>NW_007726171.1:1211918-1219415 GCF_000696425.1 Galeopterus variegatus
CTTTGCTTTCTATCGAGACAACACGTAGAATACAGGTATTATTCTCTCCATCTTGGAGATGAGAAAAGTGAGGCTTAAGAGGCTTAAATGCCCCGTTCAATGTCCTTCAGCTGGTAAAAGGCAGAGCTGGGGTTTGAGCCCAGGTCGGCTTGATTCAAAAGTCCATTCTTTTTATTTTTGCTTTATTACTCTGAAGTGGGTGAAAATTTCATTGGAAAGGTTTTTGGGGAAATCCTTGGCCCCTGGGAGCCCTTGGTTTTGTAAGCTCTGCTTATATCTGAAGAGTTAAGCTGTTGGTGCAGATATACATTGCTGTCTACAAAATTGCATTCTTGAAAATCTTATGTCTTCAGGATTGTATTAATCATTATTGGTGGTTGTATCAATCAGGATCCTATCACGAAAATAGAAACGACACTGAGTTTTTAAAAGAGAGAGAGTTAAATGCAGGAAATGGTTAAACATATGATGATGAGAAAATCAGAGACCAGCAATAGCAGGAAGCTGCCACCATCCCCAGGTTGGTGGGACAAAGGAGCTTAAAAGAGAGAGAGTTAAATGCAGGAAATGGTTAAACATATGATGATGAGAAAATCAGAGATCAGCAATAGCCGGAAGCTGCCACCATCCCTAGGTTGGTGGGACAAAGGAGGGACAGTTATAAGCAGGGGTTTATTCAGAAACGAATAAAGCTCCAATCCACATTCTTGCTTAGGGGCTTTACTTCCTTGGTTTATTTTAAACATCACAAGAGGAAATCAGGACTGGCTTTTTAGTTTTGTCACAGCAGTCACAGACTAAAGAATTCTGAGCAGCAAAGTTCCCCCGGGGCAGCTTCCAAACCTGTAAAACAGTAGCAATCTCTCCCAGCTCCAAAGGGATGACATTTGCAGAAGTG
This sequence comes from Galeopterus variegatus, assembly GCF_000696425.1. Taxonomy (NCBI): domain Eukaryota; kingdom Metazoa; phylum Chordata; class Mammalia; order Dermoptera; family Cynocephalidae; genus Galeopterus; species Galeopterus variegatus. The sequence goes on from NW_007726171.1 coordinate 1,212,817, forward strand.
TCTTAGCCAAATCCCTCTTTCTTTCATCTCTGTCAAAGCTAAAGCCACACTGGGCAGGTTTCCTGCATGGAAAGTTTGATTATTTGGTACCAGAACTTGCTACTTTCCTGCTAAAGGAAATCATTTTTTTTTCCTGATTACTTATCTCTAGAATTTTCTTACGAGGCACTGTGTTGTTTTTTTTTTTTCGGGTGTTGGTAGAATCCAGGAGCTGAGATCTCCTGGTGGAAGCTGGAGCCAGGGAAGGCCTGCCCAGCAGGTGCTGCGGCCATGGAGGGGATGCAACTCCTGCCAGCAAAGCTGCCTGTGGCTGAGAGAGAGGGAAAAATAGCCCCCTGTCTCCCTTCCTTGCACCCTCTGGCGTCTTTTTTTAAAAATTAAATTGATTGTTTCTTAATCGACACATAATAATTGTATATATTTATGGGGTACAGTGTGATACTTGGGTACATGTATACAGAGTGCAATGATCCGGGCAATTAACATACCCATCACCTCAAACGTTTGTCTATCCTTTTGTCGGGAACATTCAAAATCCTCTCTATTAGCTATTTGAAATTATACTTTAAGTTGTTGTTAACTGTAGTCTCCCTACAGTACTATAGAACACTGGAACTTATTCTGGTGACAATTTTGTAGCCATTGACCACACTCTCCCTATTCCCCCTCCTCCTTATCCTTCCCAGATTTTAGTAACCATGATTCTACTCTCTACTTCTATGACATCAACTTTTTTAGCCTCCACATACAAGTGAGGACATGTAGTATTTCTCTTTCTGTGCCTGGCTTATTTCACTCAACAAGTTCATTCTTGTTGCTGCAGATGGCAAGATTTCGTTTGTCATTCTGGCTGAGTAGTATTCCATTGTCTCTACCAGAGCCTCCCACTGGCCGAACCAGCCTGAAGCCAGTTAGTGAGGGAGTCTGGGTAACCCGAGCAGAAGGGGAAGGATGGCTCTGAGGGCAAACGGGTCCAAGGCTCGCACAGATGTCAATCGAACGTGCACGCATTACATTCAGTTTCCCACCCACTTGCCTTACAACTTCAGCCAGGCTGTGTGTTCATTTCTTTTTTTCCCCTTAATTACCATCAACACTTGAACACAAAGATTCTTGGCTGAGTCTACTCATCAAAGCTGCCTTGGGCTTTCTCCCCAAGTCTCTTCTCTGCTTCTCTTCCCAGCAGGGTTAAACTCACAAATTAAACTGCAATTTTGGTGTGACTTTATTTGATTTTAAAATTGGTTTCTGGCCCCAGATAATAACTTTAGATGCCAATAAGAGTGGGACTGAGCCTTCATTTCAAATGCTACTTTATTTCCTTCTGTCGGCTGACAGGCGCTCTTTGGAGGAAATCTGAAGATGTGGGAGGAAATTGTGCAGGAGAAGGGCCCTTTTTCTGGGAGTAGTGAATTATTCAGGTGCTCTAATGGCTTGGAGAATGCCAGGCCTGTCTCCCTCTTCGGGCTCACTGTTGGCAACGCTAATGATGGCTGGAAAAAAGCCCTGCTCTGTGCTTATGTCGGGAGGGACAGCTTTGTGTTGCTGTGAGCTGTTCTTAGAGGCTGGGGTGGACAGAGAGAGGGCAGCTGGCAATAAAAGGGCAATTTTAGGGAGGGAAGAAGAGGAGGAATGAAGGGAAAGGTAACTTTTCTGCCCCGGTGGTGGTGGAACGCCCTCCGGCTAGCCTGGATTTTTTGGATTCCTCCTACATGGGATTCTCTAGTAATGACTGCTACGTGCAGTGAGATCTAGTTTTCTTTGATAGAACTTCTTAATGGCTTTATAGAAAGGTGTTTCCACTCTGGTGAAGAGCCCAGGAAGTTGAGCAACTGGAAAAAGAATTATGCCCAGCAAAGTAACCCCATGGTTTTCAAAGGCTGATCTACCAAAGCCCTCTTGTGGAACAGGCCTCGCTTACAAGCAAGGAAAAGATAGGACCCAGCTCCTGTCCAGGGTAACTGAAAACAAAAACAAAACAAGCACACTGGGACTTCGTGCTGAGGGCGTGGTGATAACCAAAAGAATCTATTCTGACCAGGTCAGTTAAATTATAGTGCCTTGGGAGATCTGGGATAAGTCAGTAGTCACGTCCACCTGTCCCAGAAAATGTTATCATAAGACCATTTTACTTAGAAGCAGCCATAATGGCGCCAGAAAGCCATGTAATAACCGAGAATACTTCTCATTACCCTTACCCTAGATCCCTGCATGTAGCATATAACCTAGTAACAATCCCAAATCTATGTGTCATGTACAGCCCATAGAAAGCTGATGAAGTAATTTGGCAGGGCTCCTCCTCTCTCCTTCGACCCTTACCTCTTCTTGTGATTATAAAATGTTAAGCTCAGCTGGCCCTCGTTGGAGCACGTTTTCAGGGCAACCTGATCTACGTGTCTCCCCAGTTGCAATTCATATCGCCTCAGTTAATCCTTGCTATATGTATTTGGCCTCAGTTTCCTTTTTAGGTCAGCAATGGGCTTTAGCATTACATAGGTGTGAAACTTGTCATTTTCTCCCTGAAGGAACTTTCACAGGTTGTTTGATCCCTGAGCCTCAGTTTCCTCTTCTGTAAAGTGGAAATAGAAATAATCCCCACCTCACAGAGTCCTGGTTTAAATGGTGTATAGTTCAGGGCCTGGCACACAGCAAAGGAGTCATATTCAGCAGCCATTATTATTGTGATTAAGTAAACAAGCCCTAGAACAGGTTTTTCTCTCCTGGTCACAAAGTCTGTACTTGGGTTTTCCCTAAGTCCAGAACCCAGAACCAGAAATCAGAAATACACGAGCAGTTATGAGGGCAAGAGGAAATGATATTTGAAACTTGATCTCCTTGGAAATCTAGGGTTTTTGTTCTCTCTCTGCTTAATGCAGAGATAAAATAAATGCAACCATCATCAATAACAGCAAAAAAATCAATGCTGTGGAGGGTTTTCTATCAGAAAAAACACCTTTATTCCTTCCTGTTTGGACTTTGCTGTTAAAATCTATAATGGTCTGGATGTAACCAGTTGTTTTCACCTGTTTTGCAGCAGAGGCTGGAAGTAGTGAAAAAACCTAGTGCAGGATTTAACGGCCTTTCAACAAATAATAACTGGGTGCTGACTGTGTCAGGCATTGTGCTCAGACTGAGGAGATGGAGGTGAGACACAGCATCGTCATGTCTCCTCCTCTATAACTCACGGTCTACTTGGGAAAACAGACCAGATAACAAAGAGTCACAATTCTGCAGACAGGTTAGATAGGGTTCCCTAGCCCATGGTAAGGGGTCTGCTTTCTGGGTGCTCTAAGCTTCTTTTTGTCTTTGTCCTTTCTGTCTCCACCCTTGAGCTGCAAGCCATGCCACTTCCAGTTTTTTCCTTTTGCAAACATCAGAATGCCAACTTAATCTCCATGGAGCAGCCTGGCTCACCTGCAGCCTGGAACACACTCGTCCTGGTGTCCCAATCTCTCCTAGATGACAGAGCTTTGCAAGAAGCTTTGCGCGTTAAGGCGAGAAGGTCCCTTGATGTGCCCGGCATTCCTTCATTTACCACACTGTTAATGAAGCCCTGCTGTGCCAGGGGCTTGGCATGCAAAGACAAGGGAAAAACAGACATGGTCCTGCCCTCATGAAACTCACGGTCCCTTGGGGGTGGAGAGATGGACAAAAGCCAGTGTGGACAAACAAATGTGTGGTGATGAATGTGCTGAGTGTTGTGGAAGAAATAAGAAGAATAATACAGATTAACAGACATGGTCCTGCCCTCATGAAACTCACGGTCCCTTGGGGGTGGAGAGATGGACAAAACCCAGTGTGGACAAACAAATGTGTGGTGATGAATGTGCTGTGTTGTGGAAGAAATAAGAAGAATAATACAGATGGATGGCGGGCAGGCCAGCTTTGGATGGGACTGTCAGGGAAGCCTGGCATAGGACATTCCATTTTTTTTTTTTCTGACTGGTATAGGAATCGAACCCAGGACCTTGGTGTTAATCAGCATCACACTCTAAACAGCTGAGCTCACCAGCCAGCCCTTGGGATGGGACATTTCTGCCAAGATGAGCAGGACAATGGGAAACCAGGCATAGGAAGAGCAGGGGGAAGTGTGTTCCAGGTGGAGGGCATAGTATGTGCAAAGACCTGAGGTGGGAAATCAAGGAATAGGGAAAAAAGTGCTGTGGGGCTTTAGCGACATGGACAAGGGGGAGAGTGTGCAGGTTGCGTCTGGAGAGGGGGCAGGGACAGATCATGTAGGGCCTCGAAGGTTGGATATGATTTTTATGGCAAAGTTTTAGGTGGTTGAATAAAATGATCAGCTTTCGTTCCTGAAAGATCACTGTGACTACAGGGTGAAAACATCCTCCTGCAGAGTTTAGGTGATTGGACAAAAGTGCTTCTTTGTGATTAACAGCAGTGGCAGCAGCAATTCATTGGTTCACTCTGTGGATATTTGTTGAGCACTTACCATGTATGTGCCAGGCACTTACATGTTTCATTCACTTAGAATGTTTCAGTCATTTAGGAATTAGGGATATTAGTACCACTTCCATTTTACAAATGAATAAATTGAGTCCCAGAGAGGTCGAGTCAGCTGCCCAAGGTCACACAGCTTGCAGGTAGCTTGGCCCTGCCATCTCTTCCTCCCATTCCTATTTCTCTCCAGATGCTCCACAGTCCCCACCCTTCCCATCACATCTCTCCCCTTCCCCCAAGGACTTCATTTAAATGCTTCTTCTGATTACCCAAAGAAGACATCAATCTTGTTAAGACCCAATCACAAGACTCAGGATACACATAGCCTTCTTTTTGTTCTTGATGACTTTTACCTCTCACTGGATTCAGTCCTGCACCATCACTTGTAAACAAAATGAAGATGAAGTGTGTTTCTTTTTTTTATGCTGACTGCTTCCCTTTTTGCTTCAGAAAGTTTCAAAGAGGAAGGTAAAAATAAAATCATCTGACATCCTACCATCTAGAAACAACCAAAGCTAACATTAGGTAATCAGATAAAAGCAACTCTTTAAAAATGCAAACCTGATTATGCTTCTCTCCTAATTAAAACTTTTAAAGAATGGCTCCTATTTCCCTTAGGATAAATACTGACATTCTCAGTATGGCTAGCAAAGCTTTAGGAACTTTAGACCTTGATACTTTGTAACACTCTGTCTCATTCCTTCTGCCCTTTGGTTCCACAAAGCTGTTTGGATTAGTTAGGACAAGGCCAGCTGCTATAACAAATAAACCTGTAAATTTCAGTGACTTAAGACATTAGTTTATTTCTCTCTTGTTCAGGCAAATGCAGGTTGTATTAGTGAGGGTTCTTCATAGAAGCAGAACTGATGGGATATATAGAGAGACATATAAGAGAGAAATTTATTATGGCAATTGGTTCACATGCTTATGGAGGCTGAGAAGTTCCACAGTATACAATTTGCAAGCTGGAAAACCAGGGAAGCTGGTGGTTTTAATCTGAATATGAAGGCCTGAGAACCTAGGGTGCTGCTGGTATAAGTCCTGGAGTATAGAGACCTGAGTACCTGGAGTTTTGATGTCTGAGGGCAGGAGAAGGTGGATGTCCCCGTTCCAGAAGAGAGGGTGAATTTGCCCTTCTTCCTCTTTTTCTTAGCTCTCAACAGATTGGATGGTGCCTACCCACCTTAGTGAGGGCAATCTTCTTTACTCAGCCTACTGTTTGAAACGCTAATCTTTTTTGAAAACACCCTTACAGACAGACACACCCAGAAGTCATGTTTTACCAGCTCTCTGGCTATCCCTTGGCCCAGTCAAGTTGACACATAAAATTAACCATCACATATATGCACCTGGTCAATGGGCACCTTTCTTCCATGGGGAGATTCAGGGACCCAGGCTCCTTCTGTCTTGTGACTCCACCATCCCTTAGAACCTTGGAGAGCTTCCAGCCAGCAGCAGAGATTATGGGGGAAACATACATGCGTTCACTGCCTTGACCCAGAAGTGACATAGCACTTCTACACACATGCATTGGCAAGAATTAGTCCCATGGACATGCCTTCCCAGGGCAATGGAACACTTTGAAAGGAGGGAGCATGGATTTTGGTGAACAGTAACTGCCTCTGCTATGTGTTCTTTTCTGCCCAAGAGTCTTTTCACATGCTATGCCACCTGTCTGAAATGCTGGTCTCCCGCCCTTACCTGGCTATCTCCTATTTGTCCTTTAAGTCTCGTCTTAAGCCTTATTCCTTCTAAGTAGGTTTAGACTCCATTTAAACCTGCAAATCTCATTGGTAACACTTTGCATGCATGTAATTAATTTTTTTGGTAGAATTATTTACTTCTGTCTTCCTTGCTAGTCTGTAATTACCATGAGAGATATTTTATCTGTCTTATTCAGTTCTGTATCCTCAGAGCCCAGCCACATGCCCTGGATATAGTAGATGCTCAGTAAATATGAGAAAGCTTCAAAAAGTTCATGGAAAGATTTGCATTATCTTTCAATTCCATTTATCCACAATTTTTTGAAATATTCTTATATTTGTTGACTCAGGGGGGTACCTGAACTGGGATTTGGGGTTTAGGAGAATTTTTAATGACCTTGGTAATTAAGACCATTCTGTATCAAGTTGAAAAAAAAA
>NW_007726171.1:1219969-1222742 GCF_000696425.1 Galeopterus variegatus
AAAAAAAAAGATCACAAGTGTGCTAGACTATAATTTAGTTAATGGAAATATCTGTCCTCTATTTTGATTTTTAGCACAAGCTCTACAGCCACATGCATATACATTGAGTGATTGAACCACAGGCTAGTTGAGGCTTCTACCCAACAGATGTCTCATGGTTTAGGAAAGAAGTTGATATTAACTGAATTTGGGTTACCCCCAAAAGAAGACTCTGAGATAAGGACTTGGGTACAAGGAGTTTATCTGGGAGATGATTCCAGGGAGCAGGATCAAGGGAGAGAGAGTGAACCGGGGAAGCAAGAACCCAATAAAGGTTGTGTGCAAGAGAGAGTTTCTGCTGTGGACAACTGGGGCTCAATCCTGCTGGGGACCCTCTGAGTGACTGCAGAGCATGCTTCAAAATTGTCTCACTGTGGATGGAAAATATGAGCACTTAATTCACTGACTCCCACTCCTCATTGGTTGATGGTTGCCCTGTGGATGTTAAAGCATCAGCTCTTCAGGATTGGAGCCAATCTTGCCAGACTGGAGAATGCACCCAGGCAGAGAGAGCAGGAACTTAAGCAGGGAAATGGTCATTCTGCATGGGAACTGTCCATTACGGCTGCCCAGGGGACATGGGACAGGGCATCAATGGTGTATGCTATAAGTACTTTATTAACAGCAGTTCTCAGTGTTTAACATCTCAGAACTGTTTAAAAGTCTGATTCTTTTCTGACTACAAAATTATTATTTTGTGTAAGCTAAAAAAACTAATTACTTTCTGATTATTAAAAAATACGTGTGATTTTATTTATGTCTATTTATCTATCTCTATAGATTGATATCTATCTGTATCTATTCATAGACATAGATATTGATATGATCACACTTGATCGGTTATTTCCATTAGATTTATTCCTAGAAGTACAGTTATATCAAAGGTGTATACGTTAAAATTTCAGGGGACATTCCAAATTGCTCTCCCAAAACATTATACTAATTTAGACTCCTGCCAACAGTACACGGGAATGTTCATTTCTAATTATCCTCATCAATTCTGTGAAAAATTAATCTTTTGCTAATCTGAATAAAAATTAATTTAAATTTATTTGGTTATTAGGGAGGCTGAGTATTCTTAAATTTGTTAGTCCTTTCTCCACTTTCTATTGTCTTGTTCAGTTTTTCTTATTGGTTTTTAGTTATTTATATATTTGGGTACTAACCCATTTTCTGTCATTTACATTGCAAATATTTTCTTCTAATCTGTCATTTGTGTTTTAATTTTGTTTTTTAGTGTCTAAGCTGTACATAAAAAATGATGTGTTCAAGTCTAGACCCATTTTTGTTCATGTGAATCAAGGTTGCCCATGTGACTTGCTTTGGCCAACGTGGTCTTAGCAGACATAATGCAAGCTGAGGTTTGAGTAAAGCTGTGTATCAGGGCTTGACATCTCTTGTTGCTTTTGGAATGCTGTCATGGCCACATGAATCAGCCTGGCTAGCCTGCTGGCGGATGACAAGCACATGGCACAGTCATTTCCCCAGCTGACATTCAGTCAAGTGAGGCCATCCAGGACCAGTCAGCCCCCAGCAAACCCTCCAACCTACTGTGGATGTGTGAGAGAGCCCAGCTGAGATCATTCAAGCTTTCTCCTACAGAATCGCGAGCTAGATTAATGATGGTTGTTTTAAGCCACTAAGTTTTGGGGGTAATTCAATATACCGCAATAGATAACGAATACACTTTGGCTCTATACGTTTTCAGTCCTTTTTCTGAATTATAAAGGGATGCATTTGGCTGCAAGTAACAGAAAACCTAACAGTGAATGACACAAATGGAACTTATTTTTTCTCACTTAACAGTATGTCTGGAGATAGTTGCTGGTGTTGATTCATCTTTTTGATGGGGATACCAAGGACCCAGCATCTTTCTATGTCTTTTCTCTGGCCTCCTTAGCATATCTATTTTCTACCTTCCTGCTTGTCACTTCATGTTGCCAAGATGATTTCCACAACTCTAGGGGCAATGTCTGCATTCAAAGCTGGAAAGAGGGAAGGGTTGTACTGGTTAGTCAGGAAGTCAGAGATTTTCCCAAAGGCTCTCATTGGCCAGAACTGAATCATGTGATTATCCCTGCTGCAAAGGAAGCTGGGAAAGTGAAGCCGGGGCTCAGGTAGCCAGGGAGAAGGAGATTTGAAATGGCAATTGGGCCAACCAGTGAACATGTCTGCCACTTATGCTGTCAACGGAGGAGGAAATGAATAAACATCTGTAATTAATTTTCTATCCTCAACCCAGAGTCAATGACCTGCCTCCTTTCACTGCTCTTGCTGCCATAATGAGGATGCTTCTGAAGCAAACATGTGGGGTGCTCTTTGCTCCCAGCCCAACTTCCTCAAATCTGAGCAATGCTAGGTGACACTGGGCTTTTTCATGTGTTGGCATCTGGGCCAATGTCCCTTAGATGAGAGATATAAAGAAGTTCCTTCCTTTCCTAGTCCAAAGGCCCACCTCATTCCTTTGCCCATCCAAAACTTTTTTTCAGGAAAATTGACAGTGGGAATATTCACTTCCTTTGGATGAACATTCCAGCTTCAATAATCATGCTGTGGTCTAGCCCCAAGGCTCAAGAGGGCAGACACAAAATAGTTTAACATTTCCCAAAGTCTCATTCAGTGTTGTGTATGATCACCTTGATACAAAATATTTAGCAGAATGTAAATGTATAGTTATACCCTCATATCATTTACATGAGTATTCTTAAATTTGTTAGTCCTTTCTCCACTTTCA
>NW_007726171.1:1222926-1230627 GCF_000696425.1 Galeopterus variegatus
TGGCATCTGGGCCAATGTCCCTTAGATGAGTGATAGAAAGAAGTTCCTTCCTTTCCTAGTCCAAGGGCCCACCTCATTCCTTTGCCCATCCAAAACTTTTTTTCAGGAAAATTGACAGTGGGAATATTCACTTCCTTTGGATGAACATTCCAGCTTCAATAATCATGCTGTGGTCTAGCCCCAAGGCCCAAGAGGGCAGACACAAAATAGTTTAACATTTCCCAAAGTCTCATTCAGTGTTGTGTATGATCACCTTGATACAAAATATTTAGCAGAATGTAAATGTATAGTTATACCCTCATATCATTTACATTAAAAATATTGTGAACCTGATGTGTTATTGAAAGTCCACAAAGTCCTTTCTAGAAATGAAGGACAGACACTTCCACGTAAGACTAATGATTTCTGACTTCAGGTCTGTCTGCCATTAGTTCATGGGATTTTGGAGGAATAGAATCTCCCAATATTCCAGAATTAAAAGAGGTTAGAATCACTGACTTAGAGGAACTCTCAGAGGCCTGATGGTCAGAAGTGGTTTGGAATCTAAATCATGGATGTGAACCTCAGGTATTATGGTTTTTAATGATTATCCACTTTTCAAAGAATATTCCATCACATTCTTCTTCTTTAGCATCTGTTTCTGGATAATTGACTGGTGAACACATACCTGATAAAGCCTTTGGGTCTACAATCATATCCCCTGTTTAAAAATATGAGTACTGATAAAAACCAATAACAACATTCAGTTGGTCAGAGTGTAGTGTTGTAACACCAAGGTCAAGAGTTTGGATCCCCATATCGACCAGCCACAAAACGAACAAAACAAAACAAAACAAAACAAAAACCCAATAGCAACAAACTTTTACTTAGCGCCTACTAAGTTCTTGGCCCTGTGCTAAGGGTTTTATCTGCATGGACCCATTTATTTTGTCCCGCAGTAAGATAGGTTTTATTACCCCTCTTTGATCAATGAAGAAATGGAAGCTCAGATAGTTGAAGCAGCTTGTTCAAATTTAGAGTTGGTAGGTGGCTAGGTAGAATGCAAACCCAGGTCTGTCTGAGTCCAAAGTCTTCTCTCTTATAGCCAAAATATGATCTTGCTGATGACGATGATAGTCTAAGTTGTGATGCTTGTATGAGCATGATTCTGCCTACTAGTAGGACATTTGTATTTGATTTCCCCCCCTAAAAGCAGGGATAGATTTATGGACAATGACAGCCCCATGCTATGCAGCACTCTAGTTGGTGCCACCAGAGATACCACTAGCCCCTGTGACTTGATCATGGGGAATTAGACAAAGTTGCCCCTTCCTCTGGGTGGATATAACCCACGCCAGAGTGCCCAGCTTTGCAGCCCTGGATTGCAGCCCCCACTTGCCATCTTGGTGGGTGCCCTTGTTCAGTGGGCAACCTATACCACCATATGTGGCAGTCCTGTGTGCCACTGGGTGTGCATGTTCTTCCCTGGCTCCTTGATTTCCCATCCAAGTCCTGATTATTCCTTTGTGCCCCAAACTGCCTGGGAGCAGAGTTCTGACAAAACTAAGGAACCATGATCCCAGTTTTCTGTCGTGTACCCTGACTCATGGACCCAAGACTGTATTAGAGCCACACAGACTTTGCACCCTTTGTAACAGCCTTGCTTACTGCAGCTCTGCTTGTTTTTCATCTCATATGGCTCAGCCACAGCTTTTAACAAACAACAGGATCTCAGGCAGTAGGTGAGGTGGCAGAGTAGGAGCAACATAATTTGCTTTTCCTTTGACATTATTAGTATAATGCTTTGAATTATTTCTACGGGACTTTATATTTCCCAAACTCTGTTTCCATACAGCATCAATTTGATCGTGTCCACAGTCCTGGGAGGTAATAATGGTAGAGACCATTTAACAAGCAGCTACAGTGCAAATCTACGTCCTTTAGATATATCATCTCTATCCAGTCCTCATTATAGCCCCATAAGGTTGGTTCTACGTGATCCCCATTTTACAGATAAGGAACTGGAGGCTCAGAGATGTTTAGTCACTTGTCCAGAGTCACACAGTGAGTTGGTGACAGAGGTGGGATTAGATTCCAGTTGTTCAGACCCTGGAACCCATGGTTTTAGCCACTGGGCAGCACTGGTCTGTGACAGGGTAAAGCCTCTTACCTTCTCCTTCTCACCTTGAGTTCATTCTTCCACACCCATCCTGGCCACTCTATCATATTCACGAACTCGCATGGATGTTCATGCCCCTGGGCATAGGTTATGTTTTTTCAGGTGATCATTGTTCACCTGTTGAAATCCCACTTCACCTCTGAGGCATGGCATGCCACCTTCGTCACCTTTCCCAGTTGAAATTAATTGCCCCTCCTTCTTTGCTCATGGGCTCATTGCCTGCTCTTCTACCACCTAATTCAGCCCTCCTGATGTTGCAGTGAGCTGTTAGTCTGGTCCTGTATTACTCAAACTGGGGTCCATAAACTCCTGGGGCAGCATGGTATAGAGCTTGGAGGTCATTGAAGCCATAGGCTAAACATGGAGCATATTCGAGATCCTTAATTTTATCTGATGGCAAGCAATTGTTTTAGTAGGACACAAAATGCAAAGTTTGCAAGGATTTTTAAGACACAACATGCAACTTAAAAAAGCATTTATGCTGGTGGTTGGCCACTACAGGATCCCCAGTGATACAAGACATGTATTTGTGCCATTTGTGGCAATTCAGTAGACGGATAATGAGGGGGTGAGGTGAATGGGCACTGGATTTGAAGTGCTTGGGTGCAATTTCTGGTTTTGCCACTCAGAACTTTAGTGACCTTAGGCAAGTTCCTTAACCTTTTTTGCTTCAATTTGATCATCAGAAGAATGAGGAAGATAATAGAAGCTATGTTCTAGGATTGCTGTGAGAATTATCTGTGTGTAATAGATGCTTTTAAAAACCATATCAAAGTGTCTGGCCCTTAGTTAGTGCCCAATAAATATTTAGCTATGGTAATTATCCTCCATAAAATTATAATTTCCTGTTTGGGTTATCTATTGCTGTATCATAAATCACCCCAAAATTTAACTGGCATATTGCAATAACCATTTTATTATGCTCACAGTTTTTACAGGTCAGGAATTGGGCACAGAAGGGCTTGTTTCTACTCTGTGGTGTTTGAGGGCTCAGCTGGGAAGATTCTAATGACTGGGGTAACTTGAACGGCTCTGGCTGGTGGCATCTGGAGGTTTTTTCATTCACATGTCTGATGTCTGGGCTAGAATGACTCAAAGGCTGGGCTCAGCTGTTGATCAGAGGACCTGCAAGTAGCCTTGCCATGTGGCTTGGGCTTCTGCACAGCATGGAAGCCACAGAGTAGTATGATATTATATGACAGCTCTGGGCTCCAAACCATTCCAATGAACAAGGTAAAAACTGTCTGGCCTTTTATGACCTAACCTTGGAGGTCACATAGCTTCACTTTAGCCATTGGTCAAAGCCATCATAAGCCAACCCAAATTCAAGTGCAGGGGACATAATCCCTACCTCTCATTAGGAGGTATGCCAAAGAATTTTCAGCCATGCCTTAAGGTCAATACAACTCCTATCTGTAATCTGTTTTCCATCCTTTTCTAGCACAGTGCCTTGAATACAGGGAATACTCAATAAATGTTTGCTAAATGAAAATTTGTAAGTGGAGAAGCTGAGTCCTGGGGAGAGGATGTATCTTCTTCAGAGGCCCCCATCTAGTACATGGTTGAACAAAGACTAAAATTTAGGTCTTTTTATACCTGGTCTGGTTCTCTGTCATCCACTCCACACAGCTTTCTTTTCCTCATGCAATTTGAAGCACAGATACAAAGTAAGAGCAAATGAATTTGAATTTGCTGAATTTGCTCTATTTGACTCAGATGAGAAGTTGCAAACTCAGATGTCTACAGAGGCTGGCAAGTAACCTAACTGATCCAGGTGTAAGAAGGTAAATGGAAATCAACATTTGTCCATGGAACAGATAAAAATTTACAATTAGATAGGAGGAGTAATTTCTGATGTTCATTGCACAGTAGGGTGACTACGGTTAACAGGTAAGTTTTATATATTACCTAACAGCTAGAGGAGAGGCTTTTGAATGTTTTTGCCACTAAGAAATGATAAATATATGAGATAATTGATACATTAACTATGCTAACCTGATTATTATACAACTATATATGTATCAAAACATCAGATCATCCCCCATAAGTATTTATAATTACAATATATCAATTAAAATTTAAAAAAGAAAACTGCAATGAAATGTGTTTGATCTAATGATATCAGTACTCTTGGTAAGTTAAAAAAAGTCTCCACAATGTATACATATATAAAAATTCATGGAACTGTACCCTTAAGATTTGTACGATTTATTGTAAGTTATACCTTAATAAAAGTTTTTTTAAAATCTTCAGCAGCAACAACAATAAAATACTCCATGGCCATGGAATTGGGAGACAATAGGGAGTGGTGGGGACTGTGGTGAACAGGAGAGCCCATGTCCTGTTACTTAGCTCCAAGCTGAGTTGCCTAGTGTCTCCGTGTGACCAGGGCTGCCATAGCTTCAGATTTTTTTTTTCCTTTTTGTCTTTTTTCGTGTCCGGCAACGGACCACAACCCTCAGTGTCGCGCCCGTACCGGACCAGGACCGGCAACGGGATCGCAACCCTCGGTGCTGCGCCTGCCCCTCGCTAAGCCAGTGAGTGGGAACCGGTCTGTATGTGGGATCCAAACCCTCTGTGGGAGCGCTGCCGCGCTCCCAAGCGGCGCACTATAGCAGTGTGCCACCGGGCCGGCCCATAGCTTCAGATTTTTTCAAGAAAAGTTGGGAATCTGAATTGTGGAGTAAAATCTCCTGATTTGTAGATATTGGTAAATAATTTCAATTTAAAGCACTATGTAGTCCATATATACTACAAGCTAAACAAAACACATCTGAGAGTCAAATTCAGCCACCCGGACTGTTGATTTGTAAGCTCTGATTTGGAGTTTTTGCTCTCCATAGGGACATTTGATATTTGATGGTTTCCAGTTGCAAGATGGAAACTTGCATTGATTTGGGTGAGATAATTGTCAACATTTTGCTGCAGTTTAAAATCAGTCAGGACAAAGATAAAAAACAAAGTGGTATTGGAAGGCAGACACAGACAATACAACAGGGAGTCACGTCCACCTCTAGTGAATGCTGATTTTTATCCTGGGACTTTCAAAGGCACTTTGGGACAGGGACAGGGCAGCAGCAGGGAGAAGGGGGAGAAAATTGATCACTCGTGTTGCAGAAAATAAACAGCTTTACAACAGAGCTGTGAAAGCAAATAAGGCAAAAAAAACCAAAGCGCAAAGGTCAGGTTTTTTTGGGGATAAAATTATGTTCTGTGAATATTATACTGTGGAGAAGCCTAGATCTTAAATTGTGGGTTCCAGGGCCGGCCCGGTGGTGCACTCTGTAGAGTGTGGCACTTGGGAGCACGGCGGCGCTCCCGCTGAGGGTTCGGATCCCATGTAGAGACCGGTCCGCTCAGTGGTTGAGCGCAGTGCGGGCGCGACACTGAGGGTTGCGATCCTGTTACCGGTCACGAAAAAAGACAAAAAGAAAAAAAAAATTGTGGGTTCCATGCATTTTGTGAAAGAGGAGATTTATGTCTTTCTGAAAAGTGAGAAGGGAATGTTTTCCTTTAGAATATTTTAATTTTCTTCCAAAAATTTGAGAAGTACTAATAACTTGGGGGATTATTTGATTTAACATTGTAAACTACTTTACTATCCTTATTTTTTCCCTTGACATTCAAGTAATAAATACTATTTGTAGAAAAGTTAAAAAATATGGTTAAGCATAAAAAGAACCCATTATAATCTTACCTCCAAAAGACAACTATTTAAAAAAATCTGCTTGAAATATATCCTTCCAATTTTCCTCTAGGTATGTTAGGGGCCATTGTGAGCTTTGGGAAGCTTTATGTGATATCTGGTTGTGGGACCCAGGAATGCCTGAATCTAGCCTTGGCTCAGCCACTCCTTTATACCCAAGCTTCCCAATGGAGATAAGTGCACACGAGACAATGGGGAAGTAGGTGCCATTTTATTAATGGCTGGGGTTGTGCTGAAACCCCAACGTGGCTCTCTTTGGTAAACTGGAGCACATAGCTTATTACCAAGGTGTGTTAAGGGATCTTTGTCCTCCCCCAAGCCCTGTATGAACCCTGGAGTCTTATACCCCTCTGACAACATGGGACAGGTGGCTGAAGAGATGGGCATCCATGGATGTAAGAGGATCATGTAAAAAGAACACATTTATTATAGCTCCTTTGCTCACTGGTAAACATGGGCTAATCAATGCCCCAGAATCGGATCCAACTAGATCAGCATTCCTGCCTCTTGGGGAGGAGTGAGGCTAAGGACAGGGAGAGAGAAGAGAAAATGGATTTCCTTCTGTCACATGTATACAAATATATCCTCTTACAAAATGGGATCATATCATGGTTTCAGATTTTAGAATATTTGCTTTATACTTACTGGTTCAGCATCCCTAATCCCAAAATCTGAAATCGGAAATGCTCTGATAAATATTTCCTATGAGCATCATTTCTGATTTTTGGATTAGGGATACTCAGCCTGTATAACTTGCTTTTCTTTTTACTTAAAAACATTGTGAACATCTTTCTGTGTCCACAAATGTAGTTCACCCTTCTGGTGAATGCTGCATCCCTTAGTGATATTTAATTCTGTTATTTTTAATGTTTTTAATTATTTTCTTATGAATCCTGGCTGAGTCAGACACTATGTAACTTTGGCTAAATTATTTATATTCCCTTAGCCTTAATGTCTTCACTTGTAAAATGGGAATAAGTCAACTTGCCTTAGAAGGGCTGTTTTGAGGATATCTCATTAGATGTGATAATGCCTGGTAACAAAAGGTAGTAATAGGCTAGATTCCATTTTTGCCTGCCTACCGAGTTCCAGACATGCTACTTTAAGTACGTTATCTCATTGAATTCTCAAAATAATTTAATTGGTGGGCACCATCATTCCATTTTACAGATGAGAGTAAGTGAGTGTAAGACAGAGCTGTCCAAAACAAACAGAATGTGACTCAGTTCTGACCAGCCACATGTCAAGTGCTCAACAGCCACATGTGGTGGGTGGCTACCATATTGGACAGTTCAGATTTTAGAGACTTGTTCTAGATCATGCAGCAAGAAAGTGATAGAGTCTGGGTGTAAATACCAATTTGTCTGACTTAAAGCCACTTTCTACACCACACTAATGTCTGCTAGTGGGTAGACGAAACGCTGGATGAATCTGCATTGGAAAGAAATGGATAGGTTTGACATTCCCAGGTCATTCTTGAATGGGCCCTTTTAATGGAAACCTCTTTGCCACAGTTTTTCTATTGCACTGTTTTTTCAGTCTGTGCCACCATGGTATCACTAACCATAACCATTGGCCACTGGGTGCATTTTGTGGAGTATGAAGACATGTTGATGTCCTGGGTGTTAACACCATTCAGGTATTGTCTTACCTCCCCTTGTCCCTATGGTTGATGTGGAATCATTTGGGTTGACCAGCTGAGAGCACATAGGAAAACACAAATGAATAAAAAGAGTTTGATAATGACAAGAGCAGGGAACTTTGGATGCCATTTTGTTTGGCTTCCATTCATGAGTCTAATGCAATACAACTCTTTGCTCATTGAGAAAAAATAGAG
>NW_007726171.1:1231392-1233259 GCF_000696425.1 Galeopterus variegatus
CACTGTAGCAGTGCGCCACCGGGCCGGCCCCAGGGATCAACTTTTGAACCTGCCATTGACATCTCCTTCAGCAGCTTCTTGGTTTTTACTTACTGCCTACAGTGATTCTGTGACCCATTGGATGGTATTAACCTTGGCTTTATATTGGTTTAGACATCAGAAGCAGAGAGTATGAGCATGACACAGCTGTCACTCTGGCTGGATGACACGGGGTCACCTTTGACTCATACTTCTCTTGGGTCCTGCACATTCGTCCTGTCATAAAGCTCTGTCTTGTCCACTTCTGGAGTAGCCTTTGGAACCTTTCCTGCCTGCTGCCGTCACTTAGGTCTGCATTCAAAGGCTCTGCCTTGCACTTGGGATGGGTTCCCACTTTTTACCTTTGGCCTACAAGGCCCTACAGGATTTGGCCTTTTCCTACCTCTGTGACCACATCTGCTTCCTCTCTTCCCCTCACTTACACTGCTCCTGCCACGTGGCCCATCTGTTCTCTCTTCAAGGCCCTTTTATTCACTGTTTCTTCTGCCTTGAATACTCTCCCCCCACATCTCCACAGGGCTGGCTCCTTCTGAGCTTTAAAGTTGTGACTCAAACCAGAGATTCCTTCCCTGGCCATCTTTTCTAATGATACTCCCAGCTCCCCACCATCCTATTATCTAGTTTTATATTTTCAAAACAAGAAATGCCATCTGAAATAATCATGCCTATTTATTCACTTGCTTATCTGCTAGTTGTCTGTCTCCCACTAGAATGTAAGCTCCAGGAGGGCAGAGACCGTGCCCTTCTTGCCCTCCTCTGTACCCCTAGCATCAAGAACAGTAGTACCTTGCACTGGAGCTCAACAGTTAGGAGGTGCCCAATAAACATGTGCTCCTAACTGGCATCTAATCCTCTCTGCACACTCTTATTGGAAAACTCCTCTTGAAGCTGGGAGTGTTTCATTAGCCAGTCAACAGCTTTTGTTAGCACTTCAGCCTCTTAACACTGTCCCCGCCTTATTCAGACACCTTAAGTGGCTCTTCTTTGCCTGCAGTGCTCTCTGTGGCTCTCTGTCATCTTACTCTCCAGCACTCCCCAACTCTCATCTCCAACTAGACCAGACTCATTATGTGAGGCATTGTTTTGAGTGTTGGGTAGAATTTGGTGGGTGGACCCAGAGAGTGTCTGAATTCTACTTGGCCCAGCTGCTCCATCTCCTAGCTACAGTTTTATACACGCCAGGGTAGTGGTGGATGGGAAAGCAGGGTTCCACTTGGTCATTAGCTGGCAAGTGACTTAGTCTCAAGGCCCAAGTAGGATCTCTTCTTTCTTCCAAGTGACACTCTTACCACTGGCTGACCACCAAGATGAGATGACAATGCAGCAGCAACATGGGAAAGAATGAGATGGGAGAGAGGGAAAGAGAGAGAGAGAATTCTTTTTCCTTGAAATGGTCTTTCTGTGAAGCTCTCCTAGATACCTACTTTAGATTTAAGATAAGCTACTTGATTTTTCTCAGCCTCAATGGCCTCATTGATAGAATGGGTGATAATGCCAACTCACAGGTCTTTTGTTACAAGTGTGAGTGAAGAGTAAATGAAGAAAAGTATCTAAAGTATCTAGCACCATTTGTGAAATTCAGAAGTCACTCTGTCTATGCTGTTCCCTTCTCCTAGCTGATCTGTCACTCCTTCTAGCAGTTTGTTGAAAGTTTTATATGCAGTTAGGGAATGAAATGCACAGTAGAGTTGTCAGATAAAATATAAGGCTCCCAGTTATATTTGAATTTCATATGAGCAATGAATAATTTACAGTGTAAGTATGTCCCAAATATTGTATGGGGTATACTGATACACAATTACTCATCGTTGATCTGAAATTCAAATTT
>NW_007726171.1:1235228-1236111 GCF_000696425.1 Galeopterus variegatus
CACCCAGCAGTCACACACCAAACATATAATCAGACCTGTGTGGAAATGTCTACAGCAGCTTTACTCATAATTACTCAAAACTTGAAACAACACAAATGTCTATCAACAGGTGAATGGATAAACAAATTGGGTTATATTCATTCATACAATGGAATACTACTGAGTAAGAAAAAGGAATAAATTACTAATGCACACAACCCCATAGATGAATCTCAAAAACATGTTGAGCAAAAGTAGTGAGACAGAAAAGAGTAAAAATCCGTTTATATGAAACTATAGGAAAGGCAAACTAATCTGTGGTGACAGAGAGCAGACCAGTGGTTGCCCAAGGGNGGTGGTGTATATTCTAACCAAAATCCATGGGACTGGGTGGCTTGTCAAACACTCTCCTATTTTGGGACTTTGTTTGAAAAGGGTAACAGTTTTGGAAGGGAAAAAATGGAGTTTATTCATTACAGAGCCAACAAATAAACCCTTCTTTAAAGATTGAAGATATTGCCTATCCAAAATAAAATAGGCACAACTCAGAAGTTGATTTATAAGGGAGCAAGTTCTGTAGTTCTCAGGGAAATTGATTTTGAGTAAAAATGAATATAGAGCTTAAATGAAGTTATGACTCCTACCTCCAGTCACCAGTCTGGCTTTGTTATGTGGCTCTGTTTTTGATGTTTGTTCTCTCAGTTCATTTCCATGTAATCTTGGGAGGCAGGTCGGAGCATCCCCATTTTATGAAGTCCTAGAGGTTAAGAGATTGGCCCAAAGATGCCCAGTAACTGCTCACATTTGTGGTGGATTTGCTATGTACAGGCAGCGTGCTGACATATTACATCCATGCAGTACATTTCACGTGTTGCCTCTCAACCCCATGAGACCTACACTGTTA
>NW_007726171.1:1237993-1240238 GCF_000696425.1 Galeopterus variegatus
AACTATAGGAAAGGCAAACTAATCTGTGGTGACAGAGAGCAGACCAGTGGTTGCCCAAGGGTGGGTCTGATTACAAAGAGACATGAAAAAACTTTTAGGGGTAATGGACGTGTTCTCTTTCTTGATTGGGGCAGTGGTTACGCTTGTCGAAAATCATCAAACTGTACACTTGAAATCTGTTCATTATATTGCATGCAAATTATACCTCAATAAGGTTGACATAAAAAGTGAAAAATAAAAAGTCATACATGCATTATAGAAAGTGCACATACACTTCTGGGAGCTGATGAGTTTTCTGGCTTTTTGTTTTTTAATTAAGAATTCTAAAAATTAATTTGACAGTAATTTTTACTTTTATGCCTTATTTATTTAATTACCCCCAGTGCTTAGCAGTATGCCTGGCATATAGGAAGAATTCAACAAATGTTTGTTGAATGAATATTAGCCCTGTTGAAGCTTTTTACATTTACAAGGAGAGCAAGCCATATACCTAAAAGAATAAATCTTTCATGAGTTATTAAAACCGTAACTTCCCTTTTAGGCACTACAGATTGGTGAGAGAGGAGAGTGTTTTCACCAGAGCATCTTTACTAGCCACTCACCACACCTTCACCCCTAAATCAGATACTCCTATTAGAAACTCCTCCTGTTCTCATACAAACATACCCCCAAAAGGAAAACCTATTTTTTGCAAGCTTCCCTCCCACTTCATTCAACCTTCTCTCAACCACTGCTGTTTGATTTCTGTCCCCATCCGTCTATAGGAATTACTACCTCCAAGCTCACCCCTGGTCTTCTAATAGCCAACTTTGCTGGGTATTTTCCATGTGCTCTTTTGCTAGGCCTTGCTGTTGCATTTAATATGGCTGGTCACCCTCCTTCTCTACACTTTAGTCCTTTGGATTTCCTTTCACTAAATTCTCTTAGCTTTTCTTGGACCTTTCCAATCTCTGTCTTATCCTCCACCTAACTCTTAAAAGTTGAGGCTCTCCAAAATACCATCTCTGGCTCTCTGATATTCTCATTCTCTATACTATACACTCTCTCTGGGCAATCTTACCCCTTCTCATGTCCCAGTCACCTTCTCTATGCTGATGATTCCCTACTCTCCAAAATACCATCTCTGGCTCTCTGATATTCTCATTCTCTATACTATACACTTTCTCTGGGCAATCTTACCCCTTCTCATGTCCCAGTCACCTTCTCTATGCTGATGATTCCCTAATCTCCATCCCCAGTGCAGCCCTCTCTCCCAAGCTTCAGAATCTTGCATCTAGCCACCTGCTAGTCATCTCCACTTGGATGTCCCTGGACACCTCAAACTCAAGATGGCTGTGCTCTGAGCTCCCTCGTAATCCTGCTCCTCTCTTTCCCCCTTTGTGTTGTGGATGGCTTCAGCATTCACTCGGTCTACCAAGCTGTAAATTTGAGTGCAAACCTTTTCTCCTCTTTAAAAAAAAATTGATTCCCAAGTCCATTTCAACCACTGAGGTCACAGAAAGGGCCAGAGCAGATGGAGTCAAGAGTAAAAGTACAAAGGTGAGTCTGAACAGAAGCGAGGTCATCGTACTCTTTACATGTAAGGAAAGGGCATAATGATGGATGGGGGTGTGGATCAGGTATAAGGTGAAAAGTTGAACAAGATGAAACCTGATGGCTTAAAATTTCTCAGAGGGAAGATGAGATAGTTTACTTCACATATGCAAAGGGCAACCAAAGGAGAGGGAATAAAGTTTGTGGGACCTCAGTGAGCAGAGTCAGGGCTAAGGGAGCTATGGGAAGGTGGGCTGTGGTTTAACCGAAGGTCAGGTCTGAAGCTGTCCTACAGCAGAAGGTGCTGCCTTGATATTTAGTGAGATTTCTGTCACTGGAGGTATTTTAGCAGAGCTTGGGAGGAGGCTTGCCAAAAATGCAGTGGGTTATTTCAATTTTGGATTGGGGAGTGATAGAGAGGGCAAGAAGTTGTGGTTTAGTGGAATGATTTCTAATGTCCTTTCTAATCCCGAGGACTGACTGGCTTGTGGCTCAGGCCATGAGAGAGACAATAATGAAATACAGCAAAGAAGAGAGGTGGTGTTAGAAGCAAGAAAAATCAAGATGCAAATGCTATTATTCACATTTCCTATTTTGACAGTGTCCACCCAGAAACTTACAACAGAGCCAACATTTCTGCAATTATAATTTCAACTAATTTGGGCTATGAGTTCATTAGCTGCAAAATGTACTGTATGCTGTTAATCAGAAG
>NW_007726171.1:1241207-1287480 GCF_000696425.1 Galeopterus variegatus
TTTGGAAAAGTTTGAAGGACAAAAGTTGCTATTGGATGCAGATGAGCTGGCTCTGTTTCAGTGTCATTTTGTGTTTGTTTCCCTTTCCACTTTACAGACAGAATCTACACTATAACTCTCTTAGGTTTCAGAATATTCCAGGTTCTATCCTCATTCCTCTTCCCACTCCCCACTTCTTTGACCAAACAATGAGAGAAACAACACCCTATGTCAAGGTTAAAGAAAATGACCAGACTTTTAGACTTGCAACAATTTCTCTGTGAATTAACTATGGGCAGAGCTTGGTGTTAGAAGCTGGGATGAGAGACACACCTTGAGAGATTTCCTCAGGGGCTCAGGAGTTGCTATAGCATTCACAAAGCTAATTCACAAAGCTAAACGGTCTAATTTGATCATCACCAGGGAGGTTCAGGCAGGTACAATTGTCTGTGTTTCATAGATGACGACTTTGACGCTCAAGGAGATTAAGTGTCTTGCCTGAAATCACGTAGCTGATAGGGGACAGGTCTTCACCCTTCATACTATTTCCCTTGTGCCGTTCAGAAGGGGACTGGATTATGGGAATAGCTCTAACTGTTGAGAAAAAGAGAGTGGCTGAAGAGAGGGCAGAAAAGCTGAACCAAGAATGTCTGTACCACTCACGGAGGCCTTGGCCAAACTCTTTGTGAGGAGACTGAACAAAACATTCTGCCAGTCAGGTGGGACACATGCTGCCCACTGGGGATTCAGAGTGCTTCTTGGCATATTGAAGGACCTGATAAGTCCTCAGGCAAGGAAACTGGTCAAACTTTTGTAGCAGGTTAATTAAACAGTGTCAACTTAGTAGGGTGTGGTAGATTGAATCACTGCTGCAACTCTTCCTCCTTCCCTAAGTTCCTTCCTAATTTTGCAGTGCTCTTCTACTCTGATGCTGAGGTTGGCCATGATACTTGCTTTGACAAATAGAATAAGCAGGAAGCAACAATGTGTCAGTCCCGAGTCTCTGCCTCCAGAGACCTCATGTGTTTCTGTGTGTTCTTTTGTGCCTTTGCCCTCACCTTGAGGAATGCATGGGGTAGTTGCTGGTCCAAGAAAGATGAGAGACAAATAGAGTTGAGCCCAACCTAGATCAGCCAACTCCCAGTGGAGGTGAACAATAAATGCTTATTACTTGTGGTTGTTTGTTACACAGCATTATTGTGGCAATAGATAACTGATACATAAGATGCAATAATGAAGATTTTATTGATTCCCTTTCACTGCTTCCAGCTGAGCATCCTAAAATACTCTTTCCAATCCTCAGGCAGATTCTACAGTTTTTGGGCTACTTTAAGTTATTAAAAATCAAGTCTGGTTTAAAACTGTAATCTCAAATTTAATTTAAATCTCATCTTTCTCTCTTCCAGGCTCAGTTATGGCCCCAACTTTTTGCAGAGACATAGTCTGCAGTGAGACACCCATCTCCTCACTCCATTCTCTCCTGTCTTTTCAAGGCCTAGCTCTATGGTGTTGGGGGATGGGGGACAGAGGGAAGGTGTCCCTTTGCTCAACCATGCAGTCTTATGCTGATGGCTACTGCTGATAGTGTGGTCTCTGAGTAGATGGTATAAGGGGTTTCTTTGGGGGTGCAATTCTACTTCTCCCTGGACCATATATCTAAGAAACTGAGAATGCAGTGGGGCTACTCTCATCCCCTTCTTCCTAGAGACACTATCCCATGGGGCCTTCCAGTTCTACTGCTCTGGGATACTCACCTCCTACAATTCTGGGCCAACAAGAACAGAGCTAGTCAACATCTGTTATTACACTTTATTTCACCTAACATTTCAAAAATTCACTCTACTATGAAACTCTTTACCGTTCTGACTTTGGGGTGGTCTACAGAACAGAGCTAGTCAACATCTGTTATTACACTTTATTTCACCCAACATTTCAAAAATTCACTCTACTATGAAACTCTTTACCGTTCTGACTTTGGGGTGGTCTACTCCTAATGGATATCTGGGGAGCTTAGGCTTGGTGGAATTTAAATAATCACCACATTTGGTAGATTGTTACACAAATTTTACAATAATTATATCTTTTAAAAAGATCATCCTAAAAATCTGGACATAAGGTACCATAAAAATGAGAATACCTTGTATTAGTTGAGTGGAATGTAATAGAGACACAAAGTAAAAGCACCTTAAATTAGATAGTTCATTTTTTTCTCAAACAAAAGCTCAAACTGGTATGGAGGCTCTGTTTGGTGAAATTGTCAGAAACAAGCTCCTTCTTTCTTTGTGTTTCTTTTGTCTTATCTGTGTGTTGTTCCTGATCTCAGGGTCCAACTTGGCTCACTACCATGTCCATATGCCAGCCAGATAGAAGGGGGGAAAGGGGAAGTTAAAAACCTGCTGTTTCCGTTTAAGGGTATGACTCGGAGGTTGCACACATCACTTGTGCTCACATCCCACTGGCCTAACATGGTCACCTGACCATACCTAGCCGCAAGAGAGTCTGATAAATGTAGTCTTTATCCAAGAATGCCACGTGTCCAGCTAAAAATTCTATTACTGTGGAAGAAAGAGGAACAGATATTGGGGAACAGAGAAGTAGAAATTTCTGCCACTTATTCTGAGAGAATTATTCTACTCCTGTGATATAGTCTAGGAAATTTGAAAGAGGAAAAAATAATTTGTACAAGGATGTTTATAGTTTGATGATACAATAAACACTAGTCTGTTGACATAATAAAATTTCGTTTGTGGCCACTACAGTAATAAATATGAAGGTAATTTAGAAAATTATATGGAAAATTGTATGAAAAAAAGTAGCATCCAATTTTATGCCCATGGAAATTAAGACCTGTTAAAAAATCATGGGTGCTCATAGATAGAGAAGAAGCTTAGAGAACTTGACTCAAAGATGCACTTTCTTTTCACATTTTAATTGAAATTAAGATTGGGTCTTACAACTCAAGCTCATATTTTAGGAGGTAATATTTTTTCCTTAACTACTGTTTCAAAATTTTTAGTGTGCCAAAAGCATTTTAGAACTTAATGAGTAGGTAGTTGTGTCCATCAATCCATCCACCCATCCATCCACTAGTTCAATTATTTAATAAATATTAATTGAGAATGAAAAATAGACATTGAACAAATAAATTCATGAATTTTCTGACAGTTGCTATAAGTGTTATAAAAGAAACATATAGAATAAAATGACAGAACATGCCATGGAGACTAGAGCAGGCACTTTTGGTGCCTCTCTCATGGCTCCTTGCACTAACCATTTTATTGTGTGCCAATGGTGTCCAACTGCAAAGAGCTTTCGCTTTACCTTCATATGGTTTAGGCAGAAATGCTATGGAGTTAATGCCCCAGGAAGGTCCCTCAACCGATGACGAGTGAGAATGGGAGTATAAATACCCCAGCTTCCTCTCCCTTCAGGTGGGATAACTGAGATATATTCTCTACCTTGCCCCTGAGCTCCTCAGTGGAATTGAGCCCAAGTTGCCTACAGAGGTAGCCTGTAAAATAATACACCCTTCATTGAATTCCTTGTCTTCGCTTCTCACTTCTTCACTCTCCTACTGATGCTTTCTGGGATGACCTCCCAAATAAACTGCTTGCACTCACATCTTAGTCTCCTGGTCTGCTTCTGGGGAAACCCTACCCAAACCAGGGAGTTTGACTAGTCTAATGAGAAAGGCTTTAGAAAGTGGCATTTACACAGTGGCCCTGAATGATGAGTAGAGGTTTGGCTAGGTGAAGAGGGTGGTTGAGTGTTCTGGACAGAGTGTCTCACTCAAGCTTCTTGTTTGCAAGCAACAGAAAACAAATCTGGCTTTCTTAAACCATGGTGGGGAGAGCTGAATAGCCCCAAATAATACAGGCAGGCAGACTTCGGATGGGGAGGAGTTTGGTTTGTGTTAGGAAAAGAAACCCGGTCACTATGGCTGGAGCAAAGTGGTTCATGGACTGGGATGAAGTTGGAGGGGTGAGCTGGGGCCATAGAACTCATTAGCTTGTTGGTTTACTTTGCATTTTTAGTGAAAGAACATTTTCATAACTAACTTTGAAGTGCTCAGTTTTATGGAGACAGGATTTGGAGTCTGGAAGATGTCCTCTCATCCTGAAATCTGAGCAGAACCAGACCTAGGCTTTTTCCTAAACAGGTTTGGAGGCCTTCAGCAAGTACACAGTTTATGGAGGACAAACTTATAGGCAGAGGAGCTCAGTGGATGGGAGAAGCTGCGGCACCTGGCTTCTCTTGAGATGCCAGAGGATCTCCAAAAGCCACGTTCTGTGCTGTTATTGCTCTGCAAGGACTTCGTATTCCCCAGAGGCAGTGGAGTGAGCAGTGGTTCTCAAATGGTGCTCCTTGGCACCCTAAGGGTTCCTTTGATCCTCCCCAGAGTGGGCTGTATAGGAGGTGGGGTGCAAATGCTCAGAGTCATGAGATGTTTGAAGAGAGTCTTCTGGTGCTAAAAAAAATCATATGAAAATGAGCTAACCTGGCTTTGAATCCCATTTTTGTCACTCCTTAGCTGTGTGATCTAAGGTAAGTTAGTTAGCTTCTTTGAATGGCTTTATGATTCTCCTGTTCCTTCTCCTCCTCCTGATCATCACCATCAATACCATTACCTACACACTGACTATGATAATTGATTTAGATGCATTCTGCCATTGACTTCCCACCTGAAGCTTTTTAGGTATGTAGATTTACCCCCACTTTATAGGTGAGCAAATTGGGGTCTAGGAAGATTGCATCACTTGTCCAAGGTCATCCAATAGGCGACACAGCTGGGATTTAAATTCAGATCTGTCTGACTCAAATCCTGTGGTTTTAACCACCAATAGATGGTTGTCAGGATAAATGAGGATATATGTGTAATGCTTAGCTCTGTGCTTGGCATGGAATTGGCACTTAATAAATTGTATCTATTAAGATATTCACCTTAGTTACATCATTGAGTATTTGCAGAGTATTTCCAGAATGTGACCAGGTCTTTGGGGACATTTGCATAGCTGGGAGAGATTTGATATTTCCAAGGAGAAGTGTGTCTAATCCTAATTCCATTTACTTTTCTCTCCCAAGGGCAGTCAAAGTGTTAATAGTACAGTTTTCTAGGGCCAGGAGGAAGAAAGGGGCACTTAACCTCACTGGGCTGTCCAGATGCATGGCTGCATCTTCAAGGCTGTTGGGAAGAGAAATGGGGCCAGCAATGGAACTGGCCTCAGTGTTAATAGTACAGTTTTCTAGGGCCAGGAGGAAGAAAGGGGCACTTAACCTCACTGGGCTGTCCAGGTGCATGGCTGCATCTTCAAGGCTGTTGGGAAGAGAAATGGGGCCAGCAATGGAACTGGCCTCAAAGGTGGCAGCTGGTCATTTGTGAGATGCCAAAGAGGAACATACAAAGGATCAATAATCAAGTGTCTGTGGAGAGCCCACTGCATGCTCAGCACACTGTTAGGCACAGTGTGTGTGGGAGGGGTGGGGGGGTAGTTGGAGGGAAGCAGAGCAATGGGGTTGTGGGTCCATCTGCTTGTTCAAGCTGACACCATCTGACAACCAGCACCTTCTGCAGTGATAAGCAGGGGCAGTGCCTCTGTGCTCAGGGAGGCAGTTTTGTTTGTGCCTAAAAGACCTTGTAGGGCTGGCTGGTTGCTCCGTGGTTAGAGTGCGGCCTTATACCACGAAGGTCAAGGGCTCGGTTCCTTGTGCAGGCCAGCTGCCAAAAAAGTTGAAAGGCTTTGTCGTTAGTGGATGAGCTCTTGTCTATCTAATCTTCACTATCTTGAGGCATTATCAAGCAGTTCAGCCAGGTAAGAGGAGAGTCAGGAAGTTCCACAAGCAAGTTTCATTTTTTGTTCTGTGTTTTCTTTTCCTCCCAGAACTGGACCCTATGAAGAAATATATAGGTAGGAAAATAAATAAAAACTCTATCACAGCAATTAGATGAAGTTTCTGTGAAACATTTCCTTTAATTTTATGGCAAAGTGACCCACCAAAACCCCCAAACTACTGCTCTTTTAACCTGCAGCACCCATTATAGGTGTGGATGTCAATGGTGACATTGGAGATTTTAATTTTTAAAAACAGACCTAGCAGAACATCTGCCAAACTATGTGCTTAAGAAGTCAGCTGTTTAGATACTTGACCATTATTAGTTCCAATACTACTACTAATAATTGCTATTTTAAAATATTTACTCTTGTGTCAGGTGCTGTGTGTGTGTTATGCACTGTTCATTCATTCCACAAATGTTTACTGAGCACCTATTAGGTGCCAGTCATGGTGCAAAATGCTTGTGATTTGAATGTGGGACCTGGGACATCTTTCAAAAAGTGCTGTTTAAACAGAGCTTGTAGGTTGCAGGTGGGTCATCCAGACCAAAGACCGGGGGTAGGAGAGGATATTCCCAGCAGAGAATACAGCAAGGACAAAGGTTCATTTCAACCTCACAATGCCACTGTGGGGGGCTTATTAGTCTCCCCGCTCTTCTCATGAGGAAACTGAGGCCCAGACATGTTCAATCACTTGCCCAAAAGCACACATCACAGCCCAGATCTGATGAATGGAGTTGCCGGGGAGCTTCCCCAGGCCTCGTGCTCATGGCTGCTTGTCTTTCTCGTCCTTTAGTTAGCATCTTGGGAGTGGGGGTTAGGGAGGGGGACCAACTTGTCCTGGGTTTCCTGGGACTTCCCTGGTTTTAGCACTGAAAGTGCTGTGTCCCCAGAACCCTGTCATTGCTGGACAAACTGGGATCATTGGTCATCATTCATTCATCCTAGAATGAAGTGTTTGGTTTAAATCAAGCAAAAGGGATTGGGAAGGATGGTCTGATGCTCACAGGAGAAGGGACATCAGGAGGCTGTTCCCAGTGCTCCATCAAGCCTCAGGCAGTCATTACATGATCCAAGGCTACAGTGCCCTGGCCTCTGCTAGTTCTCTTTCAGTCCCAATCATATTTGTGGTGCTATGACATATCCTTAAGGGCCCAAAGGCTAGAAGTAAGAGCTTTCCTAGTGTGCATAGTCTTCAGCTGTAGATAACAAATGAGATCATTCTGCCTGGAGCTTACCATCTGGAAGAGAAAATAGAGAATCCAGGTACACTCTGAAGAAAGATACGTAAAACAGTCATTATAAATTATGTACTATGTCTCCACAGTGGGCTGCCAGGTGATATTAAAAAATTCTTTGAAAATCTTCCCCTTTCTGTTTATATTTTTCCTTTTACTCTTTCTTTCTGCCTCCCTCCCTTCTTTTTATCTTAAATATGAATCTCTTATTGTAACAGCATCTAGCACATAGTAGGTGCTCAATAAATATTTGTTGAATGAATAAGTGAATGAAACAATTCTGTAGCTGGCAAGGGCAATAAATTAGCTTTGAATGCTTTCTCAAGTTCAGAATGAAC
This sequence comes from Galeopterus variegatus, assembly GCF_000696425.1. Lineage (NCBI taxonomy): Eukaryota > Metazoa > Chordata > Mammalia > Dermoptera > Cynocephalidae > Galeopterus > Galeopterus variegatus. The sequence continues at coordinate 1,248,594 of NW_007726171.1, forward strand.
TACAAGCAGGCGACAACTACTTCCCTTTCTTTGATCAAGAACTGTGTTTGGGAGAATTCAGATCAGTTTTAGGGTGGCCAGATGCTCCTGTCACAACATTTCTCTCCTGATGAGGTCTGTAGACACTGTGCTTCTAAATCACCCAAGATGCTTGTTAAAAACTTATACTTCTTGGTCTTATGCCTGGATCTACTGAATCAGAACCTAGGCAGGAGCAGGAATTTGCATTTCTAATAAGCTCCTGGAGTGCTTCTTATGCACACCCAAATTGCCCTATTTAAGCACTGTTTGCTTTGATCATTTGTGCTACAATCTTGGGGCTTCCTCCCCTTCTCTGCTAAAAGTTTGTTTTTTCCTTAAAAGCTTGAGAAGAAAAAAACAAAACAAGACAAAACAAAAACGGAACACATCTTTTTGGGGACAACTCTCAGTTAAAAAGAATTGAGAAGAGATTAAAATGATAGCAATCCAGCATTAATTTTCTCATTCTTCTTCTGTTCTTGGAGTGTGTTGCATTACTTTATATAAATAGATTTTTTTTTTTTTGTATGAGACAGTGGAATCTACTCAAGTACTGTAGAAATGAGTAGCCTATTTTATACTTTTAATAGAGCTTTCCTCATGGTTTTAATGGCCAAGGATTTGCCTCACCGGACTTCAGGTTGTTAAGAAATGGCAAATGACAGTTATTCGAGGCACCTCATAGGGGTGGGCTCTGTTACCCAGCATAGGCAAGAAGAGTGAGAATCCACACTGGTTGCTGGGGAAATGCTGCATTTGTGCTCTTTTTGCTGCAGCAACTCTTTACCCTTTCTCTGTACACCTTAACTCTTAGATTAGTTTTAGCTCTGTCCTCTGAAAACTGTAGTCAATTAAGTCTAAGAAAATACACACACACACACACACACACACACACACACACATGCAATCTGCTTAGTCCACCATTTTCTATTCTTACTTATTCATAAATGAGACTTATTGAAAAGGCTGATTTGGATGAATTGGTGCATTGTAAGTCTGTGTTATATCATGAACATTTGAAATTGTCCATTTGTAGGTCAGCAATGGTTAAATGTCAATTTCTTGTGGAACTGAAACCATGTAAGTTATCCAAAAGTCTATTTTAAAGTTATTATTTTAAATGTACAAAGTGTTCAGGCATACAAAAAGGTGCAAGGAATAATATAATGGACATCCATGTACTCACCATCCAGTTTAAGAAATAATATGCTACCAAAACAATTGGAGTTCCCTCCCCAATTATATTTCCCTTGTACTCTGCCAGAGGTAACCCACGTTCTGAATTTGGTGCTTATGATTCTTATATGTGTTTTTATATTTTGTCTCTTGTGTATGTAATGCCCCCCAAAACCTATTGTATTATTTTACACATTGATTTATTCAAATGTTAACAAAGTATACATATACTTGCACAATTAGCTTTTTTCACTAAACATCACGGTCGAGATTCATTCATGTTGATCTATGTTTCTCTAGTTCAATGTTATTTTCAAAAACCAAGTAGCTGAAAGAATTTGCAGTAAAATCAACAGTGCATGGAAAAGACAGCACATTTCTTTTTTATAATCTTTTCTCTAACCATCAACCCAAGCTTGTTTCAGACCATATTTTTTTGGAAACTATTTGTACTGAGAAAAATTCCATAAGATGTACAGGGAAAAAAGCAGCCCAATATAAACAAGGGAGCTGAGTCGCCATTTTGAGAATCATGCTTTTGCAAGAGTAAAATAATTTCCTGGCCCAAGGTCAGAAAAGAGTCCCACCAGCTGGCCTGCCTAGCATATGGTGTATGTTCAATAAATGTTTGTTGCATGAGTAAATTCAAGGGGAGAGGCACCCAGTGTGAAAACACTCAAATGATGGTACAAGGTAGGTAATTAAAAATTAGTTTTGTCTTTCTGTTTTGAATTAAACTTTATTAGGATGGGGTAGTGAGGCAGGAATAGTATAGGGACATGCCCCGGGGAAGCTACTGATAAATATCCAGGCTGGATCAGCACTACCACCTCTTTGCCTGGTAGTTAATGGACTCCTAATGCACTGGCAACAGCTAAACCACACAGCCAATAGCGTGCTACACTATCACACCTGCACACAAGGAGGAGCAAAGGTGCAAAAGACCACCATTATGACCTCTCACCTGTAATGGACGGCACAAGGTTAAGGGAAGTAACTCCTGTGCATGATCAGAAGCTGACACTACCTCATTAGGCCTCAATTACCTTAGCTCCTCCTTCACAGAAGAATATTCCTCCACTTAGGATAGAGAAACACCCCTGTCCCAGGAACACAGGGCCGGTTCGCATTTCTCTTTCTGAGTCTGCCTACGTGCACTTGTTGGCGTGTATTCTCTCTGCACACTAAAGTCCTGTTAGTTGTATATTTGTCTGTCTCTTTTCTTTTATTCTCATTGAATAAGCTCGCTGGACTGTAGACTTTGATTGGTCCCCAGTACGGTTCTCCTTACTTGGTTGGATCAAGGACCCAGGTTAAGCCCACCAATATCAGTAGAGGCTGGGATGAAAAATGAGAAAATGTAACTAGTAAGGCAAGACAGCTGGGTTCAGTTTTTGAGACCTGGATTTAAATTCTGGCATTTATTAGGCAACCATGGATAAGTTGCCTAATCTCACTGTGTGCCTCAGTTTCCTATTCTGTAAAATGGGGATGATAAGAGCATCTCCCTCATGGGGTTAATAGGAGGCTCAAGGTGGTTGGTATGTAAAGTGTTTGGCACAGGTTCTGGCCTCCAGTAAGTGCTTAATCAATGTCATTAAATCCCAGTGTGTCCATTCCTATGGGGGCCAGATGGCTGGATAGGGCACAAGCAGCCACTGGGAACAGCCATAATTCAGGAGGGTGCATGTGTCTGGAAATTGGATTGCATGGTCACAGCAGTGTGTTTTAAGGCAGGGCCTTAAATATCAAAGAAAACAATTTAGAACGATTTATGTGGTGAGGAGCTAATGCATATAGGAAGATGTGAGGAGTCATAAGGTTATAGTGAAGCACTTGGGGAACAGAAGCCAAGGTTCACTCTAATCAAACAAAATCAGCTTGCACAATCATCAACATTAGAATGCCATCTGGAGATTAGAAGGGGCAAAGTCTTGTTTTAGTTTAGGGTCTAGGTCTCTGTGTTACGCGAGGCTGAAGGAAAAGCTGCATTTGCATATTGCTGAATAAGAGGCATTTGACTGAGTTGCTTGGAGAAAGTATAAAACTCCAATTACGTTATTTTCAAATGTGGTATTTCCTCTTTGCACCTTTCTTGGGCAGTAAAGGAAGCCTTTAAATTAATTCAGGGCTGACTCATAGGTTTTGTTTCATATGCCACTTGGATTGATTGGAATTGAAAGTTGTGCATGAGGATTTAAGACCACACTCAGGCCCTGTAGGAAAAGTGCTGTGGTTGATTAGCAATGTCTGCCATGGGTAAGGCAGCAGCAAGGAATGGAACAAGTGCTGTGTATTTGCTATCCACATATTCATTTAAAGTACAGCAGGTGCATTTTTGCTTCCATACTGTATTCACATTTCTTTATCTTTTCTTCTAAAATTACTTCCCTTGTCTTTGCTGATCCAAATCCTCTTCCCTCACATCTGTATTCAGTTTAAGATCTACCTCCTCCAGGAAGCCTTCTCTAATAAGTCTAATCCACACTGATTTCTCCTTACAATTCTTAGTGTTTGTGTTATTTAATGAATATTTATGTTAATACTGTCTCTCCTTCTCTCAATATACTTTTCCATGCAGACTCTCTTTTTAAATTTCAAGCTTATCAGGTTTGCTCCTGCCTTAGGGATTTTGAACTGGCTGTTCCCTCTACCTAAATACCCTCTCTCTAGATCTTCGCATGGCTAGCTCCTTCTCATCATTAAGGTCTCAACTTAAATGTCACCACCCCGAGGAGACTTTTCACCACTTCATATATACCAACCCCCAGATTCCTCTCTGTTCGTCCTATCACATTGTTCTATTTTAATCAAGGGACTTACTGCTGCTCAACATTTCCTTGTTGATTTATTTGCTTATTTGTTTATTTCCTTCTCCTCTCCAACTCAATTGTAAACACCATAAGGACAGGGACCCTGACTATTTTCTTCCTTATTATATTCCCAGCACCTACAACAGTGCCTGGCACTTAGATGGTATCCAAATGATAGTTGAATCAGTGAAGGTCTTATGACATCACTTGCATTATCTCAAGACTTAATTTGTATTACTATAGTTATTAGATTTTCTTGGCTGTAGATTTGTCCCTTTCCAACTACACTGTGAGGTCACAGTGGGCAGGGACCAGTCATATACCCCTTGGCACCCCATAGCAGCTGTCTTGAGGTACCGATTAAATATTGTTGAAAAAATGAATGAAGAGAGAATATGTAGAATGAGCATCCATTTGTATGAATTAGGGTACTGGCTCGTCTGCTTTAACAGTGGCATTTAGAAAGATGCAAACTCTTTTCTGTCTCATGTAATATAGGAAGATGAACACCTCTGCTGTCCTCAACTGTCACTTTTGTCTCCGGGTTCAAGACCTCTCCAGCCAGCAGCATACATCTTGTTAAAGGCACAATTTAGAAGGTTGTACCTCATTTTCGCTTAGATCCCATTGGCCACACCAAGTCACATGCACGCACCTAGCTGCAGTGGAGGCTGGGAAATGTAGTCTCTAGCTAGGCAGTCATGTTTCCAGCTAAAACTTTGGAGTGTTATTAAATAGAACAGTCTCTGCCTACAACATTTCAATTTGACATAAATTTATTGATTATTTTTCCTGTGCTAAGCATGGGGCTAGGCACTGTGGTATGCACACATATACACAGAACATGTTTTCTGCCCATTATAAGCCTATAACCTAGTGGACAAGCCAGGCAAGTAATCCTAATATTCAGATCCTTGCCCAGGGTGTTGGTTAAATGAATATTAATAAACACCAATTTTGAAGATTTACTACATACAAGGCATTTTGTTTTCTTGGTCCCATTTAACCCTTACAATAGCCGATGAAGTAGCCCCATTTTCCATAAGAGCTTACAAAAGTTTTTTAAGACATTCCGGATTTGTAGATGGTATAATCAATTGAGTGGCTACTCTCAATTTTTTTGGTATGTATGTATGTATTTATTTATTTATTATCTTTTATTTATTTCTTCATTTATTGAAACATAATTGATTTTACATTTCTGTGGAGTATAGCATTGAATATCAATACCTGTGTGCAATATGTGATGCTTGAATAAGGGTAATTAGTATATTCAACATTATACAATGTAATCATTTTTTGTGGCCTTTTACCAATTTCTTGTTAACCCCCCTCTCCCTCCCCCTTTCCCACCTCTGGTGGCCTTAGTTCTGTTCTCTCCTTTTGAAAGTTCAATGAATTATTGTGGCCGTTGTATCTTTTTTTTTTTTTTTGAAATTTATCTGTTTTGGTTTTAAGCTCTCACTTATGAGTGAGGACATGTGATAATTCTCTTTCTGTGCCTGGCTTATTTCACTCAATATAATTTTCTCTAAGTTCATCTGGGTTGCTGCAAATGGCAAAATTTCATTCTTTTTCGTGGCAGAGTAGTATTCCATTGTGTACAGGTTTTAATTTATTTACAGTAAGATTCATCCTTTATGGTACACAGTTCTATGAGTTTTGACAAAGGCATCATCAGGTAACCACTGCCTCAATCAAGGTATGCAATGCCTACCCCTCCCCCTAAATTCTCTCTTACTGCCCCTTTGTAATCAAACCCTCCCCCACCCTGAGTCTCTGGTAACCCCTGATCTGTTCTACATCCCTATAGGTTTGCGTTTTCCAGATATGTCATATAAATGGAATAATGCTATATACATATATCCTTTTGCATCTGGCTTCTTTCATTTAACATAACGCATTTGAGATTCATTGCTGTCGTCACGTTGTATTATTGGTAGTTCATTCCTTCTTATTCTGTTGTGTGGATGGACTACTGTTTGTTTATCCATTCTCCAGTTGAAGGATACTTTGGTTGTTTCCAGTTTGGGGCAACTATGAATAAGGCTATTATACACATTTGTGTACTGGTTTTGTGTGAATATAGGTTTTCATTTCATTTGGGTAAGTAAATACCTAGGAATGGGATTGCTGGTTTGAATGGTAAGTGTATGTTTAACTTTACAAGAAATTGCCGAACTGTTTTCCAGGGTGGCTGTACCATTTACATTTCCCCCTGCAGTGTACATGGGTTCCAGTTGCTCTGTGTCCTCACTAGCACTTTGTATTGTCATTTTGTTGTTGTTATTAACATCACTTTAATAGGTGTCTAGTGCTGCCATCAGTTTAAAAGGCATTTTGGCACTGCTTTTAAACATGACCTTTCTTTTTCTGGCAAAATTCATTTTACGTAATTGGGTACCAGCTTAGATTTTCATTATCAAATTAAACCCTCCCACTCTGCTATCCACACAGGTAATGGAGGGGGAATTTTTTCCTTTTTAACTGTACTTGCTTAATGCAGCTCTTAGCTTTTCCAAGGAATGTACCATGAGAATTAAATTTATTCTAGCCCAGAGCTGGAGAAAGCTCTGCCTTCAATTAGCCATCTGTGTATGTTGACCTATTCAAGCCAAACAGTCATAACTCAGATTGCATTAAGTTAAAAAATATTTAAATCCATACTTGGATTATGAAAGAAAAGTGAATATATCAAGAGCTCCATGCATCAGTAACATTCTTATATTTTTTTAAAGGACAAATGTAGAGAAGGGAAGAAAAATTTTCTGGTCAAGGAACTATGTCTATGGTCTATATTAAAGATTCCCAATTGGGGGATGGGGAGTGGGAGGGTCGGAGCTACTAGAATTATCTGGGGAGGGGTGTTTCATTATACATGCACACACAGTGTCCCTCCCCAGGATTTTGACCTTTCTGTAGGGGAGTGTGTGCCCCTCCCTTCAGTTGAGAACTATTGCTGTTGTGCATTGCTGAGGGGAATGGGTTGCATCTATTGGAATGTTGGGGCTGAAAGAAGGTGGAGACCCTCCTCTAACACTGTAATTCCATGCAGGGTCGATGAAGAGAGCATAATACATGTGATTCTCTCATACCGACGTCAGTCGATGGTAATGGCTGTCTGCAGCACTTCATAGAGAAAGATAGAGGTCTTTTTGGCTTAGAAAGAAAGAGGGCAGTTGTTGATTGGTGATTTTTGTCATGGGCATAAGCCAGGTGATTTTTACATCTGTACCATGTATTTGCTCTCCTTGAAATAAGAATTTTCCAAAGGTATTTGGTTTCATTCTTCACACAGAATTTATGATTCTACCTTGATGTTGGTAGGACTTCATCTTGGAGGTGATAATAAATTTTTAATGTTCTATCCCAGTGGTTCTCACCTGGAGGCAAATTTTGCCCCCAGAGGTCATTTGGCAATGTCATTTTTGGTTGTCACAACTGGAGGGGTGCTGCTGGCATCTGGTGGGTACAGGGAAGCTGCTAAGTAGGATATCTACTGTAGGATACCCTACAATGCACAGGACATCCCTCCACGACAAAGACTTGTCATCCTCAATGAGCTTGGAGGGCATCGTGTTAAGTGAAGTTAGCCAGGGATGGAAAGAGAAATACCACATATCCTCACTCATATGTGGAAGCTAAAAAAGTTAATCTTATAGAAGTAGAGAGTAGAATGGTGGTTACCAGAGGCTGGAAAGTGTAGGGGAGAGGTAGGTATAGTGGAAGGTAGGTTAACAGATACCAAATTACAGCTGGATAGAAGGAATAAGACCTAGTGTTTGTTCTATAACACTGTAGGTGACTATAATTAGCAACAATTCATTGTATACTTTCAATTAGCTAGGAGAGGATTTTGAATGTTCCCAGTACAAAGAAATGATAAACATTTGAGGTAATGGGAAAAAAATCAGTGGTTGTGAGGGTTTCAGAGGAGGAAGGAGGGAGAGAGGGATGGATATGGGGAGCACAGGGGATTTTTAAGGCAGCAAGACTATTCTGTATGATACTGTAGTGGTCAACACATGACATTATGCATCTGGCAAAACCCATAGAACTGTACAACACAAAGAGGGAACGCTGATGTAGAATTGGGTTAATAATACTGTATCAACATTGCTTCTTAGTTGTAAGAGATGTATTACACTAATGTAACATGTTTCTAATAGGAGAAACTGTGTTTGTGTGTTGGGGGCAGGGACTATGAGGATATAGGAACTATCTGTACTTTCTGCCTAATATCTCTGTAAACCTAAAACTGCTACAAAAATAAAGTCTATTACTTAGAAAAGAAAATGACTTTTGCATAAACCAGTCCCTCTGGTCTTTGCAATTTCCGTTATATAGCCACTGATTTTGAATTTGGGCTGTGGCAGGGGGGGAAAAAAAAAGAATGATCATCTGCAAATGCCAATAGTGCTGAGGTTAAGAAACCATCCTCTATCTCCTCTAGTGTTTCCTGGGATCACCTTGTAAATAAATGTCTCAGGGTCTGATACTGGTAGAGAAATGGGGAAGTGAGACAGGAAGGAGAAGGCATTTAATAAAGGACCCATTATCAAACCATCCACCAGAGCTTAATCCTGCCAGGAAAATCTAAGAGTCAATGCAGAGCACACACCTTAGTTATCATATATGAAAGGTGAGGGAGCTGGGGCATTTATACTGCACCTCCCCAGTCATTACTTGAAGGCTGCTCCCAAATGGTATTTCTAGGGCACCATTTGTTCCCTGATAATAGCATGCATTGCACTCTATGTAATAGCTTATCTAATTGTCTCCTCCCTGGACTGAAAACTCTAAAGGGCAGGGACCATGTCTGTCTTGTTTACCACTGTAGCTCCAGCATGTAACAGACGTTCAATATTTATGGAATGAGTGAATGACTAACAGCCTCTTTGGGATCAGTGGGTCTGCATGCAACAGTGGCATGCAATAAATTAGGGGCAGTTGACTGCTACATTATGATTATTGGGAAAGATGTTATAACACGGAAGATAAGAGCCACTGACCAATCTGACCAATCTGTGCTCATGTTTGATCAAGGGATCATCTTTCTTGTGTGCGTGTGCGTGTGCGTGTGTGTGTGCATGTGTGCGTGTGTGTGTGTGTGCGTGGTATCTTTGTAGATTTTGGGAGGAATTGATTGTATTCTGCAAAGTTCAATGTCAGATTCAAAGGTTTTATGTGAGCTAATAAAGCCACGTATCTGAACATAATGATGAGTGACACAAGGCCAACACATCTTAGGATGTCAGCTTGTGGCAGGCGGTATGCTATACGAAGTTATTACGCACATCATACCAAAATCTACGGCGATGATGTCTTCCATATGTTGGTGGCTTTATAGTTTCCTTGTTCCACAAATATTGGTGGTTAATGCTGAATTAAAAGAACAAGATTTTCCTACCAGTTTTAATGAAGATCTATGATGGTCAAGGGACAGTTAACATAGTGTTTGTATCAGATAGCTATTGCTGTATAACAAACAACCACAAAAATCTCAGTGGCATACAACAAACATTTAGTTCTTCTTGCTCACAAGTTTGCAAGTTGGTTGGGGTGGTTCTGTTCCATGTGTCTCTTATCCTCCTCCTGAGACTAGCAGGCCACCCAATGCATGTCCTTTTCTTAGTAATGGCAGAATTTCAAGAGGGCAAGCCCAACAGTGCAAACACATTCCAAGACTATGCTTATGTCATATCTGCACATATCACGTTGGCCAAATCAAGTCACATGGTTGAGTCCAAAGTCAAGGGGCAGGGAAGTACACTCTGCCTTTTGCAGGAGGAACTCGAAGTTACATGCCAAAGGGTGTGGGTACAGGAAAGGATGTAGAATTGGGGCAATAGTTCAATCTATTACAGTGTGTGGAGCTTGGGGTTAAGGAATCAGACAGACCCGGATTTAAGCCCTTGTTCCTCCATTTATTAATTATGACTTGAGCAAATGACTTAGCCTTATTAAGCTTTGGTTTCTCATCTATTTGGCAAGTGGGCATAAAAATGGTACCCACACCTTGGTGTTGTGAGGATTAAATGACATGATACACATAAGCCACTTAGCACAGTTTCTGGCATGTAGCAAGTGCTCAATAAATTGTAGATGAAAACAAAAGCTCTAAATAAATAGTAGAATAAACTCCTCCAGGGGTGTGGATAGGAACTTGACATCAATACTTGACATTAGCTACCATGAAAAATGACTGCTTCATTGCTCTTCCTGAAACTTCAGTGACCTGAAGGAGTCTGGTGAATCTCCAAATCTGCCTAGCTTAAGTTCACAATGGATGATCTTAAAGGATCTGAACTTGAATAAGAAGAATATTAAGCTTTAAATTGATCAGCAGGAAGGCAAACAACAGCAGTTGCTCAGGATAGCAGTATTTGGGGGAAGCCAACAGATGGAAGGCCAGATTGTGAATATACCAGACTCCAAGGACTATATTAGAAAACACTAATGTGTTTGTTATAGTTAAATATTTTAAATTTGTTGGGCTAACAATTGTAAGCAAAATAATATGCTCTTATATAAAAAAAATTAAAGTAGCCTGCGGTACTTAAATAGCTTTTGCAGTATAAATGAATAATGATTAGATAATGATTTTTTTTTCTAGTGGTGGTAAAACTTACTTAGAAATTTTAACTCATTGGCAAGAGCTGCTAATCTCAGTAATGCATACTTATGGAACCAGCCATAGCAACGGTAATTGCATTTGAGATATGGCCACATTAGATGTTGTAATCCCAAATTACATATGACCTGATGAAATGAAGATGGTAAGGCAGCTGGGAAGTGACGCTTGTAATACTTATTATCCAGGAGTTTATGTCTCCAATTTTCATGCATTTCCGAGTTCCACTAACAAAAGAAAAAAAAAAAAGCTCTTATTAAGTAGAATTGAAATGGATTTTTTAAAATTAGTGGTGAACCTCTTTTTCTCCAAAATCTTTAGAGATAAAATCTATCTGCACCTGTGGTACTTTGATGGATGGATTTTATAAAGGTGTTATATAGAATTTCAGGGCTGAAAGGGGCCAGAGAAATCTTCCATTCCCCTAACTCCTCATTTATAGATGAAGAGACTCTTTGCCCTGAAAATGGATTTAAGACTGATTGGGAAAAACTTTGCTCATTCGGCCTGGATTTTTATGGCACACTCTTCTGCCTTCTGTCATGTCTCACTCTGGGAACACTTGAGAATTGGTTGTTGGAATCATCTCCTCCAGAAAGGAAAGTGTTGCTCTTCAGAGATGGTATCCTGATCAGGTTCTGTAAGTAGATCTGGGACTAAATGTGCATGGACCAAATAGAAATTTTCATTCAGGAATAAAAAATTCAGGCCATTGAAAGGCTATATAAGTGACTTAATAAAGTTGGAAATATGATTTCTGGTATCTGCACGTTCTAAGGAATGCTGTGGAATACTCCACTGGTTGTCTAATCTCCATATCCAGTCTCTACTTCTTAATCAGTAATAGACCCTACATTGTTGGTGGGCATCAGTACACCCAGCTGAAAAATTATACTTCCCAACTTTGCTTGTGGGCAGGATTGGCCAGTAAAATTTAAGTGTTGGCTAGTAAAATTTAAGTAGAAGTATTGGTTGGTGCTCCTAGGAAAATTTTTTAAAGGAGGTTGAGCCAACTTGGAGACAGGAACCCTTTGGCCATTTCCTTTTCTTCAGCTATTGGCCAGTAAAATTTAAGTAGAAGTGTTGGTTGGTGCTCCTAGGAAAATTCTTTAAAGGAGGTTGAGCCAACTTGGAGACAGGAACCCTTTGGCCATTTCCTTTTCTTCAGCTCTTCTTGCCTGGATTGTGATGGTTATGGTTGGAACTTCAGCAGCCATTTTGTGACCATCAAGCAACTTTGAAGATGAAAGACACATGCTGAAGGTGGACAAGAAGAAAGGTAGAAGGAGCCTGGGTTGTTGCTGATTTTGTACAGCTGCCATAACAGCCCTGCACTCTCTACCTCTGGACTCATTTTGTACAAAAGATATACAACCTCTGTCTTGTTTGAGCCCTAATTATTTTGATATCTGTTAATATGCAGCTAAATCAAATATTAACTGATATAAGTGTCAAGGAGGCAGTACGTATCAAACACCAAGAGAAAGACTATGAGAATCAAGGAGGAAGAGGAGAGACAGGAAAAATAATTATAACTTTACAATTTGCTTAAGTCTTACATATATCTAGTCTCTCTTATCTTCTCTGACAAGCTTGTGTGTGTGTGTGTGTGTGTGGCTGTTCCCACTTTACAAATGAGGAAACAGGCTCAGAGATCTTAAGTGCTTATTTATAGGTTTATAGTTACCAGCCAGGTTACTGTTTTTCACCCCTGTGTCCTCAGTATCTAGTACCTGGCACAGAGCAGGTAAACAATAAATATGTTTTGATGAATAAATGCATCTTCTGCTTTCAAGGGGCACTCTTTCCATGGCCTCAGGGTACCACTTTCCTGACTTCTTAGAATACTGGTGGAGAATAGGGGAGAAAAGAAAGGAGCGTTTGGGACGCTGAGCGGTACAAAGAGGCCTCCACCCGCTTTCTCTGGGCCATAGCTATTGTCAGTTGAGACAGGGTGAGAAGGGGTAGATGCCTGTTGTTTTTGCTGCAAGCATCCTTTCACTCTTACTCTCGTAACAACCTCTTGATTTTCCTCTCAGGGGTGCTTCAGGTGACAACGGCTCTGTCCTTGGCTTGAGGGTGGGAAATTAATCCATGTGTGACCAGTCAGAGATTTGTTTTCTGCTGCCCACAGAGATTGGTTCAGGGATGGACATGTGATCAAATCAGAGCTACTGAGATAAGACAACTCTTGAAATACATCCTTTACTATGAAAATTTGTAAACCAACAAAAAAGTAGAAATAACAGTATGGGGAACCCCCACATACCCATCACCCAGATTCAACAATTGTAAAAGTGTGACCATGCGTGCTTCATTTTTCCTTTGTTTCTTTATTTTTGCTGAGGTGTCTTAAAACAATCTCAGATATTTGCCATTTTTAAGTATTTTAGTTTGCATCTCTAAAATATAAAGACATTTTTTTACACAACCACTACAATGAGACTTGAGCTGAAACTGCTGAGAGAATGATAGGTGTTTCTTTTCCATGGAGAGGACCTTAAATTAAACTTGTTTAAACTTAAATTTAGAGGGATGGAACCCTGACAATGTTGAAAGCATTGCATGGAGTCCAAGAATAAAGTCAGGCAGTGAAGTCAGAGTCTAGGGATTAGAAAGAAAAGAGCTCTGATGACGTGGTTTGTGTTCCTAGGTTAAACCTTGCCTGAGGACCACATCAGTACATTAAATGAAACGACACATGCTCTGTTTTGCTTAAGCCAGTTTGAGTAGGGTTCTCTGTTGTTCACAACCAAAAAAAGTCTTCACTGATTCAGAAACCACTAACTTTCTCCTGGGATGACAGTTTCTTCCCCTATATTAGTTTGTCTTGAAGCCAGACCTCAGCCCAATAGTCCAATAAATGAAAACACATGAATACATAAGTAGACCCTGGAAGACTGCCATGTTTCTCCTTTAAACTCATGTTCAAGGGGGAAACCTTGACGCAGGTTTACTTTCAAAAGCAAGTAAAATTCCCTTGAGGGTGGGGCGCTATGTGTGGATTTTTCCTCTATTCCAAGAGCAGAATTTTCCTTTTATGCTGTTAACACAAGATTGGAAGTGGCAAATTGTGGGGGCAGGGGAACTTCTTATCAGGTTCTGTCTGTGTTCCCAAGCCACTAGATGTGTGGAGGACTCTGCCCCCAGATTTGGGGGGCAAAGTTGGCAGATCCCAGCTTTAATTTCTCTTGCATGTTTCTATAGCTTCTTGAACTCCCTTTTAAGCTTCTCTCTCTCTATATATTTTGTTTTGTTTTGTTTTGTTCTGTTTTTTTAATTCATCCCATGGCAGGGGTAATATAAACCTTGTGATTACAGATAAGCATTAAATGAATGCCTTGAACTTGTATGCAAAAATGTTTTGCAAATTCATATAAACATTTTTCTGGCCGTCATAACTTTCATTAGGAAACCAAAATGTTTTGAGGCCCATAAAAGCTTGAAATCTTAAGGCCCAATGCCTTCTAGGTGGGGTTATAAACTATTAGACTGTTCCCAGTATTTAACTTAAAAGAACTTGCCACCCACCTTGGGTAGAGCAGAGGAACCCACTAAATTCCTAAATATTGACTAGGTACATTAATAGAGTGGGAGATAGTGAACTGCTAAACTTGAGACATAACTCATAATCCAGTTAGCTGTGGTTTTACTCATAGCGCTGGCTTAAAAGTTGAGAGACCTTGCTTTCAACTGTGATTTTGCTACTCACCATCTGTGTGGACATGGGCATGTTATTTAGCCTTTCTGAATTGTGTTCTCTGCCCCCCCACAACAGCCCCAATTCATATGTTGAAGTCCTAACCCCCCAGCACCTCAGAATGTGACCTTATTTGGAAATAGGGTTGTTGCAGGTGTAATTAGTTAAGATGAGGTCATGCTGGTGTAGAGCAAGCCTCTCAATCTAACATTACTAGTGTCCTTCTAAAAAGGGGAAATTTGGACACAGACATGCATACAGGAGAACACCATGTGAACATGAAGGCAGACAGTGGGGTGATGTAGCAGAAACCAAGGGATGCCAAAGATATCGGGCCACCACCAGAAGCTAGGGGAGAGGCACGGAACGAATCTTTCCTTTACGGTCCTCAGAAGGAAGGAACCCTGCTGACACCTTGATCTTGGACTTCCAGCTTCTGATTGTAAGACAATACATGTCTGTTGTTTAAGCCACCCAGTCTGTGGTACTGTGATACAGCAGCCCTAGGAAACGAACACACTGGGTGAGGGAGACCCAGAGATGCACCCCCAACTCGCTGTCCAGCTTCAGGGAATGTGGCCAGCAGATGGTCTCCAGCTCTCAGCTCCTTCCTTCCAGGTCAGCCTCAGCTGCACAGAGCCATCTTGCCCAAGGTCATGCCTTTCCCTGGGAAGCTGGCATCCATGTCTGAGCCAGATAGGGCTATAAAGACCTGGCCACACCAGCCTGAGGAGGGACCACTTATATGGACAATATTTGCTCCAGAGCTCCCCATTGGGTGGGCTTTGCCAGGCTAACATCTTGGGCATTTCTCTCTGCCCAATCCTGCTCCCTCCCTCTTCCTTTTACAAGTGTTGATCCCTAGTAAACATCTTGTAACCCAAACTCCATTTCAGTGCCTGCTTTTGGAAACCCTCAACTCATGACATGGGGCTTCAGTTTTCTGATCTGCCACCCATGAAAACACCTGGCCCAGCCCTTTGCATGTGGCAGGCAGTTAGCCAATATTGATAAAAGCTAAATCCCCGGCCATTTCCTTGCCCAAGGCACTGAAGAAGGAAACGAGAACGTTTAAAAGGGCTCTCAAAGAGCAAAGAACATCCCAGGGAATGAGGTTAGCCCCAGTTGCTACACAGTGAAGGCTTGGATCACTGCAGTTTGCTGGCTCTTCTAGACTGCTATAGCCCCCCTGCTGATGGGTGAACAGGGAGGGGTGTACTGCATTGCTATGAAATTCTCTGCAATTTCCTTCAAGAAAATAGTGGAGCAGTGTTCCAGGTGACCTGGCCTGTCGTTAATCCTCTACAGGAGTTTTGTCTTGGAGCTGGTCATGTTTTGAGATGCCAAATATTGAGGATAGGAGAGTGAGGAAGTGTTTTACACTTTGGAGGGGAGAAGTTCTAAGTTATATAGTTCATTTTATTTTATGGGATGTGTGTGTGTATATATTTACATATATATGAGAGAGAGAGAGAGAGAGAGGAATATGTCAACGAATACATGTGTACGTTTCCATCGCTGTCTTTTTGAGGACCCAATGCCTGGGTTAGGCAGTCAGATAGTGACAGTCATTTTATCCATCACCCAATGCATGCTAAAAAATGCCAATCGAGTAGAAAATATATGACCTATAATGCAGCATTTGAGCTTCAGTCAATGTCCAGCCTTCTACTCCCATACATTTAGAGGAAATGCCTGTCTTCTGAAAGCTTGATCACCCATAGGTGCATTTTGGAGACTTCATAACAAATGGTGAATCAGGAAAAGACTTCTTAATTTCCTTTATTCTGGTCCCTGCTCTACTGAAGAGGCCCTCAACAGCCTCCTGGGTTGTTCCTGGTCTGTGTGGCTTATGCCACCTCTCCCCCCTTCCTACCTTCTAATTTAGCAATCTCAGACACTGGTATCATGTTGTACCCGTTTGGGGGATTTCTCCCTTGAAGGCTTTCTAATTAAGTCTTCTAGAAAAATGTCACTTAATTATGGAGAGAGGTTTCTTTTTGGTTCCAAGACAGCAAATATTTCAATCAAATTGGTACAGTTCTTATACTTTTTTTTCTCTCTTTCTCTTGCCCAGTGAGACAATGAAAAAAAATTTAAAAAGAAAATCCATAAAGAAACAACATATTTTGTGTGTTTACTTGATTATTTTGACAGGCTTCCAGTGGGCCATGAGAATTCTCCAGCTCATTTCTCAGGTTCCATCAGATAACTATGTTTGATTAAACATCCTTTTAAACTCATTATCAGCTCAGCAACGGCTCCTTTCGAAATGACCTTTCTGATGATCCAATCTCAAACAAGGGCTTCTCGAAACCTGACCTTCAGTGCTATCTTATTGGTGTTCTTGGTTTGCAGTGGGTCCCATGGAGGCTCCTCAGGGTGGCACCCAAGGGAAAAGCTGAGTTCGGGGAAGTTAGACACCTTTGGCTCTTACCTTGGCTACTCACAAGAGCTGGGCTCACCTTTGAGATTCAGTTTGGAGGTATAGGGTTCATTTCTAAGGATTTAAAACCCTTGGCTTTGAAGTCCAACATGCTTGGGCTTGCATTCCAGCTCTCCATTTGCTAGCAGTGTGATCTTTGTGAGCTTCAGGTTTCTCATCTGGAACATGGAATAAATAATTCCTACCCTCTGGTGTTGCAGTGAAAATATGATGAGTTAATGCATGTGAATACTCTAAGCACAGTTAACCCTGATCACAAGTTGTGTTCTCCCAAAAACCAGCTGGAAGACAGAAACGAGTATGCAGGATGTTTATTAAGAAGAGCTCTTGGGATCCACCCTAGTGGAAGGGTGGGGGAAGGGAGGTAAGAGGGTGGAGGGAGAGGTGCAGCTACAATGTGGGCACATGATTACTTCCAAGAGCACCCCACAGGGAACTCTGGAGCTAGAGTGGCCCTAAAGAGGTGTCCCGAGTTGGGCCAAGATAGCTGGACCTGTATACTCTGCCTCAATCAATCACCAGTGTGGGCCACCCCAGAGGCATGTGGCCTTGGGCAAGATGGCTCTGCAGTGGATCTGGGTGATGCATCACTGTGTCAGTAGATGTTGGCTGCTGTTGTCATTACTGGGTCTGGATTAAAAGGAGGTTTGACTTTTGGAGTGTTTTTCTCTCTATAAGATGAAGAACACTGTCAAGGCTGAACATAGTATTATAGCCATCAATATAGTCATTTGTTTACACATATACATTGAGCAGCTCCTGCAAAGTGCCAGGCACTGTGCTAGGCACTGGGACACCTCCTCTTTCTCTCATGTGTCTCTCATGCTCTGCAAGCTTTACTTCATATGTCCAGTAGATGAGCATGAGCCCGTGCTACAGGCAAAGGTACAAGCTCTGAATACACACCTACATACACACCTGCTTGTACCTGCACACACACCCATGCAATACACACCCTTGCACACATACCTGCACACACGTCTGCATACACACACTGAGCACACACATTCACACCACACACACACCAGCATCAAGGGTTGTAGTGAGGGGTGTTAGTTGGGCTCTCTGGGAAGCAGACAATGAGTTAGGGGTACTAGAGGTTGATTGTGGTTAATGTCTGTGAGAGGTGAAGGGGGCTGAAACAGGACTGGGCAAGGGAAGCCTTTAGGACATGATGAAGATCTGACCAAGTATTGGCCCACCAAACAGGGATCACCCTCAAAAGATGGCCTGTTGGAAGGCTGCATGTTGGGCAGAAATGACCAGGCCCCAGTACTACTGCCATGCCCAGTCATTGGCTGGGGCTGTCTCGGAAGTAGGTGGCTTTGGTTCAAATGCTGGGGCAGACCCCAAAGTTGAAGGAAATTCTTTCTTGAAGGAAAATCTGAGCAGCACATGGCTTCCACATGAGGATTCAAGGAGAGCAGATATGCAAACGGGGGTCCAGTACATAGTGCATATGGTGGTATGTAGTACAAATGCATATGACCTTGACAACTTTTCCTTCCCTTCCACTTTTTCTCCTGTGGTTTTGGAATGTGTAATGAAGAATAGGAGAGTATGAAAGATCATACAACATTAGGTGGCTCTGATAACAGTAATATTACTCTACATTAATCTGTAGAGCATTTATTATACACCAGCCACTGTCTAAGCAATTTACATGCATGGTTGACGTGAATCTCTACACAGCTTTTTGAGTTAGACACCATAATATTCCCATTATGCAGATGAAGAAAATGAGGCCCAGAGGGAAAGTCACTTGCCCAAGTCGTACAGCGAATAGTAGTCCAAACTCCCAAACTGGAAACCCCACTCTGGTTGCCATTTGCAGTCCTGGCTGTCACAGAGCAGAGATAAAAGCCTCAGGGAAATCGCTGCAAAAGAAAACAAGACCTGAAAAAGCAGATATCAATGATCTGTGTTGACAGCAAGAATGGTGAACAGCCTGATTCACTTGGAGGTTGAAGGCCTCGGTGAACTCTGGAAGGCTGTAGGCTAGTATGTTCCACTGGGACCCTAAAGGTGCTTTGGAAATGAAGTCAAAAGAGAAGTAGGCATGGGGGATGTTGGGGACAGGAACTTAGAAACTTCTTTTTGAGTGTGTGCAAGCCTCCAAGGAGAACTCAAATTATATTGTCTTCTTACCTCCCTAAACTGAGTGGGAGGGAAAAAGTCTTTTCCAGATAAAAATTGCTAGAAATGCCCTGGGGTAGGTGTTTGGAAATCTGCTCTGTTCTGGCCTGTCAGAGTTAGGATTTCAGAGGGAGTATGCTTTTGTCCCTTCCATGTCAGTGGAGGTTAATTGCTTTTTGAATTCGTGCCTGGCAGAGCCTGGGATGGAGAATGACATTTTGAAGTTGGGCCTGCCTGAGATTAGGCACCTGGAATTTAGGATCAACTAGAAGTTGGGCAGAGATGGTGTGGGGAAGCAGCCTGGCTCCATGGCATCCTGCCAGCCTTGCCCACACTCCTTCAGTCCTTTTCTCAGTCTGATCTGCTCATTATCCACCTTGCTGAAATACCTAAATAGTTCCCCATTGCTTACAGGATGAAATTCAAATTACTTAGTGGGACCCACTGGGATCCAGCCCTGACCTACTTTTTCATTCATGCCACCCTGTTCCCATTTGGGAAAACGTTGTTCCCATTCTTCCCTGGGGAGAACATCCTGCAGGCACATTCTGTAAACAGGCATTGCCCTTTACTTGCCTCCTTGCCTTTGTGTAGGCTGTTCCCTCTGCCTGGAATGCCTTTCCCCCTTTACCCCACTTAATAAACTCCTACATATCCTTCAAAGCCCTTCTCGAATTCTTCTTAACTTTGATTCCTTTAGCCTAGGGCTTCTCAACCTTGGCACATTTTTGGACTGGGCGTTTCTTTGTTGTGGGGGCTTTCCCAGGCATCGTAAGACGTTGAGAAGCATCCCTCGACTCTACTCACTAGGTGCTACTAGCATCCACACTGTTCAGTTGTGACGACTAAAGATGCCTCCAGACATTGCCCAATATGCCCTTGGTTCGTAAGACGTTGAGAAGCATCCCTCGACTCTACTCACTAGGTGCTACTAGCATCCACACTGCTCAGTTGTGACGACTAAAGATGCCTCCAGACATTGCCCAATATCCCCTTGGCAGGAGAGGGAGGGCAAAATTGCCCCTGTTTGAGAACCACCGCTTAGCCAGTGTCTAGACACTTCTGTGTTTACCTGGGACCTTACCCAGGCACCTTATCTCACCATGCTGTAATT
This sequence comes from Galeopterus variegatus, assembly GCF_000696425.1. Lineage (NCBI taxonomy): Eukaryota > Metazoa > Chordata > Mammalia > Dermoptera > Cynocephalidae > Galeopterus > Galeopterus variegatus. Next base: position 1,268,634 of record NW_007726171.1, read on the forward strand.
ATTTCCTTATCTCTCTGTTCCCTCACCAGACTAGAAGCTCTTTCAGTCTCTGACTTTGCCTTATTTACCCTGGTGGTCTCTGCTCCTTGTATTGGCCTGGCACATAGTAAGTGCTACATGAATATTTATTGAACATGTGAAGAAATGTCACATGGAGTTGGGTGACAGCAGCTGTCCAGAAATGTGTTTCTTTATAAAGCTAAGGGCAATTAATTATCCTTGGTGCAAAAACACTGACCACCTCATGGGACTGTGCAGATTGAATGACTGAAAGATTTAAAGCTGTCGGAACAGGGCTCGACATGGAGCAGGTGCTTAATTTATTTTAGCTACTGTGGCTCTTGTCATTTCTCTCACTCTTCAGGGGTTTCTGTTTCTGAAGGGCTGGCAATTTGAGGGTCACAAATAGCATGGATAGGTGGACATGTTGGGGAGATCCTTTCTGAGGCTCAACACATAAATTCAGGCTACTTAAAAGAAAATAATTCCTTATAAAGTGTATTGTCAATAGACAGTATGCTAAGGGATGACATACAGACATAGTGGTTAAGAGTGTGGACTCCAGACCAGACTGCCTGGGTTGGAATCTTGATTCTATTACTTACTTAGCCTCAGTGTTCCCATCTGTAAAATGGGAATAAGAATAGTGTCTACCTTGGAGGGTTATTGTGAGGGTGAAATAAATTAACATATGTAAAAAGACACGTAGTAAGACTCTATAAGTCTTAACTATCACTGTCATCATTATTATTGTAATTTTTAGATGTGTTCTTGAATGACAGCTCCAAAATGGATCTTCCCTGAAGGGAAAGTGGAATGTCTTAGGAATGTTCGGATGGCATAGGCATGCCACTGCTCCCATTTTAATCCTAGGCAGACATGGCAGTTCTTTTCCCTCTGAGCCACAGAATCCTCTTCCAGACCACCACTACTAATAGGTCACTATGTGCACACTATGTGCAAAATTGTCACTAGGGATCTCCATTAAGGACTAAGTTTTGGAGGGAAGGCGCTCTAGACCACAGGATCAATGATATGAAGAATAGTTTCTCTGGACCTTCGGGTTGAATTTGCTACTGCCCCCTCCTGCCATTGTACCCGGGACACTGACTCTTAAAAACTCTCCAAAATGTCAGTGCCAGGTCAGAGAAACCAACACGACAAGCTCCCTTGGGGAACCCAACTGCTGGAGAAAGATGGAGCCCTAGTCTGTATCCACAGAGACTTCAATCACAGCTACTTGTGGTGTGGTCCGTGGACAGGTGCTGGTCCACAGACTGTTATCGGTCTGTGAGGAGATAAGTACAGCCATTGAGATTGTGTTAGTTTCTCAAGGCTGCTGTAATAAATTACCACAAACTAGGGGGCTTAAAACAACAGAAATTTTTTCTCTCACAGTTCTGGAGGCCAGAAGTCCAAAATAAATGGTCAGTAGGGCTACGCTTCCTCTGAGACTCTGGATAGAACCCTTTCTCATCTCTTCCAGCTTCTGGTGGCTCCCAGCAATCCTCGGCATTCCTTGTCTTGTGTCTGCATCATTCCAATCTCTGCCTCTGTCACCACCTGGCTTTCCTCCCTGTGTGTATCTCTGTGTGTCCTCTCCTCTTCTTATAAGGACACCAGTCATTGGATTTAGGGCCCACACTAAGACAGTATGACCTCATCTTAACTAATTACATCGGCAGAGACCCTATTTCCAAATAAGGTTGCACTCTGAACTCTAGGCGGACATGCATTTCTAGAACACACTCTGAGCAGCATTGTCTTAGACGATTGCCACTCAACTGCATGGGTATAAAAGGGTGAGGAGGATTTGCCTGGAAGGTAAGTAGTGGTATCGTTTGGGGAACCACACTACCTCCAGCTCAATCAGAAAGAGCAGCTGACTCACTGGATGGTTTTGTGCTGAACAAATTAAACCCATTCCACCACAGCAAAGCAGTTCAACCAACTTCACCCTGAACTTGTGCAGGTATTATACATTTCATAATCCTAATTGTGGCTTGCATGTCCCTGGTGCCTTCCAAACCAAAGGCTCATAACAGATCTGCAGGCACTGAGCGATGGGTTTGTTTGCCTATGTATTTGGTTTTCTCTTTTTTCCCCCTAATGAATAATTTTCTAACAAAAGCAAAGTAGGATCACTGCTTGAGGTAAATGCATGCATTAAGGAGGAGAGGCCAGAATAAACAGAATTTGCAAGATCCATAGGTATTCTTTCCCAGGGAGCCACTTGTAATTGTTACTGAACTTGCATAGGTTTGCTTGACGGCCAAGGAGTCTCTGGGAGGATGCCCAGGACCACTTTGAAGATGTGACTAAGGAATTCACAATTCTTCTCTGCCAGCCCTGCATCCTCATGAGGGCACCCAGCCTGTACGTGAAATGATAATTCTGTAAGTAAAATGAGAAATTTGTAGGTTACACAGTGTTGTTGATGGTAGTGGTAGAAACTAGGTCTATTTTTTGAGCACCTACATGAGCCAAGTGCTCTCTAAATTTTAAATCAATTTTGCAAGGTGTGTATTTCTATTATCCTCTAGAGGAGGAAACTGAGGCTAAGAGAGTTGAAGATGTTTGCTTAAGGTCACACAGGAGCCATTGCCTGAGCCGGGATTGAAACTCATGCCTGAGGGTAGACTCCTGTGTCTGCTCTTAACAGAGAACATTACCCAGTATCTGGGAAGGTCACTTGAGCCTCCCCTGTTTCCACATGGGATGATGGGTGCCACCCTGAAGAAATTTAGAGTTGGCTGCTGTGTTCTTTCATGTGGTTTATTGGGCTTTGATCAGTCCTGGGTTCGAACGCTGGCTGAGCCACCTACTAGCTACTCTGGTCCTGGGCCTAATTGCCTGTCCCCAGCACTGTTTTGATCACAGGGGACCTCACCCTACAGGTTGCATTTTCCAACTGGCTTCCTGCTGGGTTCAGGCAATGGAAAGCAATAGCATTGGAGTGGAGGGCGGGAGAAGGGAAGAAACCAGGTAAACCCCCAACCCCCCGCCCCTGGAAGCTTTGGTGACTCCTCCAGGGTTCCAGCTTCTACCAGGTGACCCAGGGCTCCAGGGATCCTACCTCTTCCTTTCATTCCTCTAGCCTAGGTGTAGTGACAGCTTTCCACTGTTGCTAATCTCTCCTGTGACCTCACCTTCCCTGTCACCTCATCTCCCTCCTCACCAATGTCACCAATTCCCTGCATCCAATCCTCCCTGTTGGAAATTCCTGAAATGGTTTCTGATTTCTTGATCTGATCATGACTGAGACACTTAGGTAGGTGATTTCACTTTTCTGAGCCTTGATTTCTCTATTTACAAAACAGGGATAATGATAATACCTACCACCTTAGGTATTTGTGAAGATCAAGTGAACTAATTTCCTTTAATTAAACCTTTGGCTCAGGTTCTAGAATATAATAAAAATGGATTTCCCAGTATGAGTTTCTCACAGCAATTTAAGTAGAGTAACAAATTCTATAGTTAGCCACAGAGACTTATTTTGTTTTCTTTTTTGGAAAGCATTGGTTTTGGTATGCATATTAATGAATATCACCAGAAAAACACATTCCAGTGACTAAGATGGAGGGTCCTATCTAACAGCTTTTGCCCCTCTCTCTTCCTTCCCTTTTCCGTCTCATGCGGTGAGCACACAAGCACTTTTTCTGAACATCATGCATAGCCAGGTGGATGAATAGGAAATGCTGAGCTTTCAGAATTTCTTGGGGCTCTTGAAAGCCTATGTGTGTGAAAGCCTGTACAAAACATCAGCTCATTTTATAAATCTGTCTTTCATAGAAGCTTCATTTACTGATGCCAAATGTCAACATATCAGATTGCTGGCTAATTTTAGCCTTCTCACTGGCTGTCTCGCAGACATGTAATTAACACTGCAGTTCAGCAGAGATTCAGGCATATCTTGATTTTGTGTTGTGATTGTGAGACCTTGACCATTAGTGCTAAAGTTCAAAGTCTGAAAGTGCCATCTCCACGTGCTGTTTGGACGTGCCTTACGTTATTCTTCTATACTTCTAGGACTGCTTGTCCCTTTAAAACCAAAATCAAGGGCCGACCCCGTGGTGCACTCGGGAGAGTGCAGCGCTGGGAGCGCAGCAATGCTCCCGCTGCGGGTTTGGATCCTATTAAGGAATGGCTGGTGCACTCACTGGCTGAGCGCAGTGTGGGCGATACCACAGCAAGGGTTGCGATCCCCTTACCGGTCATGAAAAAGAAAAAAACAAAACAAACAAACAAAAAAACCAAAATCAAAACAGTCCAAGTTCCCATCCCATGTATTGTAGGAAGTCCAATGCCTTCTAGGATAAATCTGAGAATTCCCAGAGGGTTCATGCATTCCTGGTCACATTCGCTTTTATTATTATTATTTCTTATAAGCATATTATTATTACAAATTGTGATTTTTCTTTATACCCTTTACCGAACCTATCCCTCCCCAACACCTCCCCCGGCCTCCCCCCCATCTCTAGTATCCTTAGGTTTTTTTTTTTCCTTTTTGTCTTTTTTACTGACCGGTAATGGGATCGCAACCCTCAGTGTTGCGCCCGCCCCGCACTCAGCCAGTGAGCGGGAACCGGTCTCCACATGGGATCTGAACCCTCAGCAGGAGCGCCGCAGCGCTCCCAAGTGGCGCACTCTCCAGTGCACCACCGGGCCGGCCCTAGTATCCTTAGGTTTGTTTTCCCCTCCTGAAAGTTCAACATGTTGTTTTGGTCTTTTCTTTCTTCCTTCCTTCCTTCCTTCCTTCCTTCCTTCCTTCCTTCCTTCCTTCTTTTCCTTCCTTCTTTCTTTCCTTCTTTCCTTCCTTCCTTCCTTAGAACCCAGTTATAAGTGAGAACATGGTATTTCTCTTTCCTTGTGTGGCTTATTTCACTTGACATAATTTTCTCTAGACTCATCCATGTTGCTGCAAATGGGAAAATTTCATTCTTTTTTATGGCTGAATAGTATTCTATTGTGTATATATACCATATTTTCCATATCCAGTCATCTGTCAATGGACAATGTCTATTCTACCCAAAGCAATCTACAGATTCAATGAAATCCCCATCAAAATACCAATGTCATTCTTCACAGAAACAGAAAAAGCAATCCTAACATTCATATGGAACTATAAAAGACCCTGAATAGCCAAAGCAATCCTGAGTAAAAAAATAAAGCTGGAGGCATAACACTACCCTACTTCAAATTATATTACAAAGCTATTGTAACCAAAACAGCATGGTACTGTCATAAAAACAGACAACTGGATCAATGGAACAGAATAGAAAACCTGGGAATCAACCCACATACTTACAGCCAGCAGATAGTTGACAAAGGCAACAAGAACGTTCATTGGAGAAAAGATTGCCTCTTCAATAAATGATGCTGGGAAAATTGGACTTCTATATTCAGAAGAATGAAACTGGAATGCATCTCTCACTGTATACCAAAATCAACTTAAAATGGGTTAAAGACTTAAATATAAGACCCCAAACCATAAAATTCTTGGTCACTTTCTGTGTGGAATTCACATGGTGTCTTGCCTCCTGATGTTGTTATCCCTTCCATGCCTCAGAACATCACCCAAATAGGCAAGTAGGGCACAGCAGACTTTTACTGAAGGCTTGGGGATAGCTGAGATGGATCATGGCTTAAGACAGAACAGGAAGCAAGTTAAAATTGAAGAGTCAACACTGCAAATTTTCGTAGCCATGCCCACTACAGGACCTTTCTCATCAACTGTCTTTCTTGGGCTCCTGCGTGCTGCCATGTTACTAGGGCTGCTTGATGCTTGCATCTCACCTTCTTTCATTTTGGTTTGCTTCTTATCCATTTCAAGTGATCTGTCAACCTCCAAACTCCAAATTTACATGACTTTTGTATTGAGGGTGAAACGTGTTTTTTTTCCTGCTGAAATTCCTTATAGGCATAGAGCTGTCTTTGTTTGAGAGTTTGGGGAGAGAGTGAGCTTTCTGCCCCCATGTCCCAGGATTCACTACAAAGCTTGAAGAGGGTGGAGGTGGAAAAGATGGGAGGAAAAGGGGGCCTCAGCAAGGTGAAGAGAGGCCTGTGAGTCGAAAGTCCTAGTGAAACAAATACCTTGGGATTGGTGATGTCTACAGTGGCCAGCAACCACTGTTCATGTTGCTGTGATGTACTTTTCTTCTTTGTGCCACCTGTGGAATATTCAGCTAAAGGTGACATTGTTAAGAAATTCTTGCTGGGGGTAGATTCTTTGGGGAAATTAAAGAGGAGACAAGGTTGCCAATGCTGTATATAAAGCTTGTGTATCTGAGGAAGCATCTATCGCACAAGGAGCCAGGGTACTAAGAAGGCCACAAGGAAATCAGCCTTTGGGACATGTGGAAATCTAGGGACCGGAATGTTCTGGAATGTTCTTGAATGTGCAGAAGTCTAGGGACCAGCCTTTGGACTTTGTCAGGGGTGGGATTGTTGAGAGTCTGTAACAGTCATGGTCTCAGCAGGAAACGTTGGCATTCTCAGACTGGGTTATTTGAGGAGAATTTAATATAGGGATATTTCCAAAACTGTGAATGAGTTTCAGGGAGATCAATAGGAAATAGTGCTGTATCCTGGGGCTGTGTCCATGGGGGTCATTATCTCCCTCAAGCCTGAAGGAAAAAGTCGGGTTCTTGGTTGGGTAAATACTGCTCTTGACATCACGGTGTTGTGAGGACCAAGGGATTTCTGGGGTGGCACATTGATGTGAATTAGTTTCTTATGGCTGCTGTAACACATTACCACACACTTAGTGGCTTAAAACAATGCAGATTTATTATCTTAGAATTATGAATGTCAGAAGTCATCAAGATGTTGGCAGGGCTGTGGTGTTTTTTTTTTGGAAGCTCTAGGGGAGAATTTATTTTCTTGCTTTCTCCAGCTTGTAGAGGCTGCCCGCATTCCTTGGCTCATGGTCCACAGCAATCCTATCACTCCAACCTCTTGCTTCAGTTGCCACATGTCCTGCTTCCTCTTCTGTACTCAAACCTCCTTCTGCCTCCCCCTTAGCAATGCACTTGTGATTACACTTAGGGCTCACCCTCAGTGTGTTAATCAAGGATAATCTGACCATCTTGATATCTTGCTAGTCACATCTGGCAAAGTCCTGTTGGCCGTACAAGGTAACACAGTCACAGGTTCTGGGGATTAGGGAATGGAAATCTTTGGGGGAGCTCAATATTCTACCTGTCATAGGATGGATCACACCAGGAACCCCATTTATATTGCCCTCCCCAGGCAGACCAAACCACAGCACGTTTGCTGCAGGCACTGGCTACAGATATGCCGTGTGTCAGGCATACCCCATGCAATATTTGTTTTATAATGACAAGACACAAGAGCTTCTCCGTGGACCGCACTTGGAGAAACACTGCTCCATACTGTCCAGTGTTGCATGCTATATTTGCAAGCACATCTGTTCCTCAGCTATTGCTAAGCTGCTCATAGTAAAAGGCAAAAAGCTATTCTCCCAGCAGCCTTACAGGGACTCAGACACAGTAGGTGCTCAATAAATTTTTGGGCTTGACAATCTGCTCACAAGGCTGTTTTGAGTAGTTGGGCTGAATGAAATACATCCTGAAAAGGAGTTGGTTTTTTTTTCCTAGGGGCAATTGAGAGCCACTGAAGGTGTTAAGTAAGAGCATGACAAGATTTGTAGTGGAGGCTTTGAGAAAAGACACGGAGACGGCAATTTTAGACAGAGAAAAGTCTGATTTGAGGAAGTAACCACTTGAGCTAAAGCCGACCCCTAGAGAGATGGCAATTTTAAAAATGCAGCTTTGGGGATTGGTGAGATTTCATGGGGAGATGTGGGCAACACTTCCCTCTGGTTTGCTCCATCAACACTTTAGGATAATTGCACACGTGTACTTTCACACTCGGTCTCTGAGCCTGATTGTCTTTGTAACCCCCCCTCAGTGTCTAGCACTGGCATCACACATAGTAGGTGTTAATTAAAATTTTAGTGAGTCAGACTGAACTTGGCAAGCCACTTGACCTTGACTACTCTAGGCTTCAGTTTCCCCATTTGTAAAATAAAAGTGTTAGAGTAGGGCCCTCACAGCTCTGACTCTCTCTGGCAGTAGTTAGAATCCTGCCTCTTTTCATGGAGAACATTTCCCAGGGAGCCCCTTATTTATATTTTTGTTTTTTGTTGTTGTTAGCTAGTCTTATAGGGATCTGAACCCTGGATCTTAGTGTTATAACACTGCACTCTAACCCACTAAGCTAACTGGCCAGCCCCTGAGCTCTGTATTTGGAGGGAAGTTGGACTAGAAGACTCTGAGGATCTCACCTAACTCTGAGACTTAGATTTATAACTGCTTCTAATGTTTATCAAGAATCCATATGTGCCAGAGATTTTTCCCAAGCCTTGGGGTGGTTTATCTTATCAAATCTTTGCAATAATCCTATGAGGAAAAGCACTATTAGTAGCTCCATTTTACATATGGGGAAACTGAGGCTCAGATAGTCAGGTGCCTTGCCCAAGGTCACGCAGCCACAGGGTAGCAGAGCTGGGATTTGAACACAGTTCCCCTGACTCCAGAAACCAGCCCTGGCCCTCTGCTTTGACGTTCAGTTTCTTCTTCTAGGGTTTTTTTTTTTTTTTTTTTTTTTTTTTTTTTAACCCATAAATACCTCAGTGTGTGTATCCCAGGAAATAGGACATTCTCTTACATAGCCACAATTTAGACTTCATTATCAGGACATTTGACATCTCTATAACATTATCATCTAATTCACAGTCTGTTTTCAAATGTTGTCAACTGTCCTAGTAGTCCCCTCTTTATTCTCTGTCCGGGATCCAATCCAGGAGTCTGCATTGCATTGAGCTGTCATGTCTCCTTAACCTCCTTTAATCTGGAACAGTTCTCAGCCTTTCTTTGTTTCTTGACTTTGACACCTTTGAAGCGTTCAGGCCTGTTATTCTGTAGACTGTCCCACAATTTGGGCTTTCCTGATGCTTTGCCATGATTCCATTTAGGTTGAGCACTATTGGCAGGAATAAGGCAAACGTGACTCTGAATCCTCCTTACCATATCACATGAGGAGGCAACTGCTGTCAGCTTGCCCTATTCCTTTGAGGTTAACTTTGATCACTTATGTTAACAGATTTCTCCACTATAAAGTTACAGTTTTTCCCTTTGTAACGAATAAGTAATTTGTGGGGAGATACTTTGAGACTAGTAAATATTTTGCTATTCATCAAATTTCACCCATTAGTTTTAGCAACCATTTTAAGTTTCCTTGCAGTTTCCTTACAGTTCTTAGTTGGCTTTGGGCTTCTCCCCGTCATTGATTGATTGATTGATTGATTCATTCATTCATTCACAACCATTTTAAGTTTCCTTGCAGTTTCCTTACAGTTCTTAGTTGGCTTTGGGCTTCTCCCCATCATTGATTGATTGATTGATTGATTCATTCATTCATTCACATTTAGTTATATTGACACAGACTCAGGGCTCCATCACAGTCTATGCACATTGATCTCCCACCGGCTGTTTTTGCAAGATGAGCTGTTACTTCCTCATTTGTTCCCAATGTGAACTCAGTTCATCTTCTCATTCTCTGACAATCCAAAGGCTTCCACTGCCTGGAAATCTTCAATTTTGGCTAGAAAGGAGTAAATTCCCAGACTTTTGCCCTAAAGAGGAAGGAGAAAATTGAACATTTGGGGAGTTTTAGGAACCAATAACTTTAGGGAACCAGACTGCTCACTGTTCTGTCCGTCCTCCAGTGAACAACGTGTGCTGTGGGATAGGGGGAGGTGGCCACCAACTCTACAGTTTCCTGGTGGTGGCTATTTTTATATGCCAGTCTCCCCTTCCTCCATCCATGGATGTGGAATTGTGATGCCTCTTCAAGAGGCACAAAGTTCTCTGAACTTTTGCAGAGAAACCCAGGAAGGTCATTTCAGACCCATCTTGCAGCTTTCTCTTCCTAAAGAGATAATCCAGATGGGGTTAACCCCCCTTGCAACCTGTTTTTCCTTGTCATAGTACTCGTCACATGTGTTTAACATCTTTTTCCTTCCCCCTTTTATTCCTTTCTCCCTCTCTCCCTCCCTCCCTCTCTCCCTTCCTTCCTTTCTCCTCTCCTTCCCTTCCTTCCTCCCTCCCTCTCTACTTCCTTTCCTTTAACAAATTAATGCTCTTGAACATCTACTATGCATTCACCTATGAACAACACAGACACAGCCTGCTCTCGAGATCTCCTGTGGCAGAGACACATTAAACAATGTCACAGTTAAATACATGATCACAAGCTTTGATAAGTGCTACTACTGAATGTCGGATTCGAGAAAAGTACACACGTGTTACAAATGAAGAAACTGAGGTGCAGACCCCATGGCCACCCCCCAGAGTCAGGACGGTCTAGAAGCCAGGCCTCCTGATGCTCACTGTACCCTCCAAAGCTCAATCCAAGCCCTAGGTGTCGAGGGAACAAATCTCATGGCTAGCTTGGCTGAGCCAAGCATGGGGCTGCTCTCAGGCTAATTAATGATGCCCTTTTTGTATAGGGGATTTGCAGGAGATATGGGAGTTCAGGAGAGCAAATATTTACCTTCTCCACCAAGCAAAGAGTGAAATGCGGACATGTGTCTTCTGCGTGAAAATGAGGCCCGTGTGGGTGTCGAACCAGGAGGGGGTGGATCTGCAGTTCCTGTCTCATTGTCTCTGTCAGGTCCTTCCCTCTGCTGTCTGTCTCTCTGGTTCTGTCTCTGACAGCTTCTCTGCCTCACTCTCTCTCCATCTCTCTGACTCTGCCAGTTTCTGTCTCTCTGTCTTTCCTGTCTCTCTGCCTCTCATCACCCCGGCCTCCCACTCCGTGTTCCAGCCAGGCTCAATGACGCGAAACTCCCCCAGCGTGCCACCTTCTCCCATCCCCCCAGCCTTTGAGCTCGTACCCTTTCCTGGAGCACCAATGTCTGTGTTCCCTCCCCAGATTTCTGCCTTCAGGTCAGAGTTTAAATGTCACCTCATATTTTGAGGAGCCTAAATTTGATGAGGGCAGGGAGTTTTGAGTCTTTTCTTCACTGCTGCTATGCTCTGACTATTTGTGTCCTCCCACTATTTTGAGGAGCCTAAATTTGATGAGGGCAGGGAGTTTTGAGTCTTTTCTTCACTGCTGCTCTGACTATTTGTGTCCTCCCACCCCCTGCCACAAAATTCCTTTGTTGAAATTCTCACCCACAAGGTGTTGGTATTAGGAGGTGGGGCCTTTGAGAGATGATTAGGTCATGGGGGTGGAGCTCCCATGAATGGATTAGTGCCCTTATAAAAGAGGCCCAAGAGAGGTCCCTTGCCCTTCCACATGTGAGGACACAGCAAAAAGACATGCTGCCTGTGAACCAGGAAACAGGCCCTTGCCTGACACTGAATCTGCTGGCATTTTGATCTTGGACTTCCCAACTTCCAGATCTATGAGAAATAAATCTTTGTTGTTTATAAGCCACCAAGTTTATGACATTTTTATATGACAGTCTGAACAAACTAAGACACTTCTGTATCCCTAGTGCCTTTTAGTGGGATCTCTATGACAATAACTTCTTTACTGATTGAATTAATTGCATCTAGAACAGTGCCTGGTGCCTAGCAAGTGCTCAGTAGATATGCATTGAATGAATGAGTAGGTGAATAAATAGGAAGTCTGCTCTGATCTCTCCCAGTCTGGATCTGAGCACCCACAGCATCTGGTACTACCGCGGTCGTAGTTCTTCTCTCTATTGTAATTGCTTAGTGTATTGTTTAGGCTGCTGTGACAAGATCTCAACAATAATCCAGAAGTATCAGGAATATAGACATTTATTTCTTTCATATGTAATAGTCCAGGTGACTGTTCCAGATCAGTAGATGGTCCTCACAGTTTTTGCTGGATGCAGGATGTGCTGACAGCAGCACTGCATTCTCAACACATGGTGTCCAGGGGCCCCTTCTTGCAGCAGGGTAGTGTTAAAGAGCATACAGGAGATGATGTGGGGGGTTCATGGGCCATGCCTGGAAGTGACTGTTCATATGACTGTTCACATATGACTGTTCACAATCTATTGAGGTAGTGTTAAAGAGCATACAGGAGATGATGTGGGGGGTTCATGGGCCATGCCTGGAAGTGACACATATGACTGTTCACAATCTATTGAACAAAGTTCAGGCATGTGGCTCCATCTAACTGCAAGGGAGGCTGGAAAGTGTAGCCTAGTGTTTGCCCTGGTAGATGGGGAGATGGGTTTGGTGGACAGCTGGCAGCCTCTGCCACATCTGGTTGCCTGTTAGAATCCCCAACTGGGTGATAAGCCCTATAAGGGCAGGGAACATGTCTGACTGGTTGTCCTTGTGTCCTAGTGCCTAATGCACACCCTGACTCACTGTAGACCAGTGGTTCCCAAATGGCTGCACATTGGAATCATACGGTGATATTTAAAACATCCTGATGCCTGGCTCCCATTTTTGAACTTTCTTGTGTAATTGCTATGGTGTGGAACCTGGGAATTGAGGTTCTTAAGCTTCCTAGGTCATTCTAATGTGTTGAAAGACTTAGGAACCACTGCCATTGACCCTGAGTAAATGAATGAATGAATGCATGAATGAGTGAATAACGAGATCTGCTACTAGGCATTGATACCCTGTGCCAGAGGTTATAAACTGATATATTGGGAGATGACATGTTTTATTTGGCTTGTATGGGGCTTAACTTTTTTTTAAAAAATAAAATTATGTCAACTGCCAAGATTTGAATGCTAACGTATGTCATATAACACTTTTTTTTCACATAACATTTTGGTCTGTTTAAAAATATGATTTGGCAACCCTGGGCTTCTTGAACTTGCTCTCATGTTTGCCACAGTCCCCACCATCCCCTTATGTTCACCTCCCACCCCCTTCATCCATATGTTGCCTACCTAGAGCTTAAAGGCATGCACATTTGATTCTCTCCGTCTAAGTAACTTACTGTGCATTATCTCAAGAATTTCAGTGTTTGCTGGAGTCAGTGTCTTTTGAGAGAGAGTGATATGTTTTCAAGTTCATTCTAGGCTGGGGATTTTTCCTCCCTCTGCCTTTGATCCATTTTATCCAGCAGCCCCCAGCCCAACCCACTGGGAAAAGAAATACATTTGTCTATTTCTTCAGTGCTGTGGGGTGCATAGTGGACAAACTCTGAACTGGGGGTCAGGATTTTGGGTGCTTTCCTTGGCTTTGCATCCATGCAGGAATCTTAGAGACAGGGCATTTTTCTGTCCTGGGCTTCAGCTTTCTCATCTGTAAAAGGAGGCAGTTGAACTCAATGATCTTTCAGTTTCCTTCCTACTCCCAGGCTTAGGGAATCAGGCCTCATCTTATAGATTCTAAAGGTTTTCCTCTTTGAAAAGGACCATTTCTGAGGTAAAAATCTGCTTTGTTTACGGCTTGTCCCTGAAATGAAGCTGCTCACACATCTTTTCCTGATAGAAATCAGCCATTTGCCACTGCCGCATCCAGCCATGCAAAGCTATATGGCAATTAATTAAATCAGTAAATAAATTATTGTCATACAAATCCCATTAACAGGTGCAAAAGGGGAGATTACATCTTTTAGAAGTGAACTTAAAAATGAATGTCTGCCATTTTTTTGAGGAAGGGTTTCTTTTTTATCTCTCAATCAGACTAATAGTTTGTTTATAGTGAATTCTCCCAGAAAGAGATATTTTAAAAACCCTGATTCACCATGGGTTGAATTGGTCTTTTGAGTTTTCTCTCTTTTTCCTAAAGGAATCTCACCAAGGAGTCCAGATGTCTGTATCTGCAGGACAGTCTCACGATGGGGTGCTTAATAATGCATTCTTGTCTGGTCACTGTGGAGGTAGCTGTGCATACAAAGTGGTTCTGAAGGAAGGGGCCTCCTTTCTCCTTCACTCTGAAGGTGAAGGAGTAGCTTGGAGGTAGATATTGTTCTTTCATCAGCCTGGAGAGCGACTGCATGTACTTCCATCTTCGGCCTCTTAACACTGCAACATTATTTTCATAGAATGTGCCTAAACTAGATAGGCAAAGGCCAAAAGCAATAGTGTAGTGGACTTGGTGGTTGCATCACTCTCTTAGTTTGGGTTCCCCAGAGATAGATCCCCAAGTTGTGGATTCAGCTGCAAGTGGCTTATTTGGGGCATGGTCCCAGGAAACACTGGGAGGGGAACATGAAAAGGGAAGAGGAGAAAGCCAGAAAAGGGTGAGTCACCAAGCCAGTTACTGCTGTACTGTGGGTGACTGGAGTTTAATCCCACTGGACAAATCTGGGAGCTAATGCAGGACATGCGCTTCAGTTGACCCACCTGGGGGGTGAGGGAACTAGGGTATTTATACACCTGCTCTATCATCATTGCATGAAGGTTTCTCCCTGAGGATATAAACTCCCTGATACTTCTCCCTGCCATGAGCAAGGGTAGAAAGGAACGTAGGGCCTCTCTGCATGGTAAGACCCAAGAGATGGGTGGGCATGAGGGAGCATGCAACAGAGCCCGATATCTAACTCTCCTTCTCCTGATACCTGTCCTGACTTTCATTCCATGCCTTTTCTATTTAGCCTTTGAAGGATGCTATGTTTACCACCACTCCAGGATCTAGCAATGAGAATAGGTAGCTCAGGCCTAAACTCATCATCATAATCCCAGCCCCTGGCCACAGTTATTGGTTCAGGGTGGGCGCAGGGGCAATTCAGGCCAATGAGAAGCTGGAGATGGCTGGGAAAGGTTTCTCATCTTCGGAGAAGGCTTCAGAAGCAACCTCTTCTCTCCCCAGTCTGGACGTGGGGAATGAAGCACATAGCCTTGCACGATGTTAGGGATTATCTGGAGACCACAAAGGAGAGAGTCAGATGGACAATGAAGCCAGCACCACAAAAGACAGGGAAAAGAGACAAAACCTGAGCCTTGGTCTCACCATTGAGCTGCTGAATTAAGCCATCCCTGCCACTTGGCCTTCCTCGGGACTTCTGGTTATTTGAGCTAATGAATCATTTTATTACCCAGGTTTTCTGCTGTTGGCAACTGCTTATTCCCTACAGTACAGATTCAAATGAGAATACTCAGTTTGGATGAGGAGGGTGAAGTGAGTGCATCGAATTTCTCATGTGCTTTTGGCTGGAGGAGGAAATGCCAGAACTATCCTGGAAGCCATATGAATAGCAGGGGCACAGTGCTGTGATTGGGAGCTTGCCCTTTGGAAGAAGATGGACCTGGGTTTTATTTCTGGCTCTGCCAGCTTTTAGCTGTGTGACATTGATAAGTTTACATACCTCTCTGAGCCTCAGTTTACCCATCTATAAAATGGAGGATAATAAAAACAGCAGCCTCCTAGGATTGTTCAGAAGGTAAAGGAGTACAAGGCCTGGTGTGAAATGCGTGCTCAATAAGTGCTGATATGAGGGTACTTCAAAAAGTTAATGGAAAATAGAATTGAAAGATAATACAAATCCTTCCATGAACTTTTTGAAGTACTCTTGTACTAATGATTATTCCTGTTATGGAGAGAAAATGTGATCACAAGGATCAGAAGCCTTATGAATGTGCAAACTTCTTGATTCAGCAAATTGCACTTATAGAAGTACAGCCTCAGTAAATAATAAAAGTGCCTAAAAATACATGTATGAGTATGAGAATTTTGTGTGCACCAGTGTTTAAATTGGCAAAAAATGGAAACATAAGTGTTCAACCACTTATGGTACAGCTATAGATGTAATATATTTCGATCACTAAAATGATGTTGTATGTTATAATATTACTGATGAGTAAAAATGCTCTTTGCATATGAAGTGAGACAAAATCAGATTTTAAAGCAATATATAAAGGTTAGTGCTGCTTTGTAAAAAAGGGCATGCATCCCAACATTGAGATTTGTTCTCTTTGGAGGTAGGGTATGGGATTATAAGTAAGGTTCAATGCATACTTTCCATGTAATTTGGGTATTTAATTGTATGATGAGCACATATTACTTTTATAATCGGAAAACAAAGTTCTTTCTATTTTAAAAACACAAAGGAGGTTCAATTCTCTTGATTTGCTAAATTGTCAAATGCTCCCTATTTTCTTGAGTGCATGATGAGCTTTCACTATTTTCCACAAAAAGTAAGACCACAGAAATCATTTTTCTTTAACCTTTATTCATTTTTCATTACTAGAGTAATATATGTCCTTAGTAAAAAATTCAATTATAGAAATCTATTATTTAGTTCCTGTACCTTCCACTCTCACCCCATTATTTCACTCCTAAATTCAAAATGTTTGTATTTTCATCTTTTCTATGCATAAACGTATCTCCTGTGTTTATTTTCTATGTATATGCTAATACATATCACTTATACATCTTCTCTTTGAAGCCACCATCATTGATAAGCCACGATTTTGACTTAGCCTTTCAGCAAGGCATAAAATGCTGCATTGTATGAGAAGGCAACTCTTAACTTCAAAAACTAATATTAAAAGATTTGCTTCTTAAAATCAAAGAACAAGGATGTATACATATATCATTTTTCTCTCTATTAAGATATAATTTATATACAGTAAATATACACAGATCCCAAAATGTACAGCTTGATGAGTTTTGATATAGATTTTTTGTTTTAAAAAACATAGGACCATACTTTATAAACTTTCCTGCAACTTGCTTTTTTCATTTAACAATGTATCTTGGACATCTTTCTCCATTTATCCCATTCTTTTAATAGCTGTATAACATTCTATCACTGTGACTGTATGATCATTTATTTCCCCAGTTGCCTCTTGATGGACATTTGGGTGGTGTCCAATTTTTTCTGCTGTTACAAACAGTGCAGTAAATACCCTTATACATCTATCTTTGTGCCCTTGTGGGAGAATTTTTCATAGGTGAATTGTTATTGATGTCTAAGCACGATCGATTCAGAATGCTTCAAATGGAATGTTCAAGAGATATAATCTCTGTTCTCAGAAGGGCCCTAGCTAGGCAAGCACCATCTTACTCATGTTTTCCCCACTATGGTCCTGACCAGGGATCTCATCTTTCATGTTAACCCCTCTCAAAGATAGGGGGTTCTGAGCAGAGCCCACTCAATTCCCTGCCCCATCTTCCGATTTTGCACCCAGGTGAAATCCTATCTGTTTAATCAGGGCAACTTTGGAGTTTGCATTGATCAATGGGATGCCAGCTCTGTGCTGGGCTCTTTTGGACTCTGGGATACTGTGGTGAACATGGGGGAGGCAACAAACAAGGAAACAAATAAAGAATGCAGAAAACCCAAGTTAGCCACTTCTCGAAGCCCCACCTGCCCAGCAGCAGAGGGTGATGCGATTGAGCCCTAATTTATGACTAGCCCTACCAGCTCCAAGTGAAATGGGGGACACTTCTCTTTGGTGGAATGAGTATTACTCCTGTTTCTTGTCTAATCTGTGGAGAGGATGCTCCTTTCTCTTGGTAGACCCAGGAAGGTGCTAGGATGAATTATTTCACAGAAATAATCCCAGATTTTTCAGAGACTTCAAAGGATAGTGAAAAGAGCACTTTTGTGGGTTAGAGAGGCCTGGTTTTGAATTCTGGCTGTAGTTGGCTGAATTATGTCCCTCCAAAGATGTCCATGTCCTAATTCCTGGGAGCTATAAGTATGTTACCTTATGGCAGAAGGGACTTTGCAGATGTAGTTAAAAAGATTTTTAAAGTGGAAAGATTATCCTGGATTTTCAGGGTATGGGACAAAATAATCACAATGGTCCTTATACAAGGGCGGCAAGAGGGTCAGAACAGCAGGAGATGTGACAATGGGAACAGAGGCCAGAGTTATGTACTGCCATGAGCCAAGGAATGTGAGCAGCCTCTAGAAGCTGGAAAAGAAGAGAAAATGATTCTCCCTTAGTGCCTGTAGAAGGAGTGCAGCCCTGACCATCCGTCTGGACTTCTGACCTTCAGAACTGTGAGATAATACATCTGCCACCTTAAATCACCAAGTTTGTGGTAATTTGTTACAGCAGCAGTAGGAAACTAGTACATCAGCCTGTCCACTTACTGCTGTCTGACTCTAGACAAGCTATTAACCTCTCTGAGCCTCAGTTTACCATCTGTAAAATGAGTACAGTGATACCTCTCCTGTGTGTATTTTTTTGTTTTGTTTTAACAACTAGAGATAAAGTGCCTACCTTAGTAGTGCCTGGAAGTAAACAGGTGCCATGCAAATGAACAGAACATACAACTGTTATTATAATATTGATAATTTAATTCCTGCACATCATGAGAGATTTGACGGTATCTTATAAGAACACAAACCATGAACCAATGACAAAATGGAAATAGAGATTCAGGATCAATAGAAAAATAAGTGAGGGCAGAAATTCAGTTCAGGGAAAAGACCACACATATGTAGGCAATATGGATTTAAGGAGTTGCTCTGGGTGAGCTTTAAATTTGGCACTGAGTTTCCTGGCTGTCAAAGTGAAAAGGGAGATATGTCAAGTTTTATACTTTTTAATAACAGAGAGAGGGAAGAATCTAGTTACTCAGAGATTGCAAAGCTTTTCTTAATAGTATAAGAAATCTCTTCCTGTATTTCTCTTTTGGTGCTATTAGCACAGTGCAGTCAACTAATTTTGTGATTATTTATTTCTTTTATTTTTTAATTTTTTTAATTTTAATTTTAATTTTTAAATTTTATTTTGTCGATATACAATGAGGTTGATTATTGTGGCCCATTACCGAAACCCCCCTCCCTCCTCCCTCTCCCCACTCCCACCCAACAATGTCCTTTCTGTTTGCTTGTTGTATCAACTTCAAGGAGTTGTAGTTGTTAAGTCTTCTCCCCCCCCCCCGGATTTTGTGTGTGTGTGTGTGTGTGTGTGTGT
>NW_007726171.1:1288436-1288986 GCF_000696425.1 Galeopterus variegatus
TTTTTAGCTCCCACCCATGAGTGAGAACATGTGGTATTTCTTTTTCTCTGCCTGACTCGTTTCACTCAATATTATTCTCTCAAGGTCCATCCATGTTGTTGCAAATGGCAGTATTTCATTCGTTTTTATAGCTGAGTAGTATTCCATTGTGTAGATGTACCACATTTTCCGTATCCACTCATCTGATGATGGACATTTGGACTGGTTCCAACTCTTAGCTATTGTAAAGAGCGCTGCAATGAACATTGGGGAACACGTATATCTTTGACCTGATGATTTCCATTCCTCTGGGTATATTTTCAGCAGTGGGATAGCTGGGTCATATGGCAGATCTATCTGCAATTGTTTGAGGTACCTCCGTACCATTTTCCATAGAGGCTGCACCATTTTGCAGTCCCACCAACAATGTCTGAGAGTTCCTTTTTCTCCGCATCCTCGCCAGCATTTATCGTTCAGAGTCTTTTGGATATTAGCCATCCTAACTGGGGAGAGATGGTATCTCAGTGTAGTTTTGATTTGCATTTCCTGGATGCTGAGTGATATTGAGCAT
>NW_007726171.1:1289332-1289545 GCF_000696425.1 Galeopterus variegatus
TTTTATTGTTTCAGGGTGTATATTTAATTCTTTAATCCATTTTGAGTTGACTTTAGTGTATGGTGAAAGGTATGGGTCTTTTCATTCTCCTGCATATTGATATCCAGTTCTCCCAGCACCATTTGCTGAAGAGGCAGTCACTTCCCCAGTGAATAGGCTTGGTGCCTTTCTCAAAGATCAGATGGCTGTAGGTGTGTGGGTTGATTTCTGGAT
>NW_007726172.1:0-3439 GCF_000696425.1 Galeopterus variegatus
TGCTTACTTCTAAAATGGGGAACTTCCTGTGGGGACCAGCACTTGAGCCCTGTGGTTGAGCAAATTGCTGCTTTGCTGCTGATTCCCTAGGGAAGGCTTTTTGCCACACAGGTTTTAGTGATTGACTTCATAGGTACTTTCAGCTCTGAAGAGATCCAGTGCACCTGGGTTGTGGAGAAACTCTGGTCTAGGCCTGAGTGTTCTCATCAAATGGTACCCCGTGCATTCTATATTCCTGACCAGTCTCCTCTGAGTGGTCCTATGCTGATTGGGGTGTAGATCAGCTGTTCTTGTTGTGTCCCAGTGTTTTCCTGGTAGGCCTCTCTCCCCCACTGCCCATGCTGCAAACACTTCCCATGGGACAGGCTATGCTCTGATCCCTTGCGATGACTCACCAGNGGCTACCTCAGTGATTACTCAGTTGGACACTAGTGTCAGACAAGTCCAAAATTGACTACCGCTCCCTCCGGTGAGTCTCAGCTCCCGCGTTGAGCTCCCATGTTGTGCTCCTGTGTTGAGCTCCCGTGGCAGCCTCCTCAGCCAGAGCTGCCCCGGCCGCCTCTCGCAGCCCCTGGCACTCCTGGCTCCTGTTCATGCCGCAGCCTGCTCAGTCTCTCTTCAGCTCGTGGTTCCAGCGGCGCCCGGGGCCGGGGAGACGACAGACCCCTCCCTGGCAGATACTGCTGTTGCCAGACCCTGAGTCCTGGTGGCAGGGTTGCGCAGCCTGGCCCAGTGCTGAGGGCAGCAGCTGCAGGGCTGGGCGCCGTGTGGCGGCTGCTCCAGGGGGCTTCTTCCCCGGGAGGATTTTGTAAATTTCACAAAATGGCGCGCACTCCAAACCTCAGTGCACGTATTATGAGAGTCCCTTTCAAGGTCTCAGCAATCCTTCAGAGCAATCCACCTGGGTAGTAACACCTACCCCCAGCGCAAGCAAGGACACCAGAGATTCTGATTCACCATCAGGCTTTCTGAGTTCCTCTTCTTGCTGGTGGCCTCTGGGATCCTGCCTTCATAGTGCGCGGGCGGTTCACTCCCTTCCCGCCGCCATGTTTCCTCCCCTCATTTCATTATGTTTCTAACTGAGACTTCTCCTTAAGATTGTTCCTCAGAGTTCCTTTTCAGTTATTTCAAGGGTTTCCTGCTCTACAGGGTCTGGTATTTGAGAAATTACAGTATTCTTTTGGTGGTGTCATATTTTCTAGGGTTTTTGTGTTTCTAGTGTCTCTAATGTTGATGTCTGGTCATCTGGTAGAGCAGTTGCTTCTTCTGTTACTCTGGAGTGGGCTTTGATGAGAGAGGCATTCTCTTATTTTTCCAGTCTCCACTGGTGACTCTCCTTGTGTTAATGCAGTTGAGTGTCTGACAAGCCATCTGCATGGTAGCTGTGGCTACTGCTGTGGTGTTTGCTGCTTTTGCAGCAGCTGTGGCTGTGGTGGGCCACCCATGCTGAAGTGGTGTTTTTGGTGTGCTCCTTGCCTGTTTCCTGGCTGAGCGGGCTGCTATTAGCTCCTGCCTTAGGATCCTAAGTATGCTCTCTTGCTTGATTCCAGCAGGGAGGGTTGCCCTTGGCTCCTGTATCATATTGTTTTCTGAATCTTTGAGAGAAGGGGTTACACCTTTGTGCCTTAATATTTCAGTGTGTATTTCTCAAGAACAATGACATTCTCTTATGTAACCAGAATATAGTTATCAAATAAGAGGAAATTTAATAGTGATACAATGCTTTTATCTAATCAATAGTCCATATTCTAATTTTAAAAATTATACCAATAATATCTTTTATAGCATTATTTTTTCATCATGTATAGGATTCAATCCAGGCTCATGTATTATATTTATTTATGTCTCATTTTTTTCTTTTAATGGAGAATAGTACTTAAATTTTTCTATGTCTTTCATTACATTAACATTTTTAAAAATTATAGACCACTTATTTTGTAGAACATTTCTCATTTTGGGTTTATCTAATATTTCCTCATGATTAAATTCAGATTATTCAATCTTGGCCAGAATTTGAGATAGGTAAAGTGGTTTGCTTCTCACGAATAGCACATCTAAAGACATGTGATGTCTGTCTGTCCCTTTCTATTGCCGTTAATTTGATAAACTTTAAGACCATATGTAACTATTTATCTGGTTACTCATCAAATTTTGAACCCAAGATTTAACATTGGTTGATAATTCTTGCTCATTAATGNCATGCTGCAAACACTTCCCATGGGACAGGCTATGCTCTGATCCCTTGCGATGACTCACCAGCTTCTGAGTCACTCCTTTTTTTCAGTCGTTCTGGCTCCTCACTCCTATGTGGGTCCCTGGGAATCCTATTAGTGGTTTTGCTGGCCTGGGGCCACCAAGGCCCTCTTCTCCCCTGCTGCCTCCAAGCAACTTCATCCAAAAGGCACAGCTGTGGCTTCTGCTTGCTCCTACTCTGCATGCTCAGCAGCTCCAGCCTAGAAGCAGCAGGGGCTTGAAACAGAGCAGTTTTTTCTTTCTCTCATTGTGGCTTCTCCCACCTTCATACATTCTGTAGGTCTCTCCTCCTCTTCCCCTGAGCTCTAGTGTCCACGACCTGGCTGTCATTGCTTTTTAATAGTTGTAAATTGGTTGATTTGTGGGAGAGAGTGACATTGGGGACTGTCTATTCTGCCATCTTGACTGGAAATCCTCTGTGGTTCTTTTTGGAAAAAAAACAAAAACAGATTTGTGTATGCTTTATTCCCCTCCCTCCCTTTTGCATAAAAGATAGCACACTCCTTTCAACTTTTCTTTTTCACTTAACAATATATGCAAGAAATCCCACTACTTATTTCATAAAAATCGTTCTTTTTTGTTTGTTTGTTTTTAATTAATTAATTAATTTTTGGTGGCTGGCCACAGGGATCAAATTCTGGACCTTGGTGTTATCAGCTCTGCACTCTAACCAAATGAGTCAACCAGCCAGAATTTAGTTATTTTTAAAGAGTTCCCTTCATTGTGTGTATGTGCCAAAGTTTATTCAACCCATTTTCTGTGTTTGGGCACTTAGGTAGTTTCCAGGATTTAGCAATTACTAATAATGCTGCATTGAGTAAGTTCATGCTTTTGGATTTTGCATTAATAGAGGTTAACTCCAGCGTAAATATCTAGAAGTGGGATTGGTGTGTTGAAGGGTAAAGTGCATATGCAATTTTGTTAGAATTTATCAAATTCCCTTTCACTCGGGCTATAAAACTTTGAATTTCCATTGGCGATATATGAGAGTAATTCCTTGTAGCATTGCCATAGAATGAATTCTCAAGATTTTGATTTTTTGTCAACCTGATGGGTGAAAAACAGTATATCACTGTATTTTAACTTACATTTCTGTTACTTGGAATGAAGTTGAACATCTTTTTATATATTTAAAAGCTATTTTTATATATTTTGAGGAATAGTTTGTATATTTTGCTTATTTTTC
>NW_007726172.1:4716-6695 GCF_000696425.1 Galeopterus variegatus
CTTTCTCACTCTCTAGGAACATGGTTTCATGACTCTACTGTCTGATTGCTTGCTGCATTCTGCTGTCAGACTACTGAGTGTTTCTGTAAGGCTCTTTGTGTTTTTCTTTCTGAATCTCTTACATGTCACCAGCTTGTCATGATACCAATTCTGGTATCATGTACAGAATTAGTGAAGTAGCTGTTCAAGTTCATTTTATTTTTTATACCCTCAGTCCCCTACTCTGCCTTACACAGTGTCTAATAAATTTTGACTTACTTCTACCATCTTGTTTTACATTTTCTATTTTTTTCTATCTGTTTCTTTCTCCCTCCTTTATTGTTTACTTTTTGGCTGATTACTTTTTCTTTCTTTGCCCTCTATACTTTAAAACTTGTAAACTCTATTTCCATTCTAATTACCTCAGAAATTTTAACACAAATATTTGATTTACCAAAGTTAATATCCTTATCCTCTTTCTGAACAAACTTTATATCACTTTAACTACTATAATACACTTTCTAAACTAACATGCTATTATGTTACTGCCATTTGTCTAATTTCCATTTGATTTTTAAAACTCCAGAAGACATAATTATTACTGTTTTATCTGAATCAATCAATATTTGTTTAGATTTATCCACATATTTACTACTGCCTATGGAATGCTGCTAAAGCAGTACTTAGTTTTAAATGCTTGTAATAAAATAGACAAAAAATTAATGATTCAATTAATGATTTTAATTATTAAAAATTAATAATTTTGTTTATGATTTGTATAAACAAATTAGGATGACTCCAAAGGAAACAGAAAAAACAATATATATATNATATATATATGTATATATATACATATATAATTATATTACATATATAATTATATATTACATACAAATATATTACATAAAGATTTGTCACAGGGAATTGGCTTCAATCAAGTGTAGGATCTGATTAGACAGTCTCTGTAAGGCTGTTGTCTTCATGTCTGATGCTAAAATCTGAAGTCCACAGTGGTCAGGAAGGGAAGATCACAAGCTGGCTGGATGCCACAAGCACAAGTTGAAACCTCATGAAGATGGACTGGAACCCATGTCAGTTCTTGTTGCCTCTGACCTTGGTGTGTGAGTATCTTGCAGAAGCTGAGGTCCTTTGTCATGAAGCTAAACATACATGCCTCACCCAGGATTCAGAGACACTGAAAGAGGATCCAGGGGAAGGCGGAGCCGTTGCAGGCTCCAAGCTGCTTCACAGTGATGAAATGAGTTGGCAGATCACTTTGCTGTCCTTCATAATCTACCAGAACTTTCCTTGTGGCCCACTCTCACTGGGAACATCCAAGAGACGGAATCCTGGCGGAATTTGTAAAATGCAGTTTATCCTAGCCAAACTGACACGGCACAAGGCCATCATAAACATTCCTTCTTGCATCATAAACCTCTAATTTAAAATTATTTTTCCTCTGCTTGAAATATATCTTACATGATCTCCTTTGGCAAACAGTTCTCGGTAGAAATTCTTGGCTTGTGTTTGTGTGAAAACATTTTTATTCTTCCCTGACATTAGAAAGATATTTCTACTGGTCATATAATTCTAGATTAACATGACAATTATTTCTGTCAGCACTTTAGAGATGTTTTTCCCATTGATTCTGGAAGCCATTGTTACTTTTGGTCATTCAGCTGTCAGTCTAATCATCGTGCCCCTGAAATAATGTTGTCTTTTCCTCTGGCTGCTTTTAAGACCTACTTCTTGTCTTTGGTGTACAGTATTTTCAGAATCATGTATCTAGGCATTTATTTATTTATTTATTTATAATTTATTTATTTTTGAGCTTGGGATATGTTCTGCTTTTTTTGAATCTGATTTACTAGTGTTTGATAAGTTCTCTTATCCACTATTATTATTATTTTTATATATTGTCTTTACTGTATTATTTTTTTATTCTCCTTCCGGGCCTCAACTTGGATATTTGCTACAGCTGTATATGAATTTTCCATTTT
>NW_007726172.1:7249-26696 GCF_000696425.1 Galeopterus variegatus
TATTCTCCTTCCGGGCCTCAACTTGGATATTTGCTACAGCTGTATATGAATTTTCCATTTTGTTTTTTGTTATTAAAATTTAATTTATATACTAAGTGAAATAAGCCAGGAACAGAAAGAGAAATACCATATGTCCTCACTCATAAGTGAGAGCTAAAAAAAACCAAATAAATTTTTTAAAAAAGAAAAAAGATACAAAAGACAATAATATGTTGAACTTTCCAAAGGAGAGAACAGAACTGAGGTTACAAGAGGTAGGAAAGGGGGAAGGGGAGGGGAGTTATTGAGAAATTGGTAAAGGGTTACAAAGAATGCTTACATTGTGTAATGATGAATATACTAATGGTCCTGATTTGATCACCACATTTTTACACAGATATGGATATTCAACTCTGCACCCCACAAGTGTGTATAATCAATCATGTTTCAATTAAAAAAATAAAATTTAATTTAATTGCATTGTGATTACAAACTACAATTTTTGAAATTCTTTGAAATTTGTTAAGCCTTGCTTTGTGACTCAGTTTGTGAATTTGAAAAGGTCTGAAAGAGAATTTGTTTTCAACTCTTGTCTTATTTACTGATTTAAATTTTTTGTCTAGAATTGTATTTTATGAAAATTGAAGGTAGTGAGCATTTGTCATTTTTATTGTCTACTATATCTAGCACAATGTCGAGAGCGCGTAGTTGCGTGTCTGACAACTGGGATTCTAGTCCTAGATCAGCCAGCTACTAGCTAATGCTCTTGCAAATGTCCTGCTGGGATGTTATCAGGCCCTTCTGGGTGGTCTGTGTATCAGTTTGTTCCAGAAGGAAAAAGAACTTGAGCAAGTTGATTATTTTCCCTGGAGTCTGGATTTCCTGTTGTAGGATATTTCTACCCATATGCAAGCTGGGTTTCCTATTACACTGGTAATGTAAATGGACTTACTTGTAAGGGGTCTCAAAAAGTTGGTACTAATTTTCCCTGGTGTTGGGTGTGTATTTCTTTCATTGTTAATTATTTGTCCAGAAACTGGAATGTACAACAGAATAATCAGAAGTAATTTTCAAAGCCTGTTTTGTCAGTACGATAGTCTATTGAAAAATCTCAAATAAGAGAGTGAGTGACTAAATGAATCTCTATGAGTGAATATATGATGCTTTGGCCAGTTGGGCCCAGTCATAGCTGATACTGTACAGGGTGGAGACTAAAGTACTAGAACCGCCATTCCAAAGGATTAAAGTTTAACCCCTGATATAGTGATATTCTTGGGATACAGGAGAGCCAGACACAGAAGGCAGCTGGTTTGACAGCATCGCAGAAGCTACCTATGACTACTGTGTGCCCTAGCAGGGAGTAAGGGGCTACCAGGATCCTAGACACTCTTTCTCGTTCCAGAGCAGCATGGGAATTTCCCTGTCCTGCTATCTAGATGCCATCCCCCATACATGAGAGAGGGTCTTCAGTTGAGCTGCCCAACTTTGTTTGGGGATCTGCAAAATGATTGGTTGGCCAATAGACACATGAAAAAATACTCAACATCACTCAGCACCAGGGAAATGCAAATCTCACCCAAGCTAGACTGGCCATTATTAAAAAGACAGAATAACAAATGCTGGCTAGGATGCAGAGAAAGAGGAACCCTCCTGCACTGCTGATGGGACAAATTAGTGCAGCCATTATGGAAAATAATATAAAGTTTCCTCAAACAACTACAGATAGAACTACCATACAATCCAGCAACCCCACTGCTGGGTATGCACTAAAGGAATGGAAATCATTATGTAGAATGGACACCTGCACTCCCATGTTTATCATAGCTCTATTTACAATAGCCAAGAGTTGG
Organism: Galeopterus variegatus; assembly: GCF_000696425.1. NCBI lineage: Eukaryota > Metazoa > Chordata > Mammalia > Dermoptera > Cynocephalidae > Galeopterus > Galeopterus variegatus. The sequence goes on from NW_007726172.1 coordinate 9,079, forward strand.
AACCAAACTCAATGTCCATCATCAGACGACTGGATAAGGAAAATGTGGTATACATACACAATAGAATACTACTCTGCCATAAAAAGAATGAAATCCTGTCATTTGCAGCAACATGAATTAACTTAGAGAAAATTGTGTGAAGTGAAATAAGTCAGGCACAGAAAGAGAAATACTGCTTTTCCTCACTCATAAGTGAGAGCTAAACAAATAAACAAATAAATAAAAAAAGAAAGAAAGAGATATAACAATCACAATAATATGTTGAACTTTTTTTTTTTTGTCCTTTTTTTCGAGACCGGCTGCACCACACTCAGCCAGTGAGCGCTGTGAGCACACCGGTCATCCCTATATAGGATCCGAAACCGTGGTGGGAGTGCTGCTGCTCTCCCAGCGCCACACTCTCCTGAGTGCGCCACGGGCTCGGCCCATACGTTGAACTTTCAAAAGGAGAGAACAGAACCAAGGTTACCAGAGACGGAAAAGGGGGAAGGGATGAGGGGTCAGGGAGGAATCAATAAAGGGCCACAAAAAATGGTAACATTGTATAATATTGAATGTACTAATTATCCTGATTTGAGCATCACACATTGCACATAGGTATTGATATGCAACTTTGTACCCCACAGACATGTACAATCAATTATGTTCCAATAAAAAAAAAAAGATTGGTGGGGAGAGAAGAGCTGGGATGCCTGGCTATAGAAGTACCAGGCACACAGTGAGCTCTTATGTAAAATCAGTTGTCACCATGATTATCATTATCATCACTGCAGTGTTGATAGAATCCTGGTTGTCCATTTATGCTAACTGCTCCCCTTGGGCCTTACCTCACATGATACGTGTCCACACTGGTCACATACGGGCATTACTCATTTTGTTAAAAACACTCAGGTTAACTCTCTTCTATCGCTCTCTCCCTCTTCTTTCTCTTTTTAACAAATTAGGAGCTGGGTATAGAATCAGGTTTGTGGAAAGGACCCCTTTTTTATTTGAACACTTGAAGAATTCATAGCAGATTAGCAAAGATACCCATTTCCTCCCATAACTCACATGATTATGCTAATTCAGAAGAAATGTGTTGATGCACTATTAAAAAGCATGATCTGTTTTCAGCTTCTGGGTAAAGAGGAGAGCAGCAGCCTTTAGTGGCCGTGTCAGTTTTGCCCGTATTATTATGTGCAGATGTGCCAGCTGCCAGTAGGCATTTTCTCTCTGATAGCGCTAACCACTTAACCGTGGGTCAGCGAGGTGCAGCTCTCAGCCAATAGATCTAATTGCAATCCTTCTGTGTTCCCTGTGATTGCAGGTTTCTCCAGCTCCATAAACAAATAGTAATCAACTAAACCTGTTACCTCTGAGTAGAGATGTCACGATATGAAATATTAACTGTTCAAAATACAGTAATGATGGTTTAAAACTATATTTGTTTCGTGAAAATAAAGAAAAAAATTTTAAAAAAGAAGAGAAAATCAGAAGCTCAAGAATTGGAATTCTGTAAGGCCCTCTGGCTCTTTTCCTTCTACATAATGAAAAACTGCATATGTATACAACATGTTTTATGTGGTCAGATACAGCGTAAATATTGTGTACATCTTTTGCTGGAGTAACAATGCATTAGCAGCATCACAAATAAGCTCTGCCTCAGCATCTACATTTTTATGACATTTTTATGTTAATGCAAGTCAAACTTATGTTTTGTGATGTATCTAATCCAGCCCAAATTAATCCATTTGTATTCCTATAATCCAATCAGCTCCAGCCTCCCCTGCTGAAAAGTTAGATGGGAAGTCCAAGGCAGAAATATGGCAGTAAGTCTGGGCCCAGAAAGGTTTGCTTTTCGAAGATAATTTTCCTCTTTGGCACATGGAGGCACTGTGGGTTTGGAAGGTTAGCTTTCGGTAGGAGCAGTGGTGGAGCAGGGGTGGAGGAGTGAACGTACAGGCTGAAGCCACCAGTGTTGATAATATAATGTCTTTGTGCATTAACTTTATTATTTAATTTTATTTTTTGATGCTGCTTGATAGCTTTTTCATCTACTTCAACTGACAGTTTCTGCCATGTTTCTTAACCTCTGTGCCAGGATTCTATCAAGTACTTACTGTATGCTAGGCATTGTGCTAAGCCTTTACTGAGCACCCACTGGGTACAGTGTATATGCTACATTTACTGAGCTTCTACTGTGTAGAATGTATGTGCCAGAGGTAGAGAGAGACCAGGTTTTACCCAGAAGTTCTACTTTGCCCATATCATTCCACTGTAGACGGAATACCCACCAGAACATGTTTGGAAATTTTGGGTCATGATGCAATGCCCCTTCTTGTTTTTTCTGAGACTGAGGAAATGGATGAATTTCTCCAGGAAACTGAAAAGAAGCTGTTTTGTGTAGTGGAAGAAACACTGGACTACAGAGTCTTGAAACTGAACAGAATATCATATTGATGAAAAACTCATGCTTTTTAAAGCTAAAGAAGACATAAATAGATGAAAATACATCCCACATTCAGGGATTGGACTACTTAATATTGTTAAGTGAGCTACAAATTTAATTCAATCCCTCTCAAAATTCCAATGATTTTATTTTTGCAGAAATGAAAAAAATCCATTCTAAAATTTGTAATTCATATGGAATCTTAAGGGACCCCAAGTAGCCAAAACAATCTTGATAAGGAACAAAGCTAGAGGGCTTATACTTCTTGATTTTAAAACTTACCATGAAGCTAATCAAAACAGTGTAGTGCTAGCATAGAGACAGACATGCAGACCAACAGAATAGAACAAAGAGTCCAGAAATAAATCCTTACATATATGGTCAAATAAATAAGAGTGTCAAGTCCATTCAATGGGGGAAAAGACAGGCTTTTTAATAAATGGTGCTGGAAAAATTGGGTATCCACATGCAAAAAATGAAGTTGGAGACTTACTAACACCGCATAGAAAAATTAACTCAAAATGGATAGACGACCTAAATGTATGACCTGAAACTGTAAAACTCTGAGATGAAAATATAGAGCAAAACTTTACAACATTGGATTTGGCAATTATTTCCTGGATATGACATTAAAGGCACAAGCAACAAAAGAAAAAAATAGACGAATTGGATTTCATAAAAATTTTAAAGTGTTTGTGCATCAAAAGATACTATCAATAGAGTAAAAAGACAACCCACAGAATGGGAAAAAATAGTTGCAATTAATGTATCTGATAAGAGATTAATACCCATCATATATAGAGAACTCCTAAAACTCAACAACAAAACAAACAACCCAATTAAAAATGCTCAACATCACTAATCATTACGGAAATGCAAATCAAAACCACGATGAGACATCACCTTGTACCCATTAGGATGACTACTATAAACACACACACACACACACACACACACACACACACACACACACCCCGAAAATAACAAGTGTTGGTGAATATGTGGAGAAATAGTAACCCTTGTGTACTGCTGATGGGAATGCAAAATGGTACAGACACTATGGAGAAGTATGGCAATTCTTAAAAAAAAATTAAAAACCGTTTGACCATGTGATCCAGCAATTCTAGTTCTGGGTACATATCCAAAAGAAGTGAAGGCAGAATTTGCACACTCATGTCCACAGCAACAATAGTTATAAAAGCTAAAACATGGAAGCAACTCAAGTGTCCATCAACAGATGAATGGATAAGCAAAACATGGTATATACATACAATGTAATATTATTAAGCATTAAAAAGGAAGGAAATTCTGATCTATGATACATGAATGAACCTTCAGTACATTATGCTAAGTGAAATAAGAGAGTCACAGAAAACCATATACTGTGTGATTCCAATTATATGAGCTCCCTAGAGTAGTCAAAATTGGGGAGACAGTAGAATGATGGTTGCTGAGGGCTGGGGGTTGGGGAAATGTAAAGTTATTGTTTAATGGGGACAGAGTTTCAGTTTTGCAATATGAAAAAAGTTCTGGAGATGGATGACGGTGATGTTTGCACAGCAATATGAGCATAACTAATGCCACTAAACTATACACTTAAAAATGGTTAAAATAGTAAATATTATGTTATGTGTATTTTACCACATTAAAATATTGGAAAAAGGCCCAGCTTTTAATTGAAATGCTATACAATCAATATGCTATTGCAGGGTTCAAATCCCTGCTCTACCACTTCACTTACCAACTCAGAAAAATGACTTAACTACTCTGGGTCTTGGTTTTCTTATCTATTAAACAATAACACTTAACTCATAAGGTAATTGAGAATTACTGAATTAAGGTAAGATTGTGCCTGGCACTTAGGAAGAGATTCATCTATGTTACCTACTAGTCTTGTTATTCACAGAGTTTTGGAAGTTTAGAACTGTGAGGGTTCTTTAGACTAAGCTTTTTAAATTTGCAGATGAAGAGAATGCCAGGACTAAGGCCCAGAAGGCCAAATGTCTTGCTCATAATCATACAGCTACATGGGACAGAGCCAATATAAGGATCTTGGTGTCCAGCCTCCCAGGACAGTGTCTTTCTAGTGCACCCAGCTGATGCCTTCTTTGCAGAGAACAAAGGTAAGCAATGATATGAAAAGGCTATGTGTTTGTTATCGTGCTAAAGCATGTAGCTCAGGACAAGTGTTCATTGATTGCCCTTTAGCTTGGTTGATCTTGAGACAGAGGGGAATGTCTCCCAGCAGCTTTTGGTGATGGATTTCAGGACCAAAGCCAGCTGGTTTGAGCTCCTTCCTCCAAATCTCCACCCTGAATAAGCTCTTCTCCTGGGACCTCCTCCCAACTGCCCCAATCACTGCTGATTTTCAAGGATGAGTCAGCAGGCATCTACCTGGGGACTGTCTGGGCGAAGTCCAGGAAACAAAGGCTAGAATTCACCTTCTTTTCTTTCATTAGAATTGGGTCTACACAATTCCAAACATCTGGCCAGAGTTTGGTCAATCAATTTCTGGTGGGCAGGGAAAGGAAAGAGGCTTAATTTAGGTTGGAAACCAATGACTGGAAGTTGTTTTTTTTTTTTTTTTCCTTTTTTCTTTTGTTCCATAATTTGGGTTCCCTGTAGAAATGGCCTCCACTTACATGTGATTCTTTGTCTATCCACCGCTGCCCACCCTCTTGATTCGTTTCATGTCTTTGCCTGTGACGTTAGAAGGTTGCTTTGACTCTGTCAAGAAATTATAGGAGAGAGGCTCCTGCCAAGTAGGATCACAGGATGGGACTTTCTTCCTTGAGTTCTCTGGCATGATGCAGGATTGGAATCCTCTGTCAATTTGCATTTAACTCAAATGGGTCCATGTGGTTCATATTCAGGGAACATTGTCAGTTATTTATATGAGTGGAGAGCAAATGCTGGTGGTGGTGGTGGTGGTGGCAGCGGTGATTTGTGTGTGCGTATAAAGGTGGGGGTGGCTCGAAGGGATGGAATTGGCTTGAAAATCTGCAGTGGGCTCTTTTCTCCTTTAACACTGATGCTGGGTAATTAGCAAAATGCGCACAGGGTTTTATCCATATTCATGCGCCCTTTCCCACAAGCATAAACAATCCAGTCTCTATTATTTCCTTGCGTGTGCAGCTCCCCCCTCTCTCTGCCACCTGCAGAGCCCTGTGCTGCTCTGTTCACATTATTCTGGCTCTAGTTGGGGGTAGGAGAGCCTCCCCTGGCCGGGGTGTGGATGCGGGTGGGGGATTCCACAGAGAGCAGAAGGGGGTCCTCACCAATGCAGCATCTGTGGCAGGCAGAAAACTTTAACAAACTGCATTCACAGCTATGATTACATACAATCCTTAAGAGGACCCTGTGGAGTAGGTAGGTTTGCACAATTATTCTTGTGTGACAAAGGAGAAAATGAGGCACAAAGATGGGGCTATTCATTGGTTTGCTCTTCCGGATCATTCCCCGTGCTGCTTTGCATGGCTCTTGGCCCTAGTAAGTGACCTCAAAAGACCCCTTCATTCCCCTTCATCCAGTGTCCCTTGTCTTCTGGCATCCAGAAGCCAAGTGGTAGCTTTGACATGGGACAAAACCTGGAGACAGAGTTTGGGGTTTTATTACCTCCGTGTGGTGCTGGCAGTACCTGTGTTCCAGGAGAGGGCCACATTACCGTCGGTGGCTGCTTTTCTACATCTATGCCTCCTACCATTTCCCAGCAACCTTGCTGTGCCCCTTGCCCCATTCAGACCCAGAGGTCTTAAAGACTTTCTGCAGATGCTAGCCCCTTTGCCATTCCTAGGTTCCCTTCATCCTCCACACATCTCTGTAAAATGCCCTTTCATGCATTCTTTCCTATTAAACACTCTGACAGAGCAGCTGATGATGCTGTGACCTCAACTGATAGGATGAGTAGCTTTCCAGTGACCACAGCCAGTAGGTGGAGCCCAACCCTGTCCCTTGATCACCCAGATTGTCTTTGTTAGGCCGTGACATCCCATTACTGCATCACTGGTGTCCTCTTCTTTGTCCCTTCTCAGCAGGCTGTGAAACCACCAGCAAATAAGAGGTCTGGACCCTGTCCCATCTTTACTACTCTTCTTGAATATTGGATTTTGTGCACTGACTTTTTTTTCTTTTTTTCTTTTTTCTTTCTTTTTTTTGGTAGAAGCAGAATCCAAGCGTGGGCATAGACAGTGTGAATGGTATGAGAGAAATTCAGCTTTTTTTTTTTTAACCTGTCTGTTCTGCCATCTGAGGAAGTACCACATTCATGAGCACAGTACAGGAGATGTGGGCAGAGTAGTACAGTCAGAAGTAGCAGATGATGATCATGTCCATTCACTTTTTACCCTAATCTCTCCATGCGCTCGGGGATTTGCCAGCCTCTCTGAATTCAGTGTTTGGGAGGTGTGATCACTATTCTTTCCAAACTTTCTTCATACATAATGTGAGAGCAAACTGCCCAAACACTCTACTTCACGATGCGACAGTGTCAAGTTGCTCTCTACAACATTTACTTGACTTAATAGTCCCTGCCTCTTCTTTCCCTCACCTGTGGACAGGTGGAGGCAAGGAAACCATGTGCTCCTAGGGGCTCCCAGCATGATGAACAGAAGCAAACTGCACGATGTGCTCTGTTTTCTTACTTTCTTTGAAAGGAAGTTCAGTACAGAGGCGTACATCTTTACATTCTGATTTGATCATTATTTACCATGTGCTTACTGTGAAGCTGGCACATGACAGGTCCTAGAAGGGATGTTGAAGGAGCACATGGCATAGCGTTTGCCTTCGAAAGGCTTATACATTTATTAGGGAAATATGGCCAACCTGGGAAAAAGCCCCAGACAAATATGCAAGATAGTTTATGGGCAGATACAAAAAGTGAGCAATTGCTGCATATCATACGTGGTCATGATAGAAGGAAGATGGCTATGAAGGTGTTGGGGAAAGCCTCATGAAAGAGCTTCTAGAAAGAGCAGAAGGATCTGGACACCACTGGTTATTGAATTTGATATGACCACAGATTTCTCTCCTGTAGAGCTCAGAGTTACCTTCCCAGAAAGGACACAGACATGTCCTGGATTTGGTCTTGACAGCCACAATGTGGTTTCTTCTTCACGGTTACCTCATTGCCCAAGCTGCAACTCCCCTTGGCTTAGGGAGTCTTTTCTTGTTGTCCCATGTGGCAGAAGAAAATGGTTAGTGACAACATGCTTCCCAGTGGTGGGCGAAGTGCGTCCACGGAAAGCTATTTATATCCGGACACTTGGTTACCGAGTTTATTCTTCCCTTCACACCCCAAAGGCAGAGAATAGCTTGAAAAAAATCACTAAGAAGCCCTTAACCTTGTAACATACAGTTTTTGCTAAAAATATATATTAATAATATATTATTGAGCGAGCATAGATGAAGCAGGCCAGGGAGGGAGGAAGCAATAAGAGTGTGAACGAGGTCAGTGCTCTTTGCCCGCAGACTCTACAATCAATAAGATCTGGTCAATAACTGCTTTATTACTGCACTACCACCCGGAGCAAAATCATTTTTAAATTAAGAATATATTTTGCAAAACTGAATTAACAATATTGAATATTTTGCTCTTTGATATGACTAGCCTTCAAAATCAAATTATTAAGTATGGAAAATGCTTACCGGGTGAAGTTTTTCTTCTTCCTCTCTCTCCTTGTTTTTCCAACCACTTTCCCTCTCTCCTTTCCCTCGTGCTCAACTCTACTCCTCCGCTCTCCCCCACCCCCCACCCTACAGCTTGGGAAGGAAACAACAGCAGATTTTTAAGATCTCCGGCACAAATGTGGATGTAAATTAGTATTGAATCCAGCACATGAAAATTAGGAAAGGAAGACTCCTTTGCTTGAGTCCAACAAGACTGTGCATTTCCTCTGTGAGAAAGGACCAAGTAAAGAAAATTGGGAATTTTCCACGTGGGTAAAAATGATGCCAAAAAAAATCTACCTTTGGACTTTTGTAATCTTTGGCAAGGTTTGACATTTCACTATTCCTCCCCTCCCATCCCAACCCTTAGTTACCCTGGCTCCATCCCTTGTTCTGATCTCTCCTCCTTTCTCCATAGATGGAGGGAATGGAGGAGAGTTTGACATAACTTCTGTAGTGCAACTTTATTATTATTTTTAATTCAATTTTATTTGTATTTATTTTTGTGGGGTACAGTGTGTTGTTTCAATACATGCATATTCCTGCTCAATGATTCACTTCGGGTAGACAGCATAGTTTTGTCCCCATTAATTCACCCCTTATCTTCCCCCCATCCCCCACCCCTCCTAGCCTCTGGCAACCATTATACTACTGTCTACTTTTCTTTTTTAATACACAAAGATTAACATCCTTATTGCAGAAAGAACTCTTAAAAATGAATTAGAAAAATCTAAGCAGAAACTTGGTTAAGGGGATAAGTCACACAGCCTAGAGAAACACATGTGGTTAAAAAGTACATTCTAGGGTTTGGTTGCTGGACTCTTAAAAATGAATTAGAAAAATCTAAGCAGAAACTTGGTTAAGGGGATAAGTCACACAGCGTAAAAAAACACATGTGGTTAAAATGTACATTCTAGGGTTTGGTTGCTGGAGGGGTTGGGGCTGGTCCTGCCCCTGTCTCAGGATCCTGGGCGTTGGGCTGGCTCTGTTGCTGGCCTGCATGTGCAGCGGCAGGGGTGGGGCTGAGGCCCATGGCCCCTGTATATTGCAACTTTAAAGCATCCATAAGGCCCAATCCCTGTCCCTGCTCCAGAACTGCAAGAAGCATTCTGAGTAACTCTGTTATACAAAAGTGGACTGTGAAGGCAAACATAGGCCTCGGCTCTGGGAAGTGTTAGGTGATGTTATTAGAATTGATTGTACAGTATCTTTTTTTGTGAAAACATGAGATTTTGGAACTCACATTTTAACAAATGGTAATAAGCTCTTCTTACCTTTTCCATCTTCTTGGGCTACTTACCGCTGTTTGGCATTAGCAGTTATAATCTCCTACACATAACTTGTAGGTTATGGGGTTTGGTTTATATAAAATAACAGCAAACAACAGAGAGAAAGAAAAGTTTTACTGCCCAATATTGTTCATGCTGCCAAAGCCCATTAATGTGCTCCATATTTTCCAGTAAAAGGATAATGTTGAGTAGGCTGTGCAATGGCATATCAACTTGTTATTCATGTCAGATGACAGATTAGTACTCTTTGAAAAGGGGCATTCTTTCAAGTATTGGTGCTTGCTGTTGAAGGGAAAGAAGCAAGGAAGGAATGGAGGAAACAAGGAAAGACTGCTATTGAAGAAATGAAGGAAACTAGCGTTGATTTAGTCCTTTCTCTGCATTGGTAGCTTCTATACGTTATCTAATTTAACTCCTCCAATAATCCTTGGAAGGTGAGTGGTATTGTCCCTGTCATATAGCAGCTCAGATAGTTTAAGTAACTTGCCCAGGTCAGGCAGCTGGTAAGTGGTAGAGTTGGAAGTTAGCCATAAGTGGGTCTGACTCTAAATTCTGTGCATTTTCTGTCACCCGGTGCTACCTTTCTAATGCAGAACATTTTTAAGCCATTGCCCAGCAAATGATTTTGACCAAAAACACCTACGCTATTTAATTAGAGAAGCCTAATCTTTTGTATAGTACATGTATCCCTTTGAGAAACCTGTGCAAGATATGGCCCCTCTCCCAGGAAAATGCACATACACATAAAATAATTTCAGGCAGCCCATGTACCTTCTGAAGCACAGTGATGGGCTTCAGGTAAAGATCTCCTGGGCTAAGTGGCCTAAAGGAGAGGCACCTTGTAAATCTTTCTTTCCTCAAAGAAGATCCTGAGAATGCACTGTTGGAATGCCTGTTTGACATCAGGCTTATCATAAAAAATGTCCAGAACTGTGGTAATAGTAAAAGTGGAGGGTGAGAAGTTGAACTGTAGTTGGCCCTGAACTTGCGTACTCAGATCTGGCTTGTCCATAGGATTTCGTGATTGTGCCTCACAATAGTTTGTAAAGAGCCTTTGCATATAAGGCTTTATCCTGTTTGCACTGATTCTCTGATATCCCAGAAGAGGCCACAGAATATCCAGTGGTAAGGGTCCACCTGTTATTTAATACAGGTTATTTTCTTTGGCTTTTTATGCCTCTGAAAAATTTAAGCAAATTCTTTTATTTCTCATTTCTTTTCAATAAACATTGTTAAGCCCTTACAATGTGCCAAACATGGTGCTATGTTCTGGGGAAATAGAAAAGAGATTACCATCTACTGTTAGCTTGCTGACATCTTAGTTTGTCTTGGCTGAATCCCAAGGTTGGATTATTGATCAGAGAGGGCTTGACAAAGAGACAGAGAATTCAAAGTTTGTAAGACCTCCAGCATATCCATTCTGTCTACCCATCTCCTGACCTAAACCCTATCTGAGAATGTGAATCTTGCCTCCGGTTCTGCTGTGATGATTTTGTGCTTGATACTGTTCTGATTTGTTTAGTTCAACATGTGTTTATCAAGCACTTATAGTGTGCCAGGCACTGTGCTTGGTGCCAGAAGAACATGAAAGGAGAAGACCTTGAGGATGAGTTCATCCTTGAGGAGCTGATATTCTACTTTGGAAATCAGACCACCACCGTCTTCCAAGGAAGAGATTATCAGATGCTCAGGAGAGGCGACTGAAACCTCGGTGCTTCTTGGGAGGTACCAACACATGGGATGTTTCAGTCAGAGCTGGTGTTTCTGTCCTCACGTCACTTCAGAACATCTCAAGAAAACTGTTAGGATGGGATGCATTAGATTGTTTTCAGGTTTTGGGATTCATATAGGCAATCGAGTAGAGTGAGGGTACTTTATAAATGTGTAGAACAAAGAAGAGATTATTGGGGAAGGCATCTTAACCCAATATTTCTAAGGACATTAGAAATTTCCATCTGTAAGTAGTATGCAATTTCATCTCCAACAAGTCTGAAGGAGAGTAGCCTTTGATGTAATGACAAGGAGACAGGACCTCAGTGCCACTTTTTCTTTCTATGGAGGATTTAATAAATTTGTTGTCTATGTAGTTTGAAGAGCACAAAGGTAGGAAAGACATTTGTGCATTGCTACATTGGCCATTGGCCAAATCCATCTCAATGGTTATATTTTTGAAGATAAAAATTGAACCTCTCTTTTTTTTTTAAATATGTAGTTTTACTTTATTTTTGAAAAACTTCCCATCTGAAAAGAACTGACATCCTAGTGACTCAGTTACTCAGGCCTTTTCTCTTCTCCTTTTGAGTACTGAACCCCAGAAAACAATCACATGGCAAAGCAGGTGATGCGGTGTGCAGGGTGCAGAACTAAAGATTTCCAATGTCCACAGGGTAAGGCTGAGTCCTGGGAGGAACTCAAAGATCCATAAGAAGGTGGTGTTGGAAACCACATGTCACAGAGCAGAAATAATTCAGGATTAGAGCACGACTGCTGGTTCTCCCAGATGCCTATGCAGGTAAATTTGGAGGCTGGGGTTAGGAAGAGAATACTTGAGTGCTGGAATTCTACAGACCCGACTCTGGGCCCCAGACCAAATCCTACATCACCCACAAAGAGATATCTGCCCGTCTAAGCAAGCACCTACCTCCAAAATCTGATTTTCACAGAACTCACCACTCATTCTAGCACTTACTCACATGCCAGCCTTTCCTGTTATTTAAGGGTGATAAGCACATATGGCTTGGCTCCTCAGTAAGAGTATATGGAGATGCAGGTGCAATAGCTCTTACGTGTAGTCCCTACGTTTTTGGTATAGATGCTTAATTGATGCTCCATCAACATTTACTTAATTGTATTCAACTGAATCAAATTGACACTTTCATTCTAGATACCTCTTGATTTGCTACCATCACAAACTACCCTGAAAATTTCCCTTTCTTTGTGTCCTCATCCAACTCCGGTTGCCTCACCAGAGCCTGAAGGTTGCCACATCTCCTCTCCTGCTTTGGAACTGCTGGGAAGACCCCAGTTCTTACAGGCTATTTGCTGGCTTTTCTTGTTTAGATTACTTCCTTTAGCCTTGCCTCCCAATTCCTCTCCTTTTAAATCAAAGGAAACTTGGAGGTGCTTCCCCTAATTTCGACCACACCTGCTGATTTGCCAATACCTCATGCAGCCCAGGGCATGGACATGGGCTGTCTCCTCAGATGCAGAATTTGCATGGTCTAGCACGGCTCTCCCTGACCTTCTGAAACAGGGAGAAAGCATCACAGTGGGGCTGATCTGGGATTGAGAAAAGCAGGCTCATAAGTCCATAGTGACCTGCTTTGGTGCCCATCAGTTTGCCGTAGCTGCTGTTCTTGTCCCTGTGGGGCCCCAGTGTTCTGATGCAAGTCCTGGCTCCAGTGAGTGACAGGTGCGACCAACGGCCGTATGAGTTATTTCCTCGGGAAACCACAGCTGTGGCTGAGGCCAACGGATGGCAACGGTGCCACTGGGTTCTCTGGAAGCAATCCGCTTGGCTGTCTCCAGCCTCAGGAAGGGCTTTTTAACTTGATGAAAATAACCCAAGAACCTGAGTTTCAGTGGCAACTGCAAGTGCCCTAGAGATGGGAAGTACCCAGCAGGGAGAATAGGGTAGGACTCAGAAGCCAAGGTTTTGGAATGAGACAGACTGGATTTACATGCAAGCTCTGCCACATTCTAGTGTTGTTGCTTTGGGCCATGTTTTTCCAACCTCTTTGAGCCTCCATCGCCTAATAGGTAAAATGGGAGTAATGTCTAGCTTATATGCTTATTGTAAGGATTGATTGAAATGAAGCACTAAAACATTTTTCACAGTGTCTAGCATATTAGATGTTCAGTAACTTTTAGCAATTATTATTATTATTATTACTGAAGGTGGGAAGAGACATGCTCTCCTTCTGGGAACTCACAGGTACCTTCAACCTATCTCCCTGTCTGGGTGATGGGGGTGGTGATAGTACCTACATCACCATGTTGTGAAAATCGAGTATAAGGCACGTAGAATAGCACCTGGAACATAGAAAACACTATAGTATTAGCTTTCATTATTTTAAAATTATCATTGTTCTTATTTTCTAAGGTCCATGGGCACTGTCCTAAGATTTGCTGCAGAGTTGCCTTGTGTTGATTTGGAACTGGAATTTGGTGGGGGCTACCAAAGAGAGGAAGTGGCACCAGCTGTTTCTAGTTAGTTTGATATTTGAAATACTTTATTCTTGAATTAATTCCTCAGATGGAACAAAAATAGGAAGAACCACAGAGCTTTCCACAATAACAGAACCCTGTGCCTTTTGCCATGTGACTCTATCTTCATTTATTGATCCTGTGGAGCTGGAGCTATTTCCTCCCCATCCCTGCATTTGGACTGCTGCATCATCTTAAGTTGCAGCTCAGAGTCACCTGCTACAAGAACGTAACCTTGAAACATGGGTATTTTTGAGCCTAAGGGGGCTTGCTGGCCAAATAATTCCAACAATAGGCTTTAATGGTATAAATGGTTCCTTTTTTTGTTGGTCAACATTCAATTATTATATAACATTAATGAAGAGACAAATTTGTATTCCAAAGAAATAGAAATACAAGGAAACTCCAACCTACGAAATGAATATACTTAAAATGCATGATGGAGCCATTTCTAAATAATCAGGAGGTTCATACTCTGTATATTCTATGCAGTGTTCCTTTCCCTCATGGGCAGGTTTTTGTCTATGTTCATCTTTTCCATGCTCTGCTTAAATATGGTTTTTGGATTGTGTTCATGTCCCTGAGACATGCAGTCCAGAGGGAAGGAATTCTCAGCCTGGCATGGAGGAGGATGCTTTAGTTTATTTTAAACATCAACCACCCAATGGTACAGTAGTTGGTTTCTGGATTTTAGCAAAGTGGTAGTTTTCTAATTTCTTTTTAAGAATTTGGACAATTCCCCCCCCCCCCACTTGGATTTACATGAAGATTCAGAATAACTTTGGAGAGCTGAAGACATAGTGCTGATAACAGATGCAGGATCAACGACATCTCAGGGGCCAGCACCCTAAAGAAGTAAGTTAGAAATACAGCCACAGCCACATTGGTGATGGCTTTCTCTTCGACTCTTGAGGATAAACCCTCTGGGTACATCTATGTCTCTGGAGACAAGTCCAAGTTAAAGGCAAGATAGGATTCATAAGGAATTCTTGGGACTATCTACCTCCAAAGTTAGTATGTGAAATGTGGAGGCACTGCTTCTCATGACATGTAAGGGCTAGAATGAGATCAGCTCTGAAAATTTCAGACTGGTTTTAAGGTAGGTGGAGAAAGGTGGAGAGGTGGGATTCAGACGCTACTGGAGAAGCATAAGGTGGAGGAATCTTTTTGAGAGCCAGGTCCAGGGAAGTCATCCCAGAAACCCAGAAGGAATGGGCCCAAATGTGGACCTTCTAGAAAGGTGAGTGAGTTCACCTCTTCATTTCGGGCACCTCTGAGTCTCATGGGATTGTGTAAATGAGTTTGTAATGGAAGGATAAAGCTCAAAAGGGGATACATGGACAAGGATCTTGGAAAGGATGAATTCTTCCTCTGTAGAGGAAGTCAGTCCGTCTCTAAAATTTATTGTAGATGTTCAAGGCTAGTGGGAACTTTGTATAACTGTCCAGTTTAACCCACTGCTTTGAACTAGGTCTGCTTTTGATCATTCACAAAGGAGAGCTGATCTTGTCTTCACATCTCCCAAGGAGACACCTTGTGAAGGTCTCCCTATGTCTCATGGTCAGAAAGTTCTTCCTACTGAACTAGGTCTGCTTTTGATCATTCACAAAGGAGAGCTGATCTTGTCTTCACATCTCCCAAAGAGACACCTTGTGAAGGTCTCCCTATGTCTCATGGTCAGAAAGTTCTTCCTACAGTCTAAACGGTATTTCTCTTGCTGTATCTTAAGTTTATATCCTTCTCGTACTGCCCTCATTCTTTCTTCCTGGATGTCTTTATCTTCTCTTTTAGGAGGCCAAAACTAATTAGTTCTTTTCCAAGGAGACAATTTCTCCCAAACCTTGTGTCATTTTTGAGTATGTCTCTATACCCACATAGGTATTTTTGTGGCTAGAAGGAGAGTCCTTCTGGGATGGTATTTTTACCCCCTGGTGGATCTGTGCTGTGAATAACCTGAGCCATTCTGGAACCATCCCCAGACCGGGCAGGTGGCAGCCCCATTTGCTCTTTCCCAAGCGCCAAGGCAGAGAAGCAACTCTGGCTCCTACTCTGTGGACCGCGTGCCGCCGGAACACGAAACTCAGTCACAGACACCATATTTAAACAGAGCAGGGAAAGGACAAAAATAGACAAAAAACCTGTCCATGTGGGCCAGGAAAGCTGCATTTCCAATATGCTGTTAGCAAGACCCTGCTGAGATTCATATAGCAAGTAGTCGGGGTAGAACCTGGATGGCTAGCACAACAGTCACCTGTGGGTTCACTCCTGGGCACTGGTGTGCTAAGCACGTGCCAGGGCAAGGTCTGGTGCAGGGATGAGTAAGACAAGACCCTTCCTTACAATGTGGGGAAGTACGACTCAAACAACTAAAACTAGCAGAAATTACACAAGAGTCCACACAGTTAAGAGCTGGGCTTTATGGTCCGGAGCAGTGGTTTTCAAGCTTTTTAAGCTAAGGGATTCTCCAGATAAAAATTTGTAAGTTCCATATGTAAAACAAATGTCAAAGAGTGACTGCGGTGCTTTTTCATCTGGTTCTACCTTTGTGGCTAAGGCTCAAGGCTGAGAACAAAATGCAGTCATGGACAGTCACCTCTCCACAGAGCTTCCAGGTTGGTGTCAGCTCGGAGAACCGTCCGACCACCCCACCTCCTGCAATGTGAGGACTGGGAGAGCAGAGATGGCTACTGAGGAAGGGAGGTGTGCATGGACTGCCCCTTCTCCATCCCTGAGGGATCAAAAGATGGGTCCTGCCTTTGCCCATGGGTCCTCCTGCTGTCTATGGATGGCTGATGACAGTGGAGGCACCGACTTCCAGACACTGAGCATCACTGGAATGTGGTTGATGTTAGAAAATCTGGCCAAAATTATCTGCATATAGTAGTCAGGGGAGCTTTTTAAGGGTCACCCCCTGTCGAAAGGGCAGATTGATTCCCCCATCCAATCTCAGTGAGCCTGGAGACAATAAGTTAGAATCACAGTTGTGAACAAGGAGGCTACAGTAAAGACTTCCAGCCTTATTTAAGATCTGTATTTAAGGATCTGGTGGTCCTCTTCCTTCTTCACTCCCTCTCACTGGAGTAGATGGCACTGAGAAGAGAAGGGCTGGGGTAGGTTTCGAAAGGACAGGCCAGACCCTCTTCTCTCTGCTCTGTACTACCGGAGTTGAGCTCTGGTCTGGACCTGGATGGTAAGTAGAGGGAGAGGTTTAAATTAGATATTAGAATAGAGTTAAAATGGACAGATACCATCCCTGGGGATACAAATCAGGAGGGCATATGAATCCAGGCAGAGAAGGTAGCCCTGGGGAGAGAAGGTTCCAGCCCTGGGGAGGAAGGGAGAACATCCAGAATCACTTTCCCAATGTCCCCAACTTGGTCTAAGGCTGACACTGACTTTATGTGAATCAACCTTGATTTGACCCAATGAAAGTACCTCACAGGACAGACTGAAACCTGCCACTTGCATTTAATGGACTCTTGCTGACTGGCAGGAAGACCTGGTCCTCCATTTAATTGTGGTCAGGATTTCCGGCTTACTTTTATATTGAGTATAGGTCAACTCCAAGTCAATTCAATTCAATTCCAATTCCAGACTCAAGTCACATTTCTTATATACCTACTATCCATTTGGTCCTGTGCTAGGTTTATTCATCAAGGGAATGAGAGAGGAGCATAGGATAAGACTGCCTTGATCTTCTCTTAGTGTCATGTCTTTAGTGGGACCATCATTCTCACTCATCTCTCTCTTGCCCACCTCTACCCAAGGACACACACCTAGTCCACTCCAGGAAATCCTTCGACATAGCTAGCCATGGGACTCTATCCCCTTCCCAGCTTCCTAATAATTGGTGTCACTCAGTTCAGCCCCTAAGTGCAGTCTAGTTCATCTCATCTCAACAGCCATGTGGATATCAGATCAAGCACAACAAAGGCGTGGCAGCCAAGAGAAGACGTGCCGTGTCCTGGGGCCAGTGAAAGTCTCAGCCTCCTAACAAGTTCTGCTTTTCGAGCATCCTGGGGGGTTCTGAC
>NW_007726172.1:27318-28637 GCF_000696425.1 Galeopterus variegatus
TTCAGCCCCTAAGTGCAGTCTAGTTCATCTCATCTCAACAGCCATGTGGATATCAGATCAAGGACAACAAAGGCGTGAAAGTCTCAGCCTCCTGACAAGTTCTGCTTTTTGAGCATCCTGGGGGGTTCTGATACCAGAGACCCCCTTTACTGTAGCTGTGGCCTTTTTGGGTCTTGGTTTTGAAAAGCTTGGGAGATGTGTTGCTCGTATAGGGTCAGCCACATCAGAGGCAGCAGGAAACGCTCTAGTCCAAGCCTGACTCAAAACTCAAGAAGCAAGTGCTCCATGAGACAGGAATGGACGTTTCCAGGCTCTTAGGGCCTGGGCTGGAAAACGGGCACAGTGTCACTTCTGCTGTATTCTATTGGTCACCACTGGTCACAGACCCTGCCAGTTTCAAGGGGAGGGGAATTAGATTTTATCTCTCAACGAGAGAAGGAGCAGAGATTTGCAGCCATCTTTAATCTACCACATCTTTGAAAGAATAAAATCATGTTCAGAAGTCCAGCATGTAAAACAGAGAAGGTGGGAGGCTTAAAGACTTTTTTGGTCTCTTTTAACCCCCACTCTCCTCATAAAAGGTCTTTGGAATTATAATTTGAGTTTGAAAGCTATAATAACAGCTGTTTGGTGTGTGAAAATAACAGAGAAAAAGAGAATACTACATATTTCATGTTAATTTCCTCCAGATATTGTCCCAGTTAGGGACTTATTCTAGCCAGTTGACATGACGTACCCTTTGGGTTAGTGCTCTGGTCATTCCGAGTACATATCTTAGCACAGGCTGTAGGGGCACCTGACTGCATGTCAAAGAATCTCCATGTTGGGGCTCAAGCAGAGAGGAAACTCAGTCCTTTGGGGCAATCTGAGCATTTGCTTACCTATTATCTTTCTTTTTACCATACCAAGAGGGTTGTGCCTCCCTTCATAGCCTAGAGTAGAGGACTTTATTGATAGAGCCCTGCCTTTTTTTGTTTGAGATTCTGAGCAGGTGTTATCTGAGAACAAGCAGGTGTTTGTAGAAATGTGACCTTGAGCCCTGCTTACTGACCTGCTCTTTTGTTCTAGTGACTCATTTTTCCTCGAATGGGGTTGGTTTCTATTTATGAAATGGCTGCAAGGCCACAGTGACCAGCTTGGACGCCACCATCATATAGGTAAGCACTTCCCCTACCAGGAGCAGAGAAATTACTGAGTGCATTCGATCCATTTCTGCCAGCAGTGTAGTCACCCCTTGTCACCCACAAGTTTGTCTACGAGAAGGGCAAGCAAATACAGCATGCCCATGTCACTTCCTTAAAGGTTATGCCTATGGGAAA
>NW_007726172.1:29799-31435 GCF_000696425.1 Galeopterus variegatus
ACACTCAAGGTCCAGACAGCCACTGAAATGGAAGGCTCCTTTCTACAGAATCCCAGAAAGCGCAAAGATGGGAGCTACTTGTATTTTGGTCAGTGACATAAATAAAAATATTTAAAAGGATTTTGTCATGGTAATATAAGATGTGACAGTTTATTGACATAATTTCTTTGAGGCTTTTTGGGTTCTTCTTGTTTCTTATGAATCTAGTTTTGACTGAGAGTTGATGGACACTTTCACCAATCCTTCTGGCATCCTTGCCCATGTTCGCCTGTCTAAAATGATAGAATGACACTCCCCAAACTCTGTTTCTCAAAGGCAACTGTCTGAGGGATGCTCCCATTGCACAGCAACAGTGTTGGAGAGGAGGGAAGCTGAATTCAATAGGAAGCACTGGGGTTTTCAATAGAGCACAGTGCTGAACAGAAAGGCCCCCTTTAGCAATCTCTTGAAGCAGAATGAGCTTCTTTGAAATATAAGTGGCCCTGTAAAAACACAAGCAGATTCTGCAATATCTATTTAGGGCATCCGGGAATGCCACATAATAGGAACTTGAGCGCACCTGATGGTAACCATATGGCAGGTTTTGATGACTGACAATAGGTAGAGGCTGAAGTAATTAATGAAAATGAGATGTCATTTGTGGCCCCCACAATGAGAGAATGGAGATGTGAAACTAGTCTATTTGTAAAGGCTAGGATGTGCCCAGTTTCTAGACTGGGACTGGCTGGGCCCCTGTCTCTGCGTGTGAACAGGTGTGAGAGAAACGATGCTGTGGGAGTGAGCACTTAGTTCTTACCAGAGAACTACCAGCATTCCTGGGGCTGCAAGGGGAAGATGAGTTTGTGGATCACCTTTGCTGATCTTGCATCACTAAACCCCTGTACCTTGCCAGAATTTTTAGTTTTATGTGGGAGACATTCCAGGTAGAAATCCAGTTAATTGGCCTGGTGGAATTACAAGACTCTGTCATTTGAAGACTAGAGTGTGCTCTGTGTAACTTAGACTTTTCTGGATTTCAGGGTGCATTGCCTCCATTTACCCTCTTGGGTATGACTGTGCTCACCTCCTTGAGGTGTGCTCCTGATCAGAGTAAACCAAGGTCCAGCTAGTCTCCAGCAAAGGGAAGGGAGGGAGGTGATGCCTTATTTAAAAGAAGTTTAAAGAAGTTTGGCTTAAAACCTCTTTATTGGATGCGGGGATAGGATGGAGGATGAGGGCTGGCCAGGGAGAACGGAGCTATGAAGAGATTCCAGAGAGACTGATTGATCTTGTCAAAAAGAATAAAGGTATCCACTCCCCGGCACCCCCCTTCAGCACATGGGCATGTGGGATTGAGGCGGTCACTGTGAAGTCTTGTGGTTAGGCTTTCCAAAAAGAAGTTTCTTCATGATTCCTGATTGCTTAGGACAGATATAAGCAATACCAGCTGGGGCCCAGCAAGCCTGTCTCCAGCTTTATTGTTTCTGATTTATCGGTGGTGTGTCCGCCTAAAAGAACTGATCTATCTGCCCTTTATTGCTAGCCTGTTCCATAGCCAGATAGGAGAGTTGAACATTAACAAGTGGATTTGCTTTCAGTAGCTGCCTGCCTCTCTCCCTCCCTCTCTCTCTCTCTCTCTCTCTCTCTCTCTCCCCCC
>NW_007726172.1:32112-33274 GCF_000696425.1 Galeopterus variegatus
TCTCTCTCTCTCCCCCCCCCTCCCTCCCTCCCTCTGTGTGTGTGTAGCAAAGTAACAGTATCTTGCTCAGGGGCAAGTGACTCAAATTTTTACAAGAAGATTCCCATTCTTTTGTCTCCCGCCTCAATTTCTCCCTAATTTATTTGAAGCTGTCCCTCTTACTAGAGCCAGAGAGGATCCATAAGGCTGTATTGTAAGAGTCCTTCGTAAGTGGCAGAAACTCAGTTGGAGCCAGGCTGGAGGCACCAGGCACCGTGCATTGAAGAGACATTTCAAGTCATCCCCGGTGGATAATTTGCACTGTTCAGTGTTAAAAGGCCCTATGGCAGTAGCTCGGAGAGCCCTGCAGACCTCCTGCCTTGGCAAGCAGAGTTTACAAATGATGTGCTCCGCTCGGCCTGCCTGGAGTTTCTGGCTTAAATGGCTGGCAGAGGAAAAGTGAAGAGTCAGAACTCTCAAGCTGTGTGAAGGGAAAGGTTTTACTGAGTGGAAAATAATCATCGAGGTTAAGTATTCCTGGGTTGACCAAGCAGACAGACGGACTGCTCTGACTTGGGGGCTGAGAAAGAAACTTCTGGGACTCTTCTGTGAGGGGAAAGGGCAGGTAGAAATAGAGGGTGAGTGACTTGACTTACCAACCCACAGTTTTTCCCATTCATTTCTTTTTTGGGAGAAACAATATCCTGCTAAAATTACAATGCTCCACTGGAGGACTTTGGGTTGGAATTAAGTTTCTATGGTTTGAGAGATATTTTTTTATTTGGATATGATTTTCTTCTGCACTTCCTTGATTACAGATAATGATAAGTGGGGGCAGGGGAGGAATGACAGGTGGATACCCCACTGCACGGTAACCAGCTCCTGCCATGGGAACTTAGCCTTGACACATGTGACTCCTAATTCTGGGGTGGGCATGCTGAGGATTTGGTCACCTACCCTCCTCTGTTGGAGATGGAGAACTGGATTCTGATTTCATTTAGGATCCAGGGATTCATCAGGGCAGCAGAGGAGTTCAGCTGACAGACCCTTCACTACCATGTGTAATGAGCAGTTTCTACTTGTCTGGTGGATGAAAAACATCAAGGAGAATTTTAATAGTTTTACACAATTCCTGAAGCCTGGTGCATGCCTAAGGCACATTAGCTTTCTAAATTTAAAAAAA
>NW_007726172.1:34460-46960 GCF_000696425.1 Galeopterus variegatus
CAGTGTGTGTGACTGGCCCTTCCTCCCCACAATCCTTCTCTGGAAGACGAACCATTCAATTCAAAGGAGAGCGTTGCCTTCCAAAGTTAACACTCCTCTTCTATTTGGAGGGTTCCCACCTATCCATTGTCAGCATACTACAATAAGGAGGCTCTTGCATTGGGGTTGAAGAGGCCCTGGCTTCAGTTCTAGTTCTCCTAGCAGTGTGACTGTGAGCATGTCACCGAACCCTTCTGGGCCTCAGTTTTTGTGGATGACAAGGGGTTTGGCTAAGCGGTCTCTAAGACTCCTAGATACAACATTTGGTACCAATTATTTTCCCATTCTTTTCATTTTAAAATAAACTTTCTATTTTCCAATAGTTTAAGACTTATAGAAAAGTTGCAAAGACAATACAAAACATTCCTTTATGTCTCCCACTCAGTTTCCTCTTTAATAACGTCTTACCTTTCTATGGTACCATAACTAAGGAATTGTTTTAGTCCATTCCTGTTGCTCCTAACAAAATACACAGGACTGGGTAACTTGTAAGAAAACAAAATCTATTGCTTACAGTTTCAGAGGCTGGGATGTCCAAAGTCCAGGGAACACCTCTGGTGAGGGGCTTGGTGGAGACATCAGTGGTGCAGGGTATCACATCATGAAATGGTGGAGCAGAGGGTGAAAGGTAGTTCCTCATGTGCTCTCCTTTTAAAGCCCTCAGAACCATGGCCCTGACTACCATTATTAATCTATTCACTATGGCATGGTCCTACAATCTAATCAACTATTCAAGTATCCACCTTTCGTTTACCATAGTAGGATTTCCCACCCTCTTAACACTCACAGTGGGGGCCAAGTCTCTAATACTTCAAACTTGGCGGACACAATTCAATGAGTTTGGGGAGAACCAACACTGATACGTTACTATTAAATAAAGTCTACAGTTTACTCAATTTTACTAGTTTTTCATAGTGTCCTTTTTCTGTTTCACAGTCCCATCCAAGATACCATTTAGTTGTCATGTTTCCTTAGCCTCTGTTGGTGTGTGACAGTTTCTCAAATTTTCCATGTTTTTTATGACCTTGACAGTTTTGAGGATTACTTGTCAGGTATTTTGTAGAATGTCTCTCAATTTAGGTTTGTTTGGTGTTCTTCCCATGGTTAGACTGAGGTAATGTGTTTTAGGAGGAAGACCACAGTGAATTGCCCTTCTCATCCCACCATATCAAGGGTACATGCTGTCAACTGATGATGCTAACCTTAGTCACCTGGCCAAGGTATTGCTTGCCAGATCGTTCCACTGGCAAGTCCCCCCTTCTTTCACACTCTACTCTTTGGAAGCAAGTCACTAAGCACAGCACTCAAGGTTTGTGGGGTGGTGGGTGGGGGGAGTTAAACTACCTCCTGGTGGGGGAATATCTACATAAATTATTTGGAACATTTCTGTAACAGAGATTTGTCTCTTCTCTACCTCTATTTATTCAATCTCCACCTCTAATTATTTATTTATATCAGCACAGACTTGTGAATATTTATCTTATACTTTGGATTACAGTCTGACACTATGTTATTTATTTTGTTCATCAAATTGTTCCAGTTTTGGCCATTGGGAGCTCTTTCATGTTGGCTTCTGTGTCCTTTTGACATGTCCCCATTCTTTCATTTTGTGAGTATTTCCTTACTTTCTGGCACTGCATGATGCCTTAGGCTCATTGTGGGTATTTCCTGCCCTAGACCTAGAATCAGCCATTTCTCCAAGGTGAGCTGATTCCTTTTATTGGAAAATAGTGTTAGAAACAAAGATCTGGGTGCTGGGTATGACTTTACATTTCTCAAAATATACATTTTATGTACATATGTGCTGTTGATCATATAAGGATATATATGATGCCCTGCAGGGTTAACATAGGTCAATATCATACAAAATAGTACTAAAAAAGTGTTAAATATTATTTTGGTTAAAATCAAAAGGAGGTATAGGTTCTCATATCTTAAATAATTATAAAAAGTGTTTGTTCTTTCCCTTTTCCATTTTTTATACTTGTTTTTCTCATTTAGTTAGTCTATATTGGACATGGGAAATGCTAATTTATTTACATGAATATGTTAACAGTCTGAATAAATGATGCTTGCTTCAGGGTTGGGTCCCCAAGCCATTCAAAATCTCCTTTCCTTCAGAAAGGAGAGTGTCAAGGAGCTTAGAATATTTTGGGAAGGCTTCCTGGAAGAGGTGGCATTTGACCCGGTATTTAAAGGACAAAAACTGTTTTTGGGGGGCAAAGGAGGAATTCTTGTATGTCTCTTTGGGAGAGACAGCAGAAAAAAAAAAACAGGCTCAGTGATGGATCCTTAAAATGTTTCTTAAATGCCATTGTTCTTGGAAGACCTGAGGTCTATCATTCTTAAACTTGTGATAGATTTCTCTAATATTACAAAAATTTGTTCCCTTTATTCAGACCCCCCAGAATGTTGACATTTAGTTGAAACATCCCTAAGATTTTATATATGAAGGGAGAGAAGGCCAATTGAGCTTATACCATTACAGTCATGCCTGTTAAATGTTTGCTGAATACTTCAATAGTAGAGATTGGGGTAAATCATATCCTCTATATCCATGGTGGCAGCTGCATGCTCAGGCCTTCCAGTGTTGTTTAGTGGTACTTTTTAACTCTTGGTTTTCTTTTATGTGAAGAGCCTTGGAGAGACTATAGGAAAAGATTTTTGACATATTCTTAAATTTTCTCCTGGAACTGGGTAGCCAAAATGAATAGGGTCAATACTAGCATAGGCTCTTTAACAGATGGAGTCCTATAAAAATGTTCATTAGTTTCAGATGGGTCATCACCATGTGAAAACGACCTCTTATCCAAACTCTCAGGTCAAGTGTGCTTACTTCAGACCCAGTGTCTTTAGGACTTTAGATAGTGAACTTTGTTTTTGTTTCAATAAAATGGCTAGAATTAACCTGTTATCTTTTTAAAAGTTAAGACCGGCTACACCAGACGGTTTTCTTTATTCATTAAGCAGCTCAATGTGAATTGAATCATTGACAGAAAATAGGGCTCAGGGCAGGGGGGAAAAAAAAAGAAAAGAAAAATGAAAAAACCCTTTTTTACACACTAGAGCAGAAAATATATGAAATAGAAATCTTCCTCTTCTACATACATAGTTTTCCACAGCATTGAAAGAAAGTTTTTAGCTGTAGAAGATGGAAGAAACTTTGTTCTTGATGATATTACAATAGCATTTAATTATCCCCACCTTACTGCATGGATTTATGGAAACTTTGAGTCATACATTATCCCAAGATATATAACAGTGTGCAATAAAAGCATCCTATGGAAGAGTTGATCTAGAAAGCCACACATCAGTGTGAGAGCAGGAGTCTACTGTGCCTTATGCTAGTAAAACCACTCCAGGATGTCTTGGTTTGACTTTAACTTGAGCACCAAGGACAGGTGGATATACATGAAGAATTGTCTTTATCCCCCTAGTTATGTTAAAGGTGTTTTGACAGCAGAGTGATTTTTCCTTCTAACTACTGCTGCTGTGTCCCATGGAGGACCCCATCCCATGCTCCAGCCTCTCAGCTCCTGCACCCTCTTTCTCCAGCAACTTCCACCTCAGCTCCACTTTAGCAGCTGCTTCCATAGCAACTACTAGACCTTGTCGTCAACTGGAGTTGCTCCATTTTTGAAATCCTGAACTCTGAAATTCTCCTTTCCGACCGCAACCTCTGATCCTTCTATCAGTCCCCGCTCTTTCATGCCCTTGAAACGTGTTCTTTGGTCTCATTGGGGCTCCCTGTCTCTTGACCTTCCCTTATGTTAGCAGTATACCACCCCTCCTGGCTTCGTTCCTCTTCCTACCTTGTTTGAGCAACCATTTCAACTATACTCTCACAAGCATTCAGTTCTCTCACTCCTTTGACTTCTTGTTTTATCTATTTCTCCAATGTCTGGCTAATGAACTAACTCTCTCCTTCCCCCCCTTACTCACTGCCCCCTGCCTTCTCCCCCTTCTCTCTCCCCCTCTCTCTTGTCATTTCTTGTCCTGGGCTTTTAAGCACTTTGGAAGGAAGTTTCCTGACCAGGATAATCTGCTTCATTAAAAATTGATGATTTCCAATCTCACCTAGAGGGCTGAGGCTGTTTAGGAATCCTGGGCCAGGACTAGGGTGGGGGGTGCCAGAGTGCAAGATGTAAGGAGGCCCTCACTCTTGGTGCCAACCCTGAACTGGCTGGATCCTGAGAATGAGGCCTCCTTAAATCTGGTGCCTTAGGTGCCTCACTTGTCTCACCCTCGTCTTGACTCTGACATTCACTCATCTCTCGTTACCTCTGTCACGTGCCACTTGAGGTGGCCATTCTAGCCTTTGTCATCCTATGTCGATGAAAAAATACTGGTCAACAGATTTGAATTTCCCCAACTTATCACCAACCCCGCCACCAAATATATAGCAAATTCTTGAACTACCTTCATTTATTCCGTTTGCCTTAAGGTGAGACATGTTTCTCACTCTTCCACTTTTGCTCTCGGTCACATTGCTTCATGAACCCTCTAGAATTCTCACCAGTTATCCTCTTCCTCTCTTGCATTGACTCCTTATATCAGTGAGTCTCCCCTTTACTAAAAGTAAAGTTTTCCCTCAATGTTGCCTTCCCTTTGAGCTAGTTCCAATCTCCAGCGTGTGGGAAGAACGGTCTGTACATATCTTCCTCATCTTTGATTTGCTACCCAAGCAGTACAATCTGATTTTCCATCTGACTTCTACTCCCATCACTATACTGTGTGCCCTCTTATGTCCCTGGTCATCTCTCAGTGGCCACATCCATTGGTTTCTTCTAAGTCTCCTTCTCTTGTCCAACTTCTCTGTGACACTGTCACTGTGACCTTGCTCTTCCTGGTATCTGAAGCATTCCTTCTTTTGCTTCCCAACCCGCCTCTCTGGGGCTTCGTCCTCTGTCCCATTTTCTGACATCTCTCTCTTGCCTGGTCCTTACATGTTCCTTGCTCCCAGGTTTCACCTCGGATCTTCTCCTCTTACACTGCACTCTTCCCACCAGTGACTGCCTGCTCCTGGGGCTGCATCTGCCACTCATCTCCTTATGAAACCCATATCGTTATTTCTAGCAGAGACATCCCTGTTGAACTCAAGATCCAGTTCTCCAAGCTCTCTATTTCTAAAATTATCTTTCTCCTAAACATGTTCTATTTTTGCATTTTCTCCTCTCCATTAAGGCGTATTCACCTAGATAACCAAGCGAGACATCTCAAAATCAGTTTTTAAATTTTATTTTTTAACACCTTAATATACAGTCAGTTGAGTCAATTTTCAAAATGTTATCTAAAATTGACCAGTCCTCTTTATATCCTCTGTTGACATCTTAGTTTAATTTCTTATTCAGGAAGCCATAATTGGTTAATTGGCTTTGCCTGTAGTCTCTTTCCTCTCTAAAAGACCAGGTTTGATACTGCCACTCTCCTGATCAAAATCCTTTGGTGAAACTCAGATCCAAATTCCTTAGTATAGTATAGAACATATTCCACAATCTACCTTTTCTTGCTCCTTCCCTTTCTCTTCCCTTTTAACCATGTGCCCTCTGGAGCTCCAGCCACACTGTTCACCGGCTACTTTCTGAACATGTTTTCACTTCCTAGAATGTCTTTCCAACCTTCTGTTTCTAGCCAACTTTTATTCTTCCTCCCAGATCCAAATGTCACTTTTCTCAAGAGACCTCCCCTGTCTCTTGCTTTCTTTGCCCTGTCTTATAAGGACTTTACCCAATCATATACTAAAGTGTACGTTCACTGTACTGGAGATAGTGGTGTATATCTCGGTCTGTTCCACCAAATTGTGAACTTCTTAAAATAAGGAATTAAGCCTTAGTTAGCCTTGTGACTAACATAGAGCTTTACATGTAGTAGATATTCAAACTTATTTCTTGGCAAAATAATTGCTCCTCTTCTGATGCAAACTTAATGGTGACTTTGGGCAGTTGCTTGTCTTGCTTGGCCCCAGTTTTCTCCTTTCTATGAGAAGGGAATTGGATTAGAAGGTCTCGAACTTCACTAAATCTCTGTGATCGTGCTTGTATCTGTTGGATATTGGAGCTGCCTAAGAGGCCACTAGGGGATATGGAGATGAAGTTTATATCAGAAGTATGTTGAAACACCACAGGAAAACAGCCTGTGGGGAAAACAAGGAGAAGGTGAGGAAAGTAAAAGAGAAGATAAAATGAGGGATAGTTAAGGAAGAAAGAATAAGATGGGAAACATGTCCGTGCAGAATCTCACGTCTTCAGTCTTGTAATTCACTAGCGAACATTTATGATGTATCTGCTGTGTGCAGGTCATAGTGCTGCATGCTGTGGGGACTACAGTGCAAGGTTACGACACAATCACTACCCTCAATGAGCTTGTGCTCCAGTCGGTGAGAACCATAGATATACAAGATTATGATTACAAGGATGCTTGAGTGAATATGTGATATTATCTAAGATCAGAAAAAAAGAAAAGTCTTTCAGGGATAGATGGACAGCCTCTTAGCCAGGGCAGCTGCTGGCACATGCAGTCCTTTTGTTAAATTACAAAAGGGTGCCCCTTCCTCTAGCTTGGATAATGGAGTGTGGATTGGATTTCAGTCTCCACTGGCCACTGCCCAGGCTTGTTCAGGGAAAAACCCACACAAGTCTATGCAGAGGTGCTGCTCTTAGCTTCCCTCTAAGAGCCAGGGTCTTAGAGAGGACATGCCCAGGGGCATTGGTGCCATCATGCCCAGACGTGTCATGGGGATTGTCGGTTGAGTGCTGGCCTCCACTGTACTGATTCAATCATGATGGGGCTGGCCAAACCTGTGCAAGGGTCACTGTGAGCTTGTTTCAGTTTGTCTTGGCTTTTCTTCCCTCCTGCCTGAGTCGAGATTGCAGAACGTGTTGATTTCAGGCCAGCATTCTATGCCAAAGGAGATGGTGCTGGTAGCGGAACCTCCTCCACTGTCCCCCTCCCTCTTCCCATACATCAGCCTTGCTTGACTCGGTCCCGCCTGTGTGGGACCCTGCTGCTGTCATTGTGGTGCAGGGCTGAGCCCAGTGAAGTTCCAGAGGCTGGGCCATGCCTTTTGCCTTGCTGGACACCTGGATGAGAGGGGACTCTGGTGCTCAGTGACCTGCTATCTGCTCCAGGCTCGGCAGGTAGGAGAAAGCCTGTGAGTGACATGTGGGGCCTTCCAGTGGACTGAGCGACCCTCCCAGGCTGCCTGGACTTGCTTCCTTCCTTCTGCATCACTCATTTCTCTTTCCTCTCCACTTCATTCCCTGGTGGGCCAGCTGGGAACCAGTGGAGGGAAAAAGTAATTGAAATGCTTAAGAGGAATTGTTTGGGGGAGGAGGAGGCAGGGTCAAAAGGAGAACAATTAAGAAGCGATGTGATACAACTGTGTGGAGAAGAATTTAGTATGAATATAATGATCAATTTCCTAATAATTAGGTCTCTTAGATGGCAGAATAGTTCCCCAAGAGGCAATGGTGGGAACCCCATTGCTTGGTCATTTCTAATTAGACTGGAGAAGCACTCACAGAAAATGCTGCAGAGAAAATCCCTGCACTGGGAGGATGGGCATGTGGGGCGGGGGGCCTCTGTTATCTCTTGTTTCTATGATTCATTGATGAGTACATAATTCACTGATTAGTTAGGCAGCCAAACTTTAAGGGGTTTATTGGTTTCTTACCTCACCTCTGGCCCTTTTAAATTGACCAGATCTATTATCTTCAAAGGGAAATTTCAGGGCAGGCAGTGACCTAGGCCAGGGCAGATTCTGCCTCATATCTACAAAATAAATTTAAACAGAAAGACCTGATTCCATTCTTCATCTGCTCTGCAGTGGGTATGGACAGTCTGAGGGTTTACCTCAGTGATATTTCTCTCCCCCTATGAGGCTGTAGGGTACTACTTGGGTCTGTCGATAATCAGGTACCTTACACTTGACAGGAGCTCGTTCAGTGGGCTGGTTAAGCACACCAGCTCTGAGGCCAGCCTGTCTGGAGTGGCTCTTGGTTTGACTCTTTTTTTTTGGGGGGGGGGTAGCTGGCTTATACTAGGATCTGAGCCCATGACCTTAGTGTTATAAGGCTGCTTTCTAACCAACTGAGCTCACCACCCAGCCCTAGACTTAGACTCTTCAATACATGAGCTTGAGTCAGTTACTAAGCTTTCTATGACTTATTTTCCCCATCTGTAAGATGGTGCACATAAAAGTAGCTACCTCATTTGGTTGTGGTGAGGATTAAACCAGTTAATATTTAGAAAGTGCTTAGGGGGGCCGGCCCGGTGGCGCACTGGAGAGTGCACCGCTTGGGAGTGTGGCGGTGCTCCCGCCGAGGGTTCGGATCCCATGTGGAGACCGGTTCCCGCTCACTGGCTGAGCACGGTGCGGGCGCAACACCGAGGGTTGTCATCCCGTCGCCGGTCCCCGGTATGGGCACGACACCAAGGGTTGTGATCCCGTTACTGGTCAGTAAAAAAGACAAAAAGGAAAAAAAAAAAAAGTGCTTAGGACTATGTCTGTCAGGTACTCTGGATAAGGGTGATCTTGGTGGTTGGTGGCTGTTGTTATGGCTAAATTACAATCACTGCTGCAGAATATGGCCTCCTTCAGAAAGCTTGAATTTGTTAGCACTCTATTTACCATATGCTGATAGGAATTGATTGACTGTTCTTCAGGGTGTAATTTTACATTTGAGCATTTGCCTTAGCCACTACTTATTGAGTCTATACTGTGTGTGATGGAAGAGACCATCCCTGCCCTAGAAAGGGGAATGATCATGTGTGTCTGTGCACACGCATGTGTGTGTGCACGTGTGCTTGTTTGGGGTGGAAGACAGCAAGAGTGCAAATAACTATGATAAAATTCTGTTGAGTGCCCTGAGAGACCCTCTCCTATGGGCGTAGCAAGCACACAGTGATCTCGTCTGACTGGAGTGTGGCCAGTGGACCAGGGAGAAAGTGTCATGCAGGAGGTGGCAACTGCAGCAGGATTTGAGGGTTGGCAGAGGGCATTTCCAGTTGACATGGATCTAAGAGATGAGCACTTGACTGGAACATGAGGTGACAGAGGAGAGGCCAGACAGACCCACTGTGATGGTGTTGCAGAGGGCCTTAGATGCCAGACAGAGCTTCTGTTTCCTCTCGTGGTCAACAGTGAGCGAGGGGAGGTTCCTGAGTGAAGGAGAGCCAGGAAGAGTTGTGCTTCCTGTCCAGCAGAGGTGGGAGGAGGCAGAGCTGGAGATGGGGAGGTAAGATGGGGAGGCCAGCATGCTCCCAGGACACTTGTGTGTGCAGCTGGGTTCCAGAGCTTTGCCACTTTCTTTTCCAGTCCTGGGTGCTTTCCCTGGGGCTCCCACCCTGCATAGTGGCATGAACCTGGCTAGAGTGCACAGGGCACCTTTAGGACAGCCTGGCATCCATGAGAATGTGCCATTTTCTCTCTTCCAGGTTGGTAGAGGCAGTGTGGTCAGGCGGTCGCGGAAGTGGGGGGGGGTACTTTATGGAAATGATGCAGCACAGCTCATCTCTCCAGCCTCTCCCACTGAAGGCAACAGAAGCTGTATCCTGTGAGAATCTGACCCAAATGTTATTATTTGGGGGCAACTGGACATTTTCTTTGTGGGCAGTGGCAGATAAAGAGCCCTTTTATGTTCTTGGAGAAAAGAGGTAGCTGAAGTCATTTGCCGTTAGAAGGAAGGAAGGGAGGGAAACACTCATTGGACACCCATTACATCCCCAGATACCTTGCCATGCACATAACTTTTGTTTTCTCATTTGCCTCATCATAACCCTGTGAAGAATTCTACCGCTATTAAAGATGAAAAAGCTCAGGCTTGTGTAAATTAATTTTTCTGACTCCAAAGCACACATATTTCTTGCTCCATGACAATCTCTCACTGGGTGGCTGTGCATAAGGAGAAGATGCCCAGCCAGTTTAGAGAACGTAGTCCCCACTTAAGGCTGGTTCAGCTTCTCTACTTTGTCCACTTGGATCCTAATCAGAGTAGCGGCAAATATTACTGAAGGTGATGGGCATTCGTAAATCTCATTCCCATGTGTGGGCCTGGGCAGCACTGGCCTCAGGGCACGGTCACCTTCACCATAACCTCCCCTATCTCCATTTAGCCTCTTTCCCTCATTTAGTGTCCCATTGCCAGTGGTGTACAGCTGGGAGAGGCACCCGAATCATTTATCTGCTGAATCTCAGCCTTCCCTCTCAGAGAAGCTGGGCCTCCAACTTGCAGCCTGGGGATGGCTGGATAAAACCCAGGGATGCCTCTCTCCACTCCCTGGAGTCTGCAGTAAATCCATCAAATGTAAGGTGCTCAACTCCAAAATGTCCTCAGATAGACAGACATGCCCCGTTGCCAGCCTTCCGGAACACTGAGGAGGAATTCTGACGGCCTCTGGAAGAGGATGCAAGAGGCTGTTCGTTGTCCTCTGTGTGACATTTGCTTTTTTGCTACTTTTAAATTCCTTTTACGGAGTTATTTTCCTTCCCTTTGCCTGAGATAGAAATGTTCTTGAATATTCTCTCTACTGGTGTCTTGGAATCCGACCTCTTTCCCATGGTTGTCTTCCCCTTGCCCCCAAAGCCTCGCAATACTCACCCTGCCTTTTTTAAATACAGGGACTGGAGAAGATTCCCAGCCACCTCCAAACCTTTGATGAGGTTCAGGTCATTCTCCCCTACTGCAGACTTGTGCGTCCGTGCGTGCGTGTGTGTGTGCATGTGTGTGTGTGTGTGCGTGGGTGTCTGTTGGTGAGGCCGAACAGGAGGTCCACCGGGAGGGAAATGGAAGGTTTTGGTGCTAATTGAGGCCATGCGTTTTGTACTTGGGTGCCGGCTGGTGAGGCAGATTTAGAGGACTATCGGGAATCTTAGATTAAATACCATTAAAGCCAACTTCTTATACCCCTGCTGTTCAGCGCGCACGTGGGGAGAACGAAGATCGGATGTTCAGGATTCTTGTTTGGGAAAACCATATGGAAAAACCACACAGCAGTAAGTCTATAATCAGGGCTTGCAACATGCGGCCCATTGGGTGCCAGGAGTGTTACTTCTCCCCCATCCAGAAGGTGCATGGGATTTGGTTCTCTGATGAGGAAACTGAGCCCAAGAAAGGAGGTCTTGTTTCCACAGGGGGAGAAAGAGCACATTTTCTCCCATAGTATTCAAAGTTCTAGTTCTCAAAATGTTTTTTCTATAGTTATTAAAGTTAGCCTTCTCTAAGTATTTTTGTATTTGTTACACAGATCCTTTTAACAACCCTACTGGAAATAGGTAGAGAGTCTTTTTGTTTTGTTTTGTTTTTGTTTTCTTTGGCAGCTAGCCAGTACTGGGAAGAGCGTCTTCTGCTCCCCTTTCTAGCAGGGGAGAAAACAACCTCCTAGACAGGGGTGAGGTGACCTGGCTGCCATGACCAGGGGTTGGCAGTAGGGCTACATATAGAGGTACAGTCTGTGTAACACCCAAGGTGCCCAGCCAAGACAGCGAGGAGGGACTGAGATCCAGCCCTCACTCTGCCCACCGACCTGCGTGTCCAGTTACGGGCTGTATCCGCTGGGAGAAATGGGCACCTTCTCCTGATGGATCAAAGGCTCAGGGTGGACCTTCCAAGCCCAGGCTGGCCCCTCTGCTCCTGACTCTGGGCGAGTCTTGTTCTCCTGAAGCACACTGCCTCACCGTTGTCCCTGATTATATAGTCTGGTCCCCAAGGCCTTGGCATTTTTGTGCTCACAGTAACCTTGTTATTCCGTGCTTTCAGTGGGATAATCTTTCTTATTGTCCATGATGGGAATGTGTGGTTGAGGGATGTCTCAGCTCAAGAGGGGTTTATAAGTGGAATTAAAATAAATAAATCCTCAGGAAATGGTGTAACTGAAGTTTAAGGGTTAGAACAGCACCTTCACAATATGTAGGCACTTCTGGGAGTAATGTCCCAGCTCAAGAGGGGTTTATAAGTGGAATTAAAATAAATAAATCCTCAGGAAATAGGTGTAACTGAAGTTTAAGGGTTAGAACAGCACCTTCACAATATGTAGGCACTTCTGGGAGTAGTGGATTCATTCATGCTGGGCAGAAGACCCATGCATTCATTCAACATCTACTGAGGCATTTGAAGACTTCCTATATTTGCTGCAGACATAATGGTAAGAGAAAGTCCTGGGGCCTGCCCTCAAGAAGCTCTCAGTCCAATGTGAGTATCAGGAAGTAAAGCAACAGTTACAGCATCACGTTGTGTAGTGATTGAGAAGGTGGCACCCGTGCTGTCTTTAAGGAGATATAAGGGTCGCCCAGTGAGAAAGAGCAGAGGCATAGACAGGGCAGTGATGTGTTTAAAGCCTGGGCTCAGACAGCACATGGACAGTTTAGAGAAAAAGCACGAAGTGAAGGTGTGAAGGGAGAGTGGAGAGATAACATCGTTGCTCCAGGCAGGGACCAGGCATTGAAGAGCTCTGTGTGCCGGGCT
>NW_007726172.1:49460-54874 GCF_000696425.1 Galeopterus variegatus
CCACCCCTGGGAGCTGAGCTTCCCATAGTGAGCTTGCTGGGCCCTCACAAGTTTAGCTATTCTGCAAGTGGCACCAATGTTAGAGTCTAAACAGACGGTGTGACCTTCAGAGATTAATCAGTTAAAGCGTCCCTTATGAAGCTGTTTTAGATTATTCTTGACAGTAGCTGTTTTTGACAGGAGAAGGTCAGAATCAAAGTCCTTTTTCAACCATTGTAGGACACACGTCTGCATCAAATGTAGCAAACATGCAGAAATCATTGAGGAAAGGTGCAGGCATTGTTTTAACTCCCTATTTTCATGCTTTCCTTTAAAGCAGAAATGTTTGGAACATGACAAATGGGGAAAAATATTTTCCACCTGTATGCCCAAGCCTATCTGTGGAGACACATAATACCCCTCTGCGCAGAGTCTCTAACATATTTGAACATTTCCCCCTTTGATGTTGAACCATGGGTCTTAAGTGCGCTCCCCACAGTCCACTTTTGCTCTGTGAGTCAAATTGAAGTTCTTGAAATGGGGCCGATGGCTTAGCTGGAGTGTGAATGGCTCTCATTCTGTAAGAAAGAGTAACCCAATCAGGGCATTGTGTTTCAGTTTCTTTTATGAAATAAGTCACTTTCTGGCAATTGCTGTTTGCTTTTGAAAACTGGAAGAGTCAATTTGGGGTCTGAGGGGCTGAAGAGGAAGCCCCCAACTGCTGGTGATTGCTTCTTCCTCTGTGTGAGTTTGAAGCTATTGTCTAGGCAAGAAATTGTAGGATAAGTCTGGCCGGATACAGGGAATTCGATTTTTCAAACATACATCTGATTTTCTTTAATTCAGTTGGATGAGCCTAAATGAATAATAAATTTAAAAACACAAAAATAACTCAATCTCTTTATTGGGATCATTCAAGAATTGATTTGTTTTCAAGGAAGTAATAATTTCTCCTCTGACGTATGCACTTTTCTTTCTGAAAGTGTAAGACTCTGCTTCCGTTTGTGAACAGAGAATGATGCACTGTTACCGTCATGCATTTTTTTAAAAAAAGCCAGCTAAAAAAAATTCCACAACCTTTGAAACATTTCAAGGAAACAACAGTGAAATTTCCTGCTTTTTAAGAAAAACATGAACATGGCTTTGAGCTTGATATTGGAGGCTAGAGATCTTGAGGCAAAATAAAACTTCTAATTCTTTACCTTATTGTGGATGCAGACAGGAGGGCCAGAAGCCCAAAGAGAAGCCCAGGATACTTTCGTGGTCTCTCTTCTTTATCCCATTGCAGACATGGGAGAGGAAAAGAATCATTTTTAAGCCCCTGGAGTCTTGAGTCTCTCTCAGATGTGAATCAATCCATCTATCAATCATGAATGTATTGGAGTTCCTGTGTGCCCGGATCTGTGCTGAGTGCTGGTGTTGTTAGTTTCTAAAATACTATTCCCTGTAATCAGGGCCTGTGTCTAGTTTAAGAGACCTGAAACAAGTCAGCAAGACAGTATGGTGCGCCACACAGTCATCACCTCATTTCCTTTCTTGTAGGGAATTTTTACATTTGGAGAAACTAATCATGAGGCCCAATTTAGTCAGTCAGTTGAGGTCTTCACATATATTTGCATCTTTCTGGTATTTACTGAGTTATCACCAAGTGCCTGACACTGTGTTAGACATTGAGGAAGATACCTACAAGTATGAAGTAGTATCCTTGCATTCAAAGAAGTGTTTTCTCATTAGAAAACCATACATAAAAAATTAAATAGGGCTGGCCCGGTGGCGCACTGTGCGCCGCTTGGGAGCGCCGCGGCGCTCCCGCCGAGAGTTCGGATCCCATGTGGAGACCGGTTCCCACTCACTGGCTGAGCGCGGTGCGGGCACGACACTGAGGGTTGTGATCCCGTTACCAGTCAGTGAAAAAAGACAAAAAGGAAAAAAAAAAATAAATAGCAATACAAGGTGGTATAAGAGATATACCACAAACATTCTAAGGACACACTGGGAGAGTCAGTGAAAAAAGACAAAAAGGAAAAAAAAAATTAAATAGCAATACAAGGTGGTATAAGAGATATACCACAAACATTCTAAGGACACACTGGGAGATGCCTAATTATGAAGTAAAAAAGACAGTCATTTTTAGTTGCTTATTAATCAGATTACATCCTTAAATGAGTTCTGAAAGTCCTTTTCACAGTCATCCAGTTGAAAAAAAAAAAAAAAAAAAAAGAAAAGAAAAAAAGAAAAAAAATCTTCAGCTAGTTTAGCAAGATAGAAAGCAATGTTAATGAGCCTGGGATGATAAATTGTTGATAAATTATAATAAAATACCAGCAACAATAGCAAGTGCCATTTATTAAGCTCTTATTCCATGCTAGATATTGTGTGCTAAGTGATTTCCAACAGTGATTATTCAACTTAATCCTCATTGCAATCTTATGAGATAGGTACTTTTATTATTCCATTTTACAGATGAAGACATTGATCCAGAATTAATTAACTTGCCTAAGTGGTAAGTAGCAGGGGCGGGATTCACACCAGATTTGAGAATCCCAGAGTTATGACCTAGTGACCACAGTACACTGCCTGGGTTCAGTCTTCTGTGGCCCAGATGGTTGTATGTAGGGGGGAAACTAGATTCTGTAAGTCCTGTGGCTGTTCAGCAACGTGTCTGGGATCACTCAGGGTAAGAGTGTAGAGGTGCTGGTATAAATCCATCTTCCACCTAGGACGAGACACCAGCTTACCTCTTCTGGATGGTGAGTTTCAGGAAAGAGCTATGTGATAATTAAATGACCATAGTATGTAGTATGCTGAATTTGATTTAGGAAGAAATAAAATACCAAAGGGTATAAAAAGAATCTAAGGCCAGAATGTTTACCAAAGGAGCTGTAGCTTGTTTGGGGAAACACAGAGGAATGGGAGCTTTTTAACACATAGTCACAAAGAGGCCATGGGGATTTGGGGCTCAGCAGTCACCACTGTTTCTTACCAACTTTCTGGGAAAATAATTGCTAATTGGTGAGCTGCCAGCCAATTGTTTAATTTCCCCTTAGGCTAATTGGACTCTGATCATAAACACCCAAACCAATGCTTTCTGACAAGGATGCCTGGAGCTCAGCACTGGGATGAACTGTACCTTGTAATGACAGTGTCCAAAAGGTATGAGCAAGGAAGGCCAGGAGGAGGCGACACCTTACCATTGATTTGATGTAGCTGTTCCCTTCTTCAGTTGCTGTGTCTACTGTGTCCCAGGGGGGTGGTAGGGCTGCCAGGTGCCCCAAAGACAGTTGCTGTCACCTTCAGCTCTTGGAAAGGTTGGTGAGTCCTATTCATGGTTAGGTATTGTGGACCCTTGAAAACCACCAGGACATATGCAATCAAAGCAACTTCTTGACAAAGTGTGCTTCTCAGTTTTTAGCAAGCACTTCAAATACCCAGTATGGAAATAAATATTAATCCAATCCAAT
Source organism: Galeopterus variegatus (assembly GCF_000696425.1). Lineage (NCBI taxonomy): Eukaryota > Metazoa > Chordata > Mammalia > Dermoptera > Cynocephalidae > Galeopterus > Galeopterus variegatus. Next base: position 52,901 of record NW_007726172.1, read on the forward strand.
AATTAAAAAGATCTAACCAAGGGCTTAGTATATGCCTAGAACTGGGTGGGTGACTTCAAATAATAGAACAATAATGAACTATGTGACTTTGGGCAAATTATTTAACCTCTCTGAGCCTCAGTTTTCTCCTCTGGAGAATAGGAATAATAATATTACCTGCCTGTCAGGACTGTTGAGAGGATTAAACAAGACAATTCATGTGATGGGTTAGTACAATCAGCTTTGGGAAGATCCTCTAAAAACGAGGCTCCTTTTAATTTTCCAGTGAGAAGATCCACTGAGCCTACAAAGCTCTAATCCATGGTCAATACTTAGTTCTTTCTCCAAGTTCATTTTCAGGAGTAGGGACACTGTTCCCATGAAGATATCACAGGGTGTTATTAGGAAAATTGCCTAATTTTCTTCAAGAAGTTTTTAATATCTTTAGGTAAGCATGATGCTCATAGAGGTGGGCCCTTGGCTTCTGTTTCTTGATTCAGAGTCCAAATATCTATCCAGTGTCCCCTAATTGGTCAACTCAGCCCCACAGCTTGTTTGCTCACCTCCATGACTGGGCAGGTACTACAAGGATCTGCAACTGCAGTGCCACTAGATGCCCCTGCCATCCATGCCTCTTCAGGACCCATAGACTTTCCAGCTACACCATGGACATTTATCTTGGGTTATGAGTGTGAGCAGTTTCCAGAAAACCAAGATGGTGGGTCAGGTTAAGACTCCCCTGCCCTGCTCTTGGATTCATTACAGGCTCTTAAAAACAGGCTTAAGAAAATAGGCACTTAATATGTAGAGTCCCTGTGCTTAAAACGCTGAGTATATATATGTATATATATAATATATATAAAATTTCTTTTCTCTATACCTTAAAAATATATATAAATGTATTTCTTTACTCATAATGAACAAAATGTCCAAAGAAGCACTTAAAATGCATTTTGAACAAACAGAAGCTACATCTGGAAACATGGTTAGTGGGAAGTACAACTGTTTGGAGGGGTTTAATTATTTTTTTGTTTTTCTTTTCCTAAGCAAATGCTCTGAAAAGTTCATTTTATATCAGAACAGCTTTTTCTCGAACCTGTTTTAAAGTTAATTATCAAAAGCTTGCATCTTCTATCTCTTGCCTATGGATCCCTGCTGGGTTTGTTGTTTAGCTTTCCTTGGGAAAGAGTCGCTCTATAGAAGATCATCTACATGATGTCACAGTCCAGGGACTCTAACCGTCCTAGCTAATCAGCTTAGAACATCAGTACCTCCTTAATGTGGGATTTGGGACCTTCTGGATGCAGGGCGAGAAGCTGAACTAGTCTGCAAGCACATCACTTTATTTCTTTTGCTTTAAGCAAGAATAATTTGCCTTTTTTCTCTCATCTTTCTCCCTTGTTGTTTTGCCCCTGAAAACTGTGCAGCAAAAGCAACCTCCAGGGTGGACACTAAATCTTCTGATGCAGGCAGAGCAGTGATAACATCTGAACTGAGGGTGCTTTTCCAGGGCATGCTTGACAGATGTAGCAGGGCCTTTTAGGATTTAGTGCTGGAGCGTATCTATTACCCGCGCTGCAGCACAGCTTGGCAGAGGCTGTGTGGTAATCTCCCATGAATTCTGTCTGACTTATCAGAGCGGCTGAGCAGGTTGTTGCAGGACGCTGAGGCTCTGTATCCAGTTGGGGAGAGGCAGACCTTCCCCTGGCAACTCTTTGAACTCCCTTCTATGGGGCAGGATTCCGAGGTGGGGTTCTCCCTGCTCTGGAACATATCATCCCTTGGCCCTCTTTGCTTTTGGAGATGTCATGTCAAATTTGCTTTCACCCCACTGGCTTCTGAGTATATGGTTTCAAGAGACCAAATTTAATTTTTAACTTGGCTAATAGGGCCAAAGTGATTGCTTTAATGGAGTGGCAGCCTGCCTGGGTCTTTGACAGGGGGAAATAAACAGGATGACAAGATGCATGATAGGATTTCTCTCTCTCTCTCTCT
>NW_007726172.1:55402-56257 GCF_000696425.1 Galeopterus variegatus
TCTCTCTCTCTCTCTCTTTCTGTCTCTCTTCTTTTTTCTTTCTTTCCTTCCTTCCTTCTGTCCTCTTGCCCTCTCTACTTCCCTCTGTCCCTCCTCCTTCCTTCCTTCTTCCCTCCCCCTTCCCCCTCCCTTGCTCCTCCCCTCCCTTCCTCGCCGACCCTACCATCTTCTCATCTTCCTGCCTTCCTTCTCTTCTTCTCTCCCCCTTTCCCCTTCTCTCTCCATCTCTGGCTCTGACAGAGGCCTAACTTCTTCATGAGTACAGCCCAATTGTCTCCTTTCCCATCTCGTGCCCCGTGAGTCTCATTTGGTTCTACTGGAATGTGCTATTGGATAATTCTGTCTTCTTCTGCTCTAACAATTACCTTTGCATTTTATAAAAATACCAAGATTGATCACAAACACAGAATTGTTTAGATCACAGATTAAAGTTTAATTTTGGAGTTTTGCTGTAGGGTTAGAATTAGCTTCAGAGTGTGTGTGTCGCATAGGAGGTGCTATAATTTGTTTTAAGGATAAGGCCTTCGGGCAGCTGTGCATAAAGTGAGCATGATTCCTTATTCCCACAGTTGGTTTTTGAATGGGAGTGCAATTAGAATTTTTTCACCCAGAAGCACATACAGTCAGAGCAAAGATAATACCTTGAATGCATATCAGCTTAGGAGACCTCTCCTGGAAATTTATTTATTGTTCACCAAATCCAAATGCAAAGAGATCCACGTTTTCCATAAAAATAATAAACTCACCCTTTGATTTCAAGTCTGGTAGGTTTGTAGAGACTCTTGCACTGTCCATGTTATTATCAAATGAGACTCCAATGGTTAATTTTCATGTCACTCCTAGAACTGTGGAACC
>NW_007726172.1:57895-63477 GCF_000696425.1 Galeopterus variegatus
AGAAGTTAAATGAGCAAGTATTATATTTCAGGTTAAGAGGGATACCGCGCACCCCCCCACACACACACACACACACCTTTCTTATACCACACTAATGTTGAAGATGTCAAGATAATTAGTAATATCATGTATTGTTTGTTCTCAAGTGTACCTTTAAGATGCATTTTCAACTATGGTTGCTGTAGTTTATGGTGAAAAGTTTTGTAGAGGGTTGTATCTCTAGGGTGATGAGCCACAGCATCTTTTCATGATATCTTTACAGCATTGCAGGGCATGGCGCATTCTAGGTGATGAACATTTATTGTTAATATAAGGTTATATTTTAGTTACTATGAAGTTGCTTAATAAAGGAATCTAAGCATCAAGATTTCTGATTTTCCCTAATGATTATACATAGTGGAATTTTCAGAAAGTCTTGAGGTGTCCCTATTTAAGAATAATCTTTACCTGGACTGGTCAAAATATTCCAGGACTTAAGCTCTGAGAGATCCAAGTAACATTTCATTTTTACCCAGGAATAATCTGTGTCAATTCCCAAAGTATTTGTTACTAGAAAACTTGGAGATAAGTGGAAGCATTTCTTATACACTTGTGTATCACATGAGGAATAGAGATGACTAATTAAAGACAGGAAGGGATTCCTGACTTTCAACTGAATCCAGAAGAATTCCAGGCTAGCTTCTTGTGTGTCCATGTCTCTCTCAGTCCTAAATAATGCCTCTTTCTAGCAATCAAATCCCTCACAGGACAGACCTTACTGTTCAGGGAAGAATAGGTATTTACTGTCATGAGAACACACATGTATTAATACTTAATACTCTGAATTATAGAAAAGGCAATTTCCATGCAATGAAGAATCAACTTAGTTATTTTCTGAACTTTCTAGAAGCACTAAAAGGAGGGTTTTTGTTAGATGAGCCAAAGTTCCATAGGCCTCTTGTAAGATACTTGTAGTGTTTGGATAAGCAGTAAAATAACCAGAAAAGAACTGATATTTTATGACCCGAAGAACATGTGACCAACCTCATCCCATTCCTTTAAAAGTTTCCAGCATGGACAAAGTAACAATACATGGCAAGTAACAATAAGCATACTAACATCTTACTACAGCAACACCTGTGTAATCTGTATCTAACCCTGGCTCAGCCACCACCACTGAAATAGTGGGAGGAGGAGGGGGGGTGGAGGAGGAGGAGGAAAAAGCGCAAGGGCAAGGGCATGAGAAAAGCAGCAGCAGCAGCTGTAGAAGTCAAGATGTCCCAAATTGCATGAATTAGGAAGACTGACAAAGTTATACCAGGAGTGAAGCACTACAGTTCCCAAAGTGTATCTGACATATTAGAGAACAGAGCACACAAATCACAAAAACACCTTTCCCAAACAAAGCACATTCTTATCTGCAGAAGGCAGTCCATTTGGATTTACTAACAAATTAAAACACACTGACTTGCAAAACTCTTTGATGGAGTGTTCTGAATTAAATGAGAAATCCCCAAGATTTGAAACATCACTGGAAAATACTCATTGTTGGACCCAAGCCTTTTATGCCAATCGTTGTTTTCTTTTGCATAATGCAAAAGACTTACTTAACTTTTAATTGACTTCCATTGATATATTGTGTGTTTATAAATCATATGCTGATATCAACCATCTGAGCTGTTCCTCATAGAGACTTCAAATCTATTTTCAATCTTGCCATGTGTACCACACCGTTCTAAAATAGATGCATCAAGGTAAAACAAATTTTGGTCAATGTGTGTGAGTAATCTTGCTTTGGAACTTTTCGTGTTCTATTTATCTGTTCTGATTCTCTCTCTCCCGACCCCCCCACCCCTGTCTCTTTGTCTCTCTTTCTCTCTCTCCCAAGAGGCTGTGCTATAAGTCAACCATGTGTGCGTTAGAGACAAATTTCAGAAACAGGACAACTATTGGACTCAAAGGTATCAGTTTGAAAGGGGTTGGCAACTCCTTCATTTTTAAATGTTGATACTCTCCAAAAGGAATACTAAACCAATTAAAAAAACAAGAGCCTGAAACAGAATATCTATTCACTGCATATTATCAAATAACTAGGAGAGAAGATCAAATGTTCATATCAGAAAGAAACGATTAAGTTTCGCAATAATGAATATGCTAGTTACTCTGATTATATCATCACACATTATACACATGTGTAAAAATATAACTCTGTATCCTTTAAACATGTGCCATCAACGTGTTTCATTTTTAAAAATTTTAATTTAAATATTCATATACTATAAAGCAGTAAGAAAGAATCAAAATATGACAAATCAAGCAAAAAAATAGGCTTTTCAGAGAAAATGTATAAAAATAATAATAAATTTAGGAAAATACATTTAGTTTTGCTAGGAATCAAAAAAAAAAAGACAATCAGAAACTAAAACCTAAATATTACTTTTCTTCACTTAGCCTGAACTCACTGAAGGAAGAAATCACTTCAGGACTTCTAGCTACCTGTGGCGAGATATTGACTCAGAGTAAATGAGAAAAGATTTAGTAAAATGGATAATGGCAAGAACATGAATTAATACGACATGAAAAAAGGACACGAGAGAGTAGAAAAATGCAAGGTTAGAAAAATGTGAAATTAAAACATATATAAATTTGGTATTTCTCTTAAAAATTACAGATATAAAATTTGTGAAATTGGTGTCCTGTTGAAGAAATGAGTAAAAAAACAAGAACAAAAGAAATGTTAAAATGTAGATCAGGAATTAAATCAAGTAAAAGAAAAGGAAGGAGTGTGGGAAAAAAATATGGAAACAGTGCAAAAGAAGCTTAATTGTGGAAGGAAAATAAGAGTCTGGAAATTTCTGATTAGTAATGTAGAATGAGCCTTTAAGGTAAAGTTTCCTTCCTGGCTTGCTTATGATATTGGCAAATGTTCCTTACACACACACACACACACACACACACACACACACTCGATGAAATTTATTTGAAATGGCTCCATCAGTAAGTAAAAATGAGGTTCATTAAGCTTTTTAAAATAATTTATGTCTTTGATTATTTGCCATAGCTTTGCTTTCCTTGAAATGCTCCTTCAGGGGGGTATGAACAGGTCCTTCTAGATCACAGACACTTGGGAAACAGAAGAAGAGAAAGGAGTGGGGAGAAAGATACATCCTACTTCCCCTGTTAGAGCGCTGGTTAGATTTGAGCCTATTGTTCTATAGCATATATATCATCCCTGTCAATTTTGAAATTACATTATCCAAACCAACTTTAGGATTACATATTTCTCAAAACATAATTTTGCGATTTGCATAACTTAGAATTTCAGCTTGGGAAAATTAAAAGGAACAAGGTGGTTATTCAGGGAAACCTAATTACCATGAGGTGGTTTATTCAAGTATTTCAATCTGCTTATGGAACCATATCATTTAAAAATAGACAGTGGTTAAGGTTTTTTTGATTATTAAATATGAAAGAATAATGAAAAAGGGGTTATTTAATAGAATTAGTAACACTTGTAGCCTATCAGACTTCTCTCCCAAAGAAAATGCAATTTAGCAAAATGAGTGTGGTTGGAAACTCAGGCCAGAATAACAACTACTTTCTTCAGATCCACCCAAGACTTATGCAGTGACCATTCCAATTAGCATAAAAGTTCAATGTTCCTTGGGATGTGAGGTCTTTTGTTGAGGATGCTTCCTAATTAAAGAAGTCTGTTTGAAGTGGGATCTAATTTTAAGTTGGTAATGCCAAAATATAACTTGAAGGTTCTGTTTCCATTTCAAGAAATGTTGGTATTGCATTTCTAAGTGAAGATAGCTGTCATCAACTGTCTACAAGACTCATTTAAGACAAGAAAAATGGTGTGGCAGGGTATGAAGTAACTGGCTGAAAAAGCTGGTTCTCTACTGAGGTTAATTTTATTGAATTGATTATTTGTTCTATTAGCACTCTTTCTATTTACAGAGGAAGTGCCTGTACCAGTAAAAATCCCCTAACTTACTATAAAAATTACATGGAAATCAAGAAAACAAAATCAAGAATTACTGCCAGTAAGTATATATTGTTTAATAATTATATATACATATATATGATATATACATATATATACCCATAAATATATCTGTGAACCCCAAGTGCAAAAATGGCTTTTACTGTTTTTGTTGTTTAAAAATTGCTGGTATTAAGACCACTGGATGATTTCAAAGTACTACTCTGAAATGGTTTTTTTATTAAAAAAAAAAAAAGAGGTGTTATTCATAGCCCCATTATTTGTAAGCTAAAACGTTTGCCTCATTTTTATAAATGAGAAATAAACAGCTATTTAGCAACTCTCTAAGCTAGAGTCAATAGCAAGTCCATGATGTGTTCAGGATAAAAATAAACAAGCCTTCTCATCTTCCAGTACATGTCATGAGCCACTTTTCTCCAGGCAACCTTTAAAATGCTAAAATTTGACCAAATTTACACAAATAAGGAAATCTCAGGAAATAAATATAATAGTCATCATTGAAAATGTCTTGAAGAAATTTAATTATTTGAAAAGAAATAGCATTGTGTTTAACGTGTTATTGCAGGTGCAGCATGGTAAATGATGTGCTTCTCAATCATGGCTGGTGTGGGAGGAAGTCTCTTGCACCCCTGCCCTCTGGTATTCATGCCTTTCTGTAATCCCCTCCTCTTGAGTGAGGATTGAACTGAGTGACATGTTTCAAGTGAACAAAATGTGGCACAGAGTTAATGGAATGTCACTTCTACCATACTGTGAGCTGCTCCATGGAGAAACCTGTATGGCAGAGAACCCAGAGGCACCCAAATAAGTCATGTCTAGATACCTGACCCACAGAAACTGTGGAATAGTAAATATCTGCTGTTTTAAGCTACTAAATGCCTGGTAATTTTTACCACAGCAATAGCTAACTGATACAATGGGTCTCCTTCAACTCTTTCTCTAGCTTTACCTGGGGAAAAAAGCTCAAGGCTGGAGAACTGAAAGATGAGACATCGTGGTTCAGAGTTAGTGTAAGAGACATGGAAGATGAAAAACAGGATGTCATTAGGGGGCTTTATAGCATATCATAAATAGTGGCATGATGAAGTGAGATAGGTAAGAAGAGATGGTGAATATCTAGCATGCACAAATGGGTACAAAATCTAATTTTGCTCCTTCCATTCCATTGGCCAGAATATTCTAGATATGCAGCACTGGAAGGAAGTTTCGATAACCACCTTTGAAATTAATTATTTTACTAAAAATATTTCACTCTATTTATGAACCTAAGTCCTTCATAATTAGAAAAAAAAATAAAAATTAGAGAGATGTTAGAAAAATGTTTAATTTTAATACCTTTTATAACAATATTATATTCTCTTTATAACAGATAATCTCGAATTTTATCCCAATAATGTTTAACATAATAATAATAATTCATTAATAGCTGTATTAGGCTCTTTTTATTTATTAAGTAAGCCTTTGTATAACTCTAGGATACAGCTACTCTTACCATCCTAAAATTAAAAAGGGGAAATTAAAGTTCAAGGGTATTAAGTGATTTGCCAAAGTCACAAGCTGGAGTCTGTGGTTCTGAGATTTGAACCTGTTTGTT
>NW_007726172.1:64523-66524 GCF_000696425.1 Galeopterus variegatus
GGGGGTTTTTTTTTTTTTTTTTTTTTTTTTTTTTTTTTTAACTTAGGTCCAGGTTAGAAACTCCGAAGGGATCTCTGAAGAATGCCTTTCTTTTCTGAGAATTGCTCTGAGGGTTTCTAACAAAATCCTCTGAGCTATAAGAATTGTAGCCCAAATCTAGAAGCAATGCCTTTGCGTGGCTGAATGACTAGGGACAGGGAATAAACCAAATTGATCCTGTATATCTGGACACTCGAGTTTAGAGGAACACACCTACTTTTGCATGGCTTAAGAAGCAGAGTCAAACATAGCCCCTTCTACCATTGCTGGAGTCATCACCATGTCTATCTTACATTAGGTTCTCAGGAAATGAACTCAGACAGAGAGTTGTATTGAGAAGATTTATTGGGAAGTGCTATTGGCAGCAACACTGGCTTGGAAATGAGGAAAGTAGGAATAGAAGGGGCAACAAGTTGACCCTCCCTATGGTACAATGGGGGACTCAGTCAGTCTTATCAATCAGAACTTTGATGGTTCTTCCAAATTATACCAAACTGAGGGATTGGGCTTCTGTATCCCACCATCAGGCAGTCGAGGAGTACAACCTCGGGCAAGACAGCCTCTCCTGCCAGGGCAATGCTCCATGAGGATGCAGCTGTGAGACGTCAGCAACCAGTTTACCCAGCAACTGGGGGAGGCTGGGCCAGCCCTTGAAGAAGGCATTTGGACAGACTGCTGCAACATCGTCTACACTCTGTCAGAGGACTGATGGTAAATTCCTGGTGGAGGAAGAGAAATAAAAGAGGGAAGAAGAAGGATCAAAATGGAGGAAAGGTGAGATGCAAGAGAATTCTATTCCAGCAGCCCAGACTCTCAGTTTTGTAGCTGCTCATATTGCATGGCCTTTCCAAGGGCTATGGAAACTCTAGTCCCTACTGCACCCTCCATTCTTTTNATTTTACTAAAAATATTTCACTCTATTTATGAACCTAAGTCCTTCATAATTAGAAAAAAAAATAAAAATTAGAGAGATGTTAGAAAAATGTTTAATTTTAATACCTTTTATAACAATATTATATTCTCTTTATAACAGATAATCTTGAATTTTATCCCAATAATGTTTAACATAATAATAATAATTCATTAATAGCTGTATTAGGCTCTTTTTATTTATTGAGTAAGCCTTTGTATAACTCAAGGATACAGCTACTCTTACCATCCTAAAATTAAAAAGGGGAAATTAAAGTTCAAGGGTAGTAAGTGATTTGCCAAAGTCACAAGCTGGAGTCTGTGGTTCTGAGATTTGAACCTGTTTGTTGTCAAGGTGCACATCCCTAACCACATTCCTATAGTTCCTTTCTACTGGTAAAAATGTATAATTTGTACCACCTAGACTTCAACCTCAGTTTTTCGCAGATTAACTGCATGTCACTGTTACAATTGACCGTTGCAACTTTAATGACTATTATGCTAGATGCTCTAGTGAATGCAAGAGTAACAAAAACTTTTTTAATTCTCCAGTGTACTTTGGGAGATATGAAAACAGTAAGGGAAATTAAGTCCATATTAGTAATTGCTAAGCCATAATGACCAAATTGACTACCAGAATTTCAAAATTGAGGGCAATCAAGAAGAGAATGGTCTAGTCATAAAAAGCTTCTGCTAGATTGTGGAATTTGAGCATTTAATCATGGTTATGAGTAGATTAAGATTGAGGAAAAAAATAATATCACTTGGTATCATTTTTAGTTCCTTAGCAGTAGCCATAAAGATACAACTTATATCTCTTTAATGATGTAAACCACAAATTGAAAACAGACTTTTTTTCATAATTGACCTACTCAGATATTGACCCAAAACCGAAGAGAAATAAATATAAGCAACTCCAAGAGCAATTCTGGGGTTGATGTTGGTCCAGAACAAGCTTAAAGTAAAATTTAAGACAACATGTGAAGATGGGTTTTTTGGGGGTTTTTCTGTTTTTTTTTTTTTGTTTTTTTTTTTTGTTTTTTTTTTTTTTTA
>NW_007726172.1:67596-68672 GCF_000696425.1 Galeopterus variegatus
CCTGCCTCCCATCACCGGTAGAAATAGAAACAACAACTTCTTCTTCTGTTTCTCTTTTTTTAAGAATTAAGAAATGAGTCTTAATTCATATTGGCTCTTATTTTAGGAGATGTGAAGAAAGCTCCTTTTCTTTTTGTGCACTGAGGAACTACCTTAGACAATCCATGAGAGCCAGCTTTTACTCATTACAAGTTTAACCCTGAATTTATCTGGCCTCGTCCACCCTCGAATCAAGCAAAACCCTACCCTAGATTTCAAGCACCAGAGTTACCGAGAAATTAAAGAGCTGTACCCATATCTGCTTCTGTATTTATCTAGGGCTATCATTTGTCGAGTGTTTTCATGTTTCTTTTATGCGAACACGACTGAGTGGATAAGCATGTGTGTCTTAGTGGCAAGAATAATCCCATGACTTCCAATGAAAGTGACACACAAAATAATGAAAAGATTTCTAGGTTAGGTGTTTTTTTATAGGAAAACTTTAGATAAATGTTTTTTAGATTCATTCTTCTAGTAACCATAGTAAAAGCAAAAGTAAACTGCTTTCATTTTAACTTTGATGGTGCAATTTTAGATTCAAAACGATCCTGTGAAGCACTCAATTTTATTTTAGTAAACTGAGGTATAGGGAAATACCTTACTTTCATGAGAACACACAACTAGATACTGCAGACTATGCGTTTAATTACACGTGCTGCACTTCATAGAAACCATACTGCTTAAAAATTGCTTCCCTTGTTTATATTGACTCAGAACAACATCATAAAAGTTGTGAAAGAAATTTAACAAGTAAATATTAGAGAGGACAGTATAAATAAAATACAAATAAAGTCCATTTTTCTTAATTATTTGAAAAGGACTGCATTTAAAAAAATGTGGAATATGAAAAGATTCACAATGTAAATTTTACTCTCACTTTATCCTCCTTCCCTGTTCTCATCTCCTCCAAAATAACTATTTTTATTAAACTTTTGGTGTGTCCTTTCACTATTTTCTTACACATATATAAATACATACAAATCTTCTCTACATTTTGACACCAAAAATATATAACTATGTTCTTTCATGCCTTGTGG
>NW_007726172.1:70071-71133 GCF_000696425.1 Galeopterus variegatus
GGACATAATCTGTTGATGAGTCCTGGCTGAAGAAAACTGGAATTACATAAGAAACAAAACCAACAAACAATACCAGACAGACCTTTGTAGGACTGAAAAGCATTTTAATAGATTTCTTATTGGAAGGCAGCAGCTGCCCATCCAAAAAGCCCCAGGAGCAGCAACTCTGTATGGAGCCTGAGAGTGTCAGCAAGAGAGCCAGGCCATTTCTAACTTTAAGAAGTGCAATTCATGTGCTATGAAAGGGCAAAAATCCTGACTGAAATTCATTCTAGATCTGATGACAGTTAAGATATTCCTAGAGCTGATCGGCAGCGACTTTCTTCCACTGCTCTCAGTTAAATTAAAAAATAAGGTGATATAAGTTAGTCATATATATTGTCCTTTGTGAGCAGCATTTTTTTTTTTAGGAAAAGAGTTACAATTGCAGATTTTAAACATGATGGCAATTCACCAGAAGTCAGAGATTAGAACTAGGAGGGTTAAACTAAACTAAGAAAACTGAGAACAGCCTTTCACCAGTGAGGAAGGCCAAGGATTAGGGGCTGGAAGTGGTTGGCTAAAGCTTCAGGATAATATCATTTAAATCTTCAACAGAAAGCAAATTAAATTGAGAGAAATCTTGATTGCCAGATTTATATGGACTAAAGGATACAAAGTAAATTCAAAACTACTAAGAATTCTTATGTGTCGAGAATCAAAAAATGTCATCAGAGTAAATATTGAAATCTCTTAGAATAAGCAATTTCAGAGACTTTAGGATGACAGATCCAAAACTAATTGAAAGAATTCCAGAAAAGAGGATCAGGCAATCTTAGGAGCCAGGGAGACAAGCAGAGCTGCAAGGGATAGAATATTTAAAGGGACAACATCACATTTAGCTTTATAATACATATTTTTTCTTATAATTTATAATACATCTTATATTCCAATGTAAACAGTTATCAATCTGCTCTACCCTTTTGCATCTGGAGTAAAGTTGGTTCATTAAATATTCCATATTTTTAACCTATACTTTTTAAGAAAAAACACAATAGCTTTGTTTACTTTTCATTTGCTCTT
>NW_007726172.1:72321-73578 GCF_000696425.1 Galeopterus variegatus
TATATTTGGTGACCAAAATACTTGACAGGTTTTCTTTTAAGTGTGAAATAAAAGCCTGGTGTTCAAAAGAGCCATGAGAACTAGTGGAAAACTGACTGAATTTTTTAGACTGGAACAAAAGAGATCTGTGAGGCTGTCACCTTTACCAGCACTTCAAGGGACACGGAAAAAGCCAGAACACTCTTAGGACAAGCTAAACATATCACCTCAGGTTATCTGAATTTCAGTCAATGCTAAAAGTCCCCTTTAAGGTAGGGCGGAATGTGGCATTGTTATCCCGTGCCAGAATTGTGAGAGCTTTAGCTAACGGGGCTCAGACAGTACAAACTTGGCTCTAATTAATTAGGCAATAGTAACTGGAATAGGCAAATCTATTATCTAGCATGTAGAAAAGATGTGGAAATTGTGAATTAAAAGTACGAACAGTTTAAAGTTAGTACTGCCTTGCAGACATTGAAGGGGGCCTGCAAAATACATGGTGATGGCAGAGGACAGTGATATGACCTCATCAACTTTTCTAATTTGGGATCTTCCCTGAAACTAGGCAGCTTAACCCAGGGCAAACCGATGTAGAACTATGACTGCACAGATAAGCCTGTATGAGGTTCTTGGGTGAAAAGAAAAGTGCTTTTTTTTGGCATTTAAATTTCAAGCTGAAGTAGTTCACAAGAAGCTGATTTATTGTACATGGTTTGCAAAAACTGCCAAATGGAGCAAAATGTTAGAACATACGCATGTGTGCAAACACACACACACACGCACACATAATAACGCTCAGACATAGTGCTTTTGAGACAGGCAGAAGAAAACAAATTAAAAACTAGCAATTCCTTTCACCCTGTGAAAGACAGCAAGTAAGAGAACATGTCGGCAATGGGCACCCACAGCTCCTAAACTGCAGCAATAGGAAAAGTACACACTTCTCCCCCNCGGCAATGGGCACCCACAGCTCCTAAACTGCAGCAATAGGAAAAGTACACACTTCTCCCCCGGCAGATCTGTTTCATATTCAAATTAAACCCAGATCACAGAGTGTGTCAAAGTCCAGGCAAAGGTTGAAAGGCTTCCCCAACTATTTGCCAATGCTGCAACAGACCCAATAAATCCAATGGAGGAAGTAAAAAAACAGTAGCTACAGGTCTTAACTGTATTGTGCTCTGAAGCCATGCACCCAGGGACCTTATCAGATACACCCGTCACTATGGCAAGAACAAATCAGTCTTTGCTTAGAGAAAATTAAAACCCAAACTATCTAGA
>NW_007726172.1:75401-76038 GCF_000696425.1 Galeopterus variegatus
CCCCTTTTCCCTCACAAGGCTTTCCTTTTTTTTTTTTTTTTTTGAGGTAGAAAGAGGAAATTCTTCGTATTTCTGTATACAAACATTTGTTTATTCATTTATGTATTTATGTTTGTTTATTTACTTATTTAACTAACTTATTTTAAAATAAAAGCAGAATAGGACAAGACCAGTGTTCATTAAAGCACAATATAAAGATGGTGCTTTGTGACTCCATGTAGTATAAGGAAATGGAAATATCTGCCCCTCAAGTACTGACAATAATCCAAAAGCCCAGAAGGAAGTATTTCTGTAACAGGACTACAAAAGTATTGCCCATACTTCTCAAATGGTTGCATGGTATTTTAGCCACACAGTATTTTCAATCTTGTTGACCCTGAATATATGAAAGCTCATTGGTAAAGCCACAGCAAACGTTCTACTATATATTTGTCACATCACACAGGACAAAATGCCCGACTTGTTAATGAAGGCAGGATTAATGTAGTGCTCTAATTTACAGGAGCAAAGATAAATGATAATGTTGCACCTTTTTCATTAGTAACAGTTTCCTAGGTAATGCTTCTCTGATAGGCATAAAGTAGCATCACATACTGAAATAAGCTTAATAAGTTTTGATGAAAGAGATCAGCATTAT
>NW_007726172.1:76264-85237 GCF_000696425.1 Galeopterus variegatus
TAAAGTAGCATCACATACTGAAATAAGCTTAATAAGTTTTGATGAAAGAGATCAGCATTATCATTTCCCCTCATCCATCCTGAGAAATACAGAACACTCCCTCAGTAAATGAGGAGTTCCTTCTTGCATGCACAAAACATGTGGGTTGGGTTAAAATTTCCCTGAAACACATAGACAAAAGCAAAAAAACTCTAAATCAATTCCAGCAAAGAACAGTCTGAATTGTTTCTGAACTTTGACACTAATGTCATTTCTATCTTCTAAGCAAAGAGTTAAGTTTTTTAAGATAGTTATAAAAAATGAACAGAATATACAGCACATATAATCTTAAAACAATTGAATACATTGTACGTTTCTTTAAAAAAAAGAATAATGCATCTATTGAAGTTTATCAGATAAAAACAATACAATGAAAAATGAATACTCTCATGCTATTTTCAATGAAATGTTACATGAAATGATTTTATTATTGTATTGTCACTACGACTTACTAACTGGATGATAAGACATATAGGAGAAAAATGAGAAAAAAAAATTGAAGAATCAGGATAGACACATCATGAACACATCAGTGGAATCAGGGAGGGAATTAAAAAGTTAAAACGGGGAAAGCTGAGAAAAGACCAAAGAGTCAGTAAAAAATATATATCCATAAGAGAAAATGCACAGAAGAAGAATCCAAAGCAAAAGAGAAAGCAGCAGAACAATAGGAAGAGAAATAAAAATGTAATTCAAGTAAGAAAAGGCCCAAGTGATAAAAGACAAAAATTAAGAAGCAAATATTAAAAACAAAATAGAATAGGCATATTAAGCAAATTCCTAGGAGAAAAAAGAGTCAATGAAGAGTCCAGAGTGTCATTGGCCTGGAGGATGCCTAGAGAAAAAAATAAACAAGAAAGTGGAATAATAGGGAAGAAACATGGAGAGAGACAAAAAAGAAAGACAGACAGAGAACAGAAGACAGAAAAATGGTTAAGAATGAACGAAAGGGAGAAACAAAGCAAAGGTTAAGAAGAAAAATAATCCACAAACTATTTACATAGTCTTATTACAGGAAAAAAAATTGTATGTTTGTCTGATTTTTGTGCCACAGCAAACAGTCTGTTTTCTGTGAAAGGCTATGTGAGTTCAGATTTGGAAATACAAATGTATGAGCCTTCTAAGATTTTTCTACATTGGCTTCATATAGTTCAATTGAAAAGTTTTGTTCTTATGGAAACAGCAGGCTTCGTAAAGCTATTTAAAATGGCAAAATGCCATTAAACAAGCAATGAGACAAAATTTGGAGGTAAATATAGGTGATATTTTGGTTGTGGCTTTATTTGATTCTATTGTCTGTAAGAAACTGGTCCTTTCAGATGCCATTAAACAAGCAATGAGACAAAATTTGGAGGTAAATATAGGTGATATTTTGGTTGTGTCTTTATTTGATTCTATTGTCTGTAAGAAACTGGTCCTTTCAGATGCTAAAATAAGATTTTTCAGAACTATGAATTTTAATGAAATATCAATAAATGAGCAAGTCTTGTGTTTGTACTTTGGTTCTGACAAGTCTCTCCAAGGGATTAAACAAACCAAAAGTATATTTAAGACATAATTTTCTTTTAAAGTTTAAGTGAAAGTCATATGTATGGAAGATATAAAATGTGTATATGCAATATGTATGTATGTGAATACACACAGATATATTGTACACAACTCATTTATTTTTTTAAAAAATTTTTAAAGTTTACTTGCTGTCTATGTAATCGTTCAAACCTTTTTATAGTTGAAATTAAAGTTTCTTTTTTGAAATTATAGAGAAATGGCTACTTGAAACAGGAACAATTGCATACTTTCATTATATCCTCATAGATAAAATGCAGAGATATGCACAGAACGATAATAAATTGGGTAGATTTCTAGCTGTAGCAAAAGATAGTAATAGATAAGCAGTAGTCAGCCTAGAATGGTGTTTCTGTTTCTAACAGGGAGGTGTGATAGGGGACCAGATAAAAGAAATCTTTTGATCAATCATTTTGTTATATATAATGTGCGGAGAAAATATAACTTAGCACAACTAATACTTAGTTCAGGTCTTTTTCATGTCATCATATTATTACTACAGCTTTTTGAACTGTTTTTCAGTCACTAATTTCAACTAATTCATTCTGCACTCTAAGCTATATAAAACATTCTAAAACCTTAAATAATGTCTCCATGACATAAAATCCTCTTAGAGCTTACTATCTCCCAGAGGTAAATATCAGCCATTTATTTATTTACCTACTTGTTTTGTAGTGACAAGCCCCTTCACTCACTAGGCTGATCTCTCCTTCAATTTCATTTCCTCTCAAGCAACAGCCATTAACCCAAACCACGTTCGTGCTGAAATTCACTTCTTCACACCCTCGCCCATGCTTCCTCTTCACCTAACATGCCTCTAACTTCACCACACCATACTTTCATGCTGACCACCTTATATACTTTACTCAATGTTCAATCCAAGCCTTCTCAGATTCTCAGAGGCAGGTCAGTCATCGGAGACTTGAGGGGAACATCTGTTACACTGATTTTAGCCTTTTACACATCCATCCCTCTACTGATCTGTGAGTTCCACATGGGCATGACCATGTCTTAACTTTCTTTGCAACCTCTATATGTAGAGTATTGCCCAAACTATAATTGGCACATAGTAGGTATTCAATTAATATATTGAATTAATAAAAAACTGAAATAGAACACAGATATGGATGTTTTTTGTTTCAAAAACCAACTGTACAAGTAAAGGATGGAAAAGAACAGTCTTCAAAGAAATTCATATAAAAGGAATGAAAGGTCATTAGTTGACCAAAATTTCAAACATTGCCAACAGAGTGGCTTAGCATGTTTAAATGTGCCTCTACTCTAAGGTGGCCCTCGCAGACAACCAGTGGCCAGAATGAGATAAATGATCAACTGGTTTTGATTTGCACAAGTCAGATCACTTCTAGAATATTATGTTCAGTGACTGACACCACATTGACCTGACAAACTAAAGTCCTATCAGAAGCAAGCTATCTGTGTCTTATGAAGAAATGTTTTACTATAAGGTTTAAGGAAAATTTGAAGGAGTTAGGGAAGTTTAATCAGAAGAAGACTCCTAAAATATGTCAATAATTTATATACTGATAAAAAAATCTTTTTTTTTTTTTCCTAAAGGACTCCGGGGAGAAGAACTAGGACGAATTAATAAATACTTGCTATAGGTAAAATCTGCCAAGCAAATTAAAGAGAGAAAAATAACTTTCATTCAGTGATATGCCAGGAATTTCTACCTACTTGATATCATTTAATCTTTAAACTGCCCTGAGAGCAAATTATTATCTTCTTCTGAGGAAAATAAGGTTTGATGAGATTATCTTAAAAGGAAGTATTCATTTTGTTGTGTTATCTGTTATCAGGAATTTCAAATTGAAGGCAATGGAATATCTATCATGGGAAAGTAAAAGGCTGTTCTACAGCAAACAGAGAAAAAAAGCATCTGCTCCTTTTAAAAATGTTTTCATGTAAGCAGGATCGTTCATCAACTACGGCTGTGCCATCTCCAATATTTATTAAATAAAATTTTTAAAATAGGCAACATAAATATCCAAATATCTAAAACTAAAAATTGAAATTTAAATGTACTTATTTAAGTCCTTAAACATATGTTGAAACCAGATTCCACGGAACTGAGAAAGAGAGGGAGAGAGTTCTGAGTCTCAAATTTTTTACTACTGTGTACCCAGAACCTAGGAGAGTTCTTACACATTTTAGATATTTAATCATTATTTATTAAATGGATGTATTTAAAAGCATGGACAACTACTTGTTAAAAAGGCTGAAAGGTTCAGAAAGAATTAGTACCGAGACAAGAAATCAGGCTACCAGGAGTTTATTGGCACAGGTGTCACAGCGGAGGCATGGGGACGGAACTCAGCCTAACCTCCCACCCAGGGGTTGGGAGTTGATGAAGTCTTATGTTAATTTGGTGATTTTTAGTTTTGTGGTTATTGCTTCCCTTAGTATGTAAAACAGGGTTCCAGAGGGAACCAATAGTATGTAGTCTATTGTGGTTATGAGTTCTTTTGTCTTGTTATTTTACAGGGAAGTCCTGTAGGGTGGGAACTGCCATTTGGGCATCTTTCAGTGGCGCCATCTTAAGTAGTCCTCCCTGAATCTAGTAGAGACACTAAAGGAAAATCAAGCATTATGAAAAAGATGAAAATATCAATTTAGGTCCTAAAATTCTTTAGATATCCAACCCTTTTACTTGAAAGCCAGAATTTATTAAATGCAGCAAATGAAGAAATCTGAAGAACAAATACTGGTCCTAAAATTCTTTAGATATCCAACCCTTTTACTTGAAAGCCAGAATTTATTAAATGCAGTAAATGAAGAAATCTGCAAAATAAGGGTGTGTGTATATATGTGTATTTAAAACTGGCTCTAGGAGAGTCCATCAGAATGAAGCTGCAGAAGAAATAACAAAATACGTTCTTAAAGGGCACCATTCTTTCCATGACCATTTCAGAAACACACTGTAGAAGAAAACAAAGGTGTTGATCTTCAGATAGCATATGCAAATTTAACTACTTGGCCCTCCATCCAAGTTGATTTAGCATGGAACAGTGTTTTCTACTTACTTTCAGCAATCCTCAAACCATAGTATAAAAGGAAGACAAAGGCAGCATAAGTTCTTTGAGATTTATAAATGTTCTTGATATTTGGCACTCTCAAAACATAAAATATAAAAGAAAATGGCTTCAATTAAATATATATGTATACAGACAAAGTTATTTCTTGTAAACTAATACTTTCCCTTCATATAAATGTTATTCTTAAAGACACAGGATGAACATAATCATAATCCAAAACCATAATCATTTTGACTATCAAAATATTGGCATTATATCTTCTTAGTATATTAAAAAATGAGTTTGAAAGACTTTTTCTTCAAAAACACTCTATTTGAAATAATACTCATAATTAAATGCTAATTTGTTGAATATGATCCCGCGTTGTTCAGTACTCGTCCCTCCCCCTAATTTCAAAGTGTGAATCTTAAATGAAGATAAAGGAAGGATGAAGGGATCAGAAGAAATCTATGATGCCCATTGAGTTTATCGGTATCATTTTAGGTCATAAGTACAATAGTTTTATGCAGTATGTCAACTACGGGATGTAAATGGCTTTCTAATTAGAGATACATATGCAGAAATACAAATGGAAGTTATATGAGTTTATAGTGGAGAAAGTCGTTATGAGTCATTAGCTTTTGATTCCTTGTCCTACATAGAAACCTATTCTTTCTCATTTGTGCAGTATAAATGAATTTAAATTAAATTTCAGATGTGTTCAGATACAGAAAGGCTCCTATTAGTGATGCGTACATGACACCTTCCTTGTATAATCAAAGACAAAGAAACATTCTACAAGGATAACATAATACAAGATTAATTTTGGAACTAAATGAATTTGCCACAATTTGAATTGCAGCTTGGGTAATTTCTACTGTCAGATTAAAAGAAACAGAGCACAGTGAACATTAGCATCATCACCAAGTTCTTACAAAAGAATAAATATATTCCACAGGAAGGAACAATAGTCAGTTGAGCATTATAATTGTATGGAGAACCGCTTTGATTTCTGAAACTATCTTCTCCGTCTACTAAAACATTTACTACAGTCACATCTGAACACTAACAAGAAAAATCTTGAAGAAAAGAACATACAACTTTAATATACAGACTTTCATATAGAGTTTATCAAAACTATCTCTATCAGTAGCAAGTACAAAACTAGAAAAACAGGTTTCTGTTAATTTCTAACTGTGTTTGAGCTAACATGAGTCTCCTGTGCATAAAGAAAATTAATTTCATGTGAAATTATTTTGGAGCACAGTGAACATTAGCATCATCACCAAGTTCTTACAAAAGAATAAATATATTCCACAGGAGGGAACAATACTCAGTTGAGCATTATAATTGTATGGAGAACCGCTTTGATTTCTGAAACTATCTTCTCCGTCTACTAAAACATTTACTACAGTCACATCTGAACACTAACAAGAAAAATCTTGAAGAAAAGAACATACAACTTTAATATACAGACTTTCATATAGAGTTTATCAAAACTATCTCTATCAGTAGCAAGTACAAAACTAGAAAAACAGGTTTCTGTTAATTTCTAACTATGTTTGAGCTAGCATGAGTCTCCTGTGCATAAAGAAAATTAATTTCATGTGAAATTATTTTGGTCTAAATGTTTTAAGCAGAAACAGACCTGAAATGCTTTAAAGTAAGTGGAAAGGAATTCAAAATGGCACCTCAAAGATAAGTATTGAAATTTCATGTGTCCTCTAAAATGGTTAACCCCTCCAGGCTATATCTGCAATACATTAAAATCTAATAAGCCCTCAGTTTTCTTACCTCTTTGTCTGAATCAACATTTTTTTTTTTTAAATGAAAAGTGGAGAGGACAGTTGGAATTGAGCCCTGTCACCCATTTACTAATAAGGGACACTTACTCTGAAATATCCTAATTAATTATCTGTCCTGCCCAAACACAAACATGTCTGCTACAGGAGAAATCCAATATTATACAAGGTCATGAGATCAAAAGATTTTTAGATGTCCATGGAAGATAAAAACTATAGGACTCTCTTCAAAGGGCTCTGAAAAATGGGGCCTAACATTAGCACAAGTGGAAAAATGAGGAATCATTTCTGAAACTAATTATAGAATACCTCTATTGAGTAATTACCCTTTTTCAAGCTCTGTGACAAGTGAACCCACAGCCATTAACAGTCTTCTGCTTTACTGGAACCAAACTATTCCCACTCACTTGTTCACTGTGATTCTAAGGCATGTGGATTAGAAACTGGAGTTTAAATGGGGTTGAATAATTAAACATTTTGTGTATTAAAATATACTCAACTGTTTTCCTGTTTGGGGAGGACTCATTTTTATATCCTGAAAAAAAAGTCTAGAATATTAGACTGATTGAAGGAATGCAGTCTTAAGGTTAGAAAGGATTTTCAGCACCTGTAACCCTGCTGTGCTAGTTTAACTGTGGAAAGGAAGGCAAAGAGGAACATTTTACCTTGTAGTGACTATCACTATTGTATGCCTCAGAATAATTCAGTGTGTAATTATTTATTTTAACCCAAAGTGCAAAAGGTTTCCAGAGAAAAATCCGTGTTTAGTAATAGTCTGAGGTGTTGGCAAAGCTCCTTCTATTTTCATTCTTCTAACATTAGACATACCAAAACCAAGGACGTCATAAGTGGAACTCTCTCTTCTCTGACCAATTTCACCACAGCTGTAGTAATTTTCCCTGGAGAACGCATGAATTCAGGAAGATCCGTTAAACACAAATAGTTAGCGACTACTCTCCATTCACTGTCTCCTATTGGAACCCATCCTAAACTCACATAATCCAATATTATCTTGTGGAGCAACTTACTGGTATTCACCCAATTGACTGATTTTTTCACTACAACATGTTCTGTTTATCTCTGTGTTGCTTTTATCCATCCATTCAACATGTGTTTGTTGTCCCTTGTGCAAGGTGCCAATGATAGAAAAATGTACAGACCAGATCCCCGTCCAGCAGAGCTCACAGTCTAGAGTCCCGTAACAGTAGCCAGTAGTCACATGTAGCTATTTGAATTTAAATTATTTAAAACTAAATAATATTAAAAGTTCAATTCTTCAGTTGTACTAGTCACACTTCAAGTGCTTAGTAGTCACAAGTGGCTAGTAGTTATGGTATTAGTGCACATTATAGAATATTTTCATCACAGAAAGTTTCATTGGGCAGCCATGATCTAGAGAAGGAAACAATTGTGCAAGCAAATAGTAAAAGTGCACCATGGTAAACACTGCCCTAGAGATATGTTCAAAATGTCTGGGGAGATAATGCTGGTCCCAAACATTTCACTACATGGTCTCTGACAAAATCCTGTTGAGCAGTACCAAACAGAATTTCTATATCCTAATGTAGCACAATATCATCTTATTTTAATTTAATATGTACATTTGAGAGGATGATTTCTAGCTCCCTTAAAGAATGTTGTGATAATTCCAGAAATTAAAAGGGGTGACGAAGATTTCTTCTATAAGGTTTAGGCCACTTACCAAGACATATATAAGGTATATGCAAAGAGAATCTTGAAATCTTGAAATCATGATTTTAGANCCAAGACATATATAAGGTATATGCAAAGAGAATCTTGAAATCTTGAAATCATGATTTTAGAATCTGACTCAGTATTTGGTTACTCAAAAGTTCTATGAGGTGGGAATCTGGTAAATAAATAAGAGTGAGTGGTTGACTATTTAGAAAAGGTAGTGTGGTGGTAGAGAGAGCATGGGCATTAGAGCTAAAAAGTCCTGAACTTCAATCTAAATTTGGCTATTTATTAGATGTAGCTTAAATTTCTCCTTTATTGCAAGTCTAGACCAATCATCTTTCTCCACTTGAGTCTATCACATTAGTTCTGGGCTAGCTGCCATAAACTCAAATGCCTACACAAGTCAAGCAGATGACAAATGAATGAAGTGGGGCCAGGATAAGATAAGCAGAAGTGCAGATGTGATCATGATAAGTCGCAACTGATGCTGGAATACAATGATGGGGGTACTGGGCATGGGGACCATGGTAACCTGGGAAGAGCATGCTTTCTGTAAGCAACAGTCATTGTGTACCTCCAGATGGTCATTTTGTGGGAAAGTGAGCCCATGTTGTTAGAGCTTCTGATTTTTTTATAGAAGCTGCAAATCTACTTTTTCATGTATATCTTTTAATTTTATATGCTGGAAACTATTTTAGCATTTTAAATAATCTCCCTAGGACTGCACTGTGAAAGCCAATAAAAACACGCTCCTAGGTGAGATTGAGGGCTCAAACTTTCCATGTGCATGCTCATGTCTAGAGTTTCAGGTTATTTACTAGGACAATCTCTTCAAT
>NW_007726172.1:86126-87744 GCF_000696425.1 Galeopterus variegatus
AAAAAGCTACCAAATTTCCAATCTAGAAAATGTTAATTTCACTGAAAATAGGACCGGGGATATTAGGGGAAACTTCATGTGCAAAATCTGCTTGGACTTTCTTCTGGAAAAGGAAGGAATGAAAGGAAGAAAATGATGGAACACTCTCTAAGTGAGCAGACAACGTGGCAGTGATTTCCATGAGGAGTGTAAGGCAGCTACACAGGCACTTCCTGATCTCCAGCTTATTTTCCAGTTCAGTACCAGGGACACATTATGCAGTAATGCGAATAAGGTACTTTCTGCTATAAATAATGATATGCAATAAACTATATTGTGTACCACTACCTTATCTAGACAAATTTAATTCTTTCCTGTTTAAGAATATTTAATTTTGAGATTTAAGAATGTTCAATAAGTATATAAATTGTATTAACTTGGCATTTAATAAATATGTCTAACCTTTTCAAGAAACATAGAGAACTTCAGTTCAAAAACTTGAAAAGGTGAACTCAAATTATGTTTTAAATTTCAGAATTGCACAAAGTAAAATCACGGTATCCTTCAAATTAGTTATTATACAAAGACTGTCATACTTGAAATTATAGACAAAGAATATTATTTTTTAACATGCTTTAACATTTTTGCCATGATTTATTTCCCTATGGTCTGGGTGTATGACCAATACAGCATTTCAAGCTTAAAAATTCTGTTTCTATTTTCTGTTGCCATTACTCATCTCCTATTGTTAATATTTATCATTTTTATAGTTGTGATTTCCTTAATAAAAAGGACCATATTTCGTTGATGCCACAGCTATTTCCCCCCTCAGGAAACACAAAAAGGGAGAGTTTTAAATGATTTAATTTTCTCAGAATCCCATGAAAGGTAACCTTATATATTTTTATGTTTCTAGCAGGGAGGTGTTACAGGGGAAGAGATAACAGAAATATTTTGACCAGTAACTTTGTATGTATAATATGTACAGGACTTTATACACAGACACTCACCCATTGAATTCTAATGAGAAACCTTGATCACATCCTATAGATGTGCTAGAGTAGAAATGGGACTGGAATGTGCTGGCCAAATGATGAGTATGTGATAGTTGTAGGTTAAATCTGTCCACTAGTCTAACAAGGAAAGTGAGAGAAGGGTATATATATATACCCTTCTATATATATATATATATAGAGAGAGAGAGAGAGAGAGAGAGAGAGAGAGAAAGTGTTCCCCTGAGCTAATTTTCTAGCCATCAGTCAGCTTATTGTTCCCTCTAAAAGAGATTGAAAGAGAGAGTGAGAGTGAGAATTATGATAATAAATATAAAGTGGCTTTAAGCAAGGGAAATTACACTTGGAAGGTCAAGGGGTGAAACAGGGAAGGAAAAGCGTGAGCAGAAATGTGCAGGGTCAGAATTTTGGAGAAAGAAGAAACATCATCTATGTCAATAACTGCAATAAATATGTTACATGGTGCATTAAAATATGCAGTGCCTTTATAGGACAGTTTGATTTATATTTTAATTTTGATTTCACTTTCCAAGGGTGTGTGTTTCAAAGTTTTTTGTGTGGGTGCGTGTGTGTGTGTGTGTGTGTGTGTGTGTGTGTGTGTGTGTGTGTGTGTGTTTACACGTAGA
>NW_007726172.1:88094-91732 GCF_000696425.1 Galeopterus variegatus
TGTGTGTGTGTGTGTGTGTTTACACGTAGATTTAGGATTTAATGTCAATAGATTGACCTAGCTATGTGCTTCATGGGGAAAGTTTTCCTTTTTTACATATATTTTATATAGATATAGACTAAATTGATGTGAAGAAGCATATAGTCACCATTACTGAACTAGTTTACTACGCATCTTTACCTGCCATAATTCCATGATGTGTCTGTCAGACAAGTATGAATAAGGGAATTGTATCGCCAAAATCATTGTTTTTATTCTCCATATTGATTGCCTAGAGAGCAGGTAACATCTTTAAACAGGAGCACAAGAACTCTTCTGTTGGTGTACTTATCTTGTTCATCAGATGTTCAAGATTGGGTCTCTTATCAGCAAGAATACCTTGACAGAATCTGACATTAAATTAGAAATTTAAAATCAAATGAAATATTTGCTGAATAGTAGAGCAATTGTCTCTACACAAAAATAAAATGTGAGAAAAAAGTCCCTATGCAAAGAAAAGAACCTGAAAAAATAATGCTCGAGTTCCACTCATACAATTGCTGTCTTTTGTAATCCTTTTTAATTCTTAGAATTCCAAACTTCTCCAAGTCCTGAGATGCACCAGTGATATAGCCACACTTTCATATTTATTTTAAAAAAACTTTCTTCTTATGAATTTTGCATTATGCATTTGCAAAAGCAATAAAATCAATAACAGTAGTCCAATATATCATGTGGAATCATTAACCAACTTAAAATGGAGAAAAAAACAGTATGAATTGTATATTTTTCTAAATTCTGTTTCTTAGATATATCCATTTTGCTTTTAGATGAACTAGACCAGTTGATTTACTCCTCCCTTGGAAGGAGTGTGGTCCTTTTCGATTATTTTTCCACTTTATAATGGAAACAAAAATAGATATGATTTCACGTCTATGCTAAACAATGAACAGTTTTCAGAAATTTGTACTGACTCTAACAGATTTATATTTCATATTTGCCAACACACCTACACGTGCATTTCAAAATATAATTGGTATTCCTGTCATGCGCTAACTTATGAGATTGATGCAGTTTATACCCATATTTTGAGATGTCATCTTCTCCTGTATAAATGCCCAAATCTAATATTGCTATCATCTTTTATACAGCTCGTATTTATACCCACTGTGTATTTATAGATGTTTATATTAAATCATTATTTTAGATTACAGACTAATTAGCACTTTTTCTATTAAAAGAAAATAAAATGCACAGATGAGTGCACACAAGTATCAGTTCTAGATATTGTACATATATTTCTGCAAATATATATTTTAATAAAAATTTCACTCTATTGAGAACATGGATGAAGTTAGTAATGCAGGAAAAATAAATACTCGAGATAGAGAGGAAAATATATATAACAGCTAGGACACATTTATTTAATATTGATATATTTGGATTCACTTGACAATTTTAAGGTATGAATTGGTCTATGAGAAATCCAAATTAATTTCAATGATACAAATGTTTAATGAGCATGAATTATGTTACAGGCATTATTCTAGTTATTAATGATTTAATAGTGATTAATACCATTCTGTCTTACCGAAGGATTATCCTATATAATCAGATATGATTCTAAAATGTATTAGTAAGAATTCATAAATACTCAAGAAGCTTTCTATACTTTCAAAAAATTAAAGAACCAGTTGACCTACTTCCTCTATGCTCAACCTCAGTGAATCCATCCCATACAACAATGAGTACTTCTAAAGACACCCCTTAAATTTTCCTGCCTTTAAATCTTTAGTACGGCCTCAACAGGCAAAGCTTAACTATTTTTTTCATGCCCCAGGTTAGAATCACAACTTCTTTAAAACCTGTGCCTCGTAGGATGCTTCCTCTCTTTGTTCTCTTTGGCTCTTCTCCAGAATCCTTTATTTCTATCTGCTTTGAATACTTACTATCTGAATTTAATGCTTTTTACTTTAATACTGTGCCAGTACTTGGCAGACGGTCTTTAGATACCTGCTGAATTAATGGTTTAATGAATGGCTTGTATTCTGAATTCTCATTGTTAATAAATTGTTGTCCAACAATAATCGTCTCTTCTCTGAATGCCAAGAAGACTTGAACACACACCATATGATGTAGTACCTATTCCTATTGCTTTCAGATACTTTCTGTCTGTCTATGTTGCCTCTCTTTCCAACTCTAACATGCATGTCTCAAGGTTAAAAAATTTGCTTTCTAGTTTTTGTAATTTTATTAGAGTTGGGTATATGTAAGTCTTCAATAAATATAGGCTTACTGGTTGGTTGAGCTTGGAGTCATGGAAAAGTATAAATGAAAAATATTAATTGGCTAGAATGGTAAAAGCAGAAATAATAGATTTGAGTTCAAATCCTAAATCTATTTTTCACTAACTTGCAGAATGCCTTAACCACTATAAGCCTTACTTTTATATATATATATATATAAATAATATTGAGGATAATACCCATTTCATTCCATTGATGGTATAAGTCACATGATATAATGCATATTAAATGCTTACCAAGGCAACTGACATACAGTAAGGGCTCAATAAATAGTAGCTACTTGGTAAGTGCATGTATTTTTTCATTCAATAGTTCTTGAATGCCAATCAGATTTCAGTCACTCTGCTGGTCATATTTTAAATGTTTTAAGTGGTGGACAACAGTGCCTTCAAACAGAGGTTGAAGGAATTGGCATATTGAAAAGGAGAAAAAGTAAAATGATATATACTCAACTTTTAAGTACACTGAGAATATTAACTTCCATTTCTTTGAATCACAGTTGGAAAGGAAGCAGACAGTGAAATGAAGCTGTAAAGTTTTGTTTCTTGGAAACTGTTAAAAACTGAATACAATCTGTGTGCCTGCATCAGATATAGGTAAAGCCCTATCTAAAGGTAGTAGTCTAGGGAAAGTAGCCTTTTGGAGAAAATGTCAAGCACACAAATCCCATAAGGCCTTTATTCTAACAAATGAGACACATTTTTCATAAACATAATCCCTCTCTAAAGTTTGTGTCATATATGGGTTAATACACATGCAACATATAATAGCATAATTCATGGATTTTTTTTCCCTCCTGCCCTTTGGACCAAAAGTTTATCAGCTTTTCATTGTCACATTCATAACACAATAAGAAATTAATTAGGTAGCTGAAAGTTATTAGTAAAATATTCAAAACCTTGAAGTAGGGCAATTACCAAATGTGAGACTTATATCAAGCCAACTGAAATAACCAGTTCCAGACTCAGGTCTTTTTGATGACCTATTCTCCCAAAAAGTTTTGTGATGGTGGTAGCCAGTAGTTCTGGTCTTCATTATGATTGTCTCAGTTTACTGCCCTGAAGAGATGAGGGATACAAGAGGTGCTAATCCATGAAGCAAGAGTTCCCAATGATTTACACCAGAACTAAAAGAGTAGCTTTCTCCCTCCTCCTTCTAGATACTCTGTAAGCAATTTCCTTGATAAAGTACAGCCCATATGTAGACAGGGAAATATGCTAGCACATACAAGAGCAAGAAACGCTGCTTCTATTTATTTATTTATGTATTAATTCATTCACTCATATAAGAAGATCAATATTTCAGATGATGCCATGGGTAAAAATGAATAAATTATGTAGCCATAATTACCTA
>NW_007726172.1:91835-95798 GCF_000696425.1 Galeopterus variegatus
TTGTGTCATATATGGGTTAATACACATGCAACATATAATAGCATAATTCATGGATTTTTTTTCCCTCCTGCCCTTTGGACCAAAAGTTTATCAGCTTTTCATTGTCACATTCATAACACAATAAGAAATTAATTAGGTAGCTGAAAGTTATTAGTAAAATATTCAAAACCTTGAAGTAGGGCAATTACCAAATGTGAGACTTATATCAAGCCAACTGAAATAACCAGTTCCAGACTCAGGTCTTTTTGATGACCTATTCTCCCAAAAAGTTTTGTGATGGTGGTAGCCAGTAGTTCTGGTCTTCATTATGATTGTCTCAGTTTACTGCCCTGAAGAGATGAGGGATACAAGAGGTGCTAATCCATGAAGCAAGAGTTCCCAATGATTTACACCAGAACTAAAAGAGTAGCTTTCTCCCTCCTCCTTCTAGATACTCTGTAAGCAATTTCCTTGATAAAGTACAGCCCATATGTAGACAGGGAAATATGCTAGCACATACAAGAGCAATACTACAAATGTTCTCTTAATATGGTTTGAATAATATGAACTAGGGTAAAGAAACGCTGCTTCTATTTATTTATTTATGTATTAATTCATTCACTCATATAAGAAGATCAATATTTCAGATGATGCCATGGGTAAAAATGAATAAATTATGTAGCCATAATTACCTACTCAAACGTAATCATTAGCCATCTCAATGTGACACAAATAGGAAATCTATTGTTTGCCTGCATGGAATTTTACATTTAAACAATGCCTGGATGCAGAGAAAAAGTTATGAGAAATTTAGTTTTTCCACTTCCTAGAAGGGCAACATCTACTGAAATACTTAAGGAGGGCTTCATATCCTAGTTTGAAGAGTGTGGACCAACATCCTTTTTCTAACCTGCATTCACTCCCTCTCCCTCACTGCCAAAAATAAAATTGAGTATCTTTTTGTCTACCTCCAAAGAAAATCCACACAAAACCCAGGACAGTGGCCCTGGCTTTGAGAAAAAAGAAAACATGTTCAAATGTCAGTCTTCCTATCTTGATCTTTCTTTTTTTAGTTAGTGAAAACAGTGTAACAGCATTTACAAGGTTCCTCACAGCATGCAGCTGTTCCTATGCAGCAGGGCGCAACAAATGTTTTGTTTTTCTGTACAACAGTGCAACCTAGTGGATGAAGAAAACAGCCATGCCCTTCAGGGCCCACTAAGGCAGGCAAATGAGAGCTCTTCAAGAGATTTGATTTGAAAGACCACTCCAAACTTGCCTGATGCATTTTGTTTCTTACAGTGGTAAAACAGATAAACCAAATTTCCACATTTTTTGGTATGCTAAGATGGGAATATAAATAAGTAAATGAACTATTTAGGGAAAAAAATCTATTTGATTAAAACTTAGTAACTGAATACCCAAGTGTATATTTTAGAGGTATACTTTCTGAGATCTCAATTTTAAAATATTGAATAAGCTATTCACAATAAAAAATAAGCACTATTCATACTTAGACTACCTTTTGTCATATTTACTTAGACTACCTTCATGTTAACTGTTGCCTGTTCTAGTAGTAATTGTGTATGTTTGTGTTCAGAACATTCTGTCTCCAAAACACACTGTACGACTATATACATAGAGAGAGAGAGAGAGAGAAACAGAGACACAGACACAGAAAGACATTACATATGTATGTAGGCATATATATTATACACACACACAAACACAATAATATAATTTGCTCATTAAGTAGCAACTTAAAACAGAAAGCTTATTTTAATGCCTACATATATTAAAATCAATGTCCCTGAATAAATAGTCAGAGTCTTCATGTAGCTTACTTACTCTTTTTAAAACCACTCAGTATTCCATTTCAGGGTAATTCCTAAAAGCTAAATACTTAATAGTTCTTCTGTGTTGATTTGCTTGCTTTTATTGCTTCTGTTAAACCATTAAACAAGATCATTTTATCATGAAGATTTTTTTAATCTACTAAGTTAAAGTGGGCTTCAAAATACATATTTAAAAATTAAAACATATAAATGTGGAAGTATGAACTATATAGAGAAAGAGAAAATGACCTGAGAAGCCATGCATAAAAATTTAACAATTTTCTTTTGTAAGAACATGGTGGAGGAGACATCACTCACTCTTCCTGTTTATAGGATATACTATGGTAAGAATTAAATGTAATTTACTGAGACAATAAAATCTTCTCAACTACTGTGCTTTTGTGTTGGGGATGGACTTGGGAATGATTGAATGAGTAAATCACACAGATCTGAAACATTTTTTTTTCTCTTTTCTTTTCTTTTCTTGTTTTTTTTTTACACCTCCTTAGATGGCATCTTTTCTTGTTTTTTTTTTACACCTCCTTAGATGGCATCTTGATCATGCATGCACTGTGAACACAGAAGGCCTATAGGTCAGACCTAAAATTATAGCTAAACCTCAACTCCTGAGGTACACAGGCTGTTTATATCGATGAAAATTTATGATCTCTATACCCTAAATCCCCGGCCTCTTTTTTACATTGACTTCTTTACTATTTGCTGCTTTATTTTATGGTGATCCCTTGCCCTCTATAAATATATCACGGTTACTTAACCCCAGATCCCACCCCCAGACTTCAGGACTTCAGAAAGGATCTATTTGTTACTTGTTCTGCTACTGGGTGTTTCATAATCCTCCACATTAGCAGCTATTATTTTATAGCAGTTAACATTTTCCAAATTTTCATCATCTTTTGGCTGTTAGCCTTCTAACTGCTTAATAGCATGGGTCTTAGAACTGTTGTTTAGAGGGTATGCAGGAGTAGAGGTTTTTTTCTTTAAGCTCACAATGATTGAAGTATTTTCTGTTAAATATTATCCATAGAAAAAGGAATACATTAAACTATAAAAAATTACATTTAGGCAAGCTTAATTTCTTTGTGTTACTTTAAATTTATAAAACTTATAAAAACCTGACTTAATCCTAACAACATGCCACTGAGTAATTAAAGTTTTCCATGGGTTAGATTCTAATAATTATCTTGTTTTGACTGAACTCCTTATTTGAGTCTAAAAAATAAAGCTGGAAAATAATAAGGGATTATAGATTTGTGCAAGCTATTGTCTGATGTTAAAATTGTTAAGAAAATATGAGTCAGTATTATGCAAATTCTGACCTAATCCCAGCAGCATTCTGGTAGGTAATTGTATTTTTTCTTTAAAGGAGGACAGACCCTACAATAATTATGTCTTGTTAGTGTCCACATTGGTACATTTTTGATTTATGTATTTCTCTGGGAGTTGACAGATAAGCAAGAAAAATTGACATATTATAAACTAATAAAAATAAATAATATCAGAATCTGCCTAGCAGCAGTCTACATTGGGAAGTTAAATCAATGCATTAATCACACAAATTTTTGAGCAAAGCATAGTTTGTACAAAATTTTTTTAAATGACATATATCAAACAGAACTAAATATTTAAATGGCTCTGTGTTTGTGATTTCTAAGGTAAATTGTTATATACAGTATATAAAAGCCATTTTTTGTTTTATTTCTTTCTATGATTTTCTTAGAAAGCAAGACACTGGTAATCTCTCCCTACAGATGGTGATACGAAACATTCCTATAAGACTTAGCATTTCTAGTTTTTCTCCAAAGATTATTCCTTCATGGAAAATTTGGTAAGTTCACTCTTTTCAGTGTTTATGCTAAAATTATTATTTAATGTGCTGCCATTTTAATTCTTTATGTTATTTTCTATTAAATACCAGACAAACATGAACTTTTCAGAACAGCTAGTGCTAAGAGTCATTCTCTTCTGCACCATAGGCTGGACAAATTGACAAAGGAAAGATGGCATCCATGAGCCTAGGGTTTGTTAAAATCTAACAATTGACACTGTATATAGCACGAAGGGCAAAAACTTATGAACTGTGAATATTGTTCTTTCCCTCAAGTTTGTGCAGCTTATAGCCAGATTTTTT
>NW_007726172.1:96482-97674 GCF_000696425.1 Galeopterus variegatus
TTTTTTGATGGTATATTCATACTTTCCTTTAAATACAATATGAGTTTTGAAAACAAATGCTTCAGGAGTAATCAATTTAATACCATTTATTGATTGATTATTGTTATTTCTCTGTTAGTCTAGGTAAATCTAAGCATTTTTGGTTTGTTGTCATAATTTAAATGTTTTTCTACTGCTAAAATCAGCTGGACTTCATAATCAATCTGGAGTTTTTAGAAATATAGTAGAGAGGTTATTTTTCTGACAGTTTATATGGATATGACCAGTATAATCTCAGAAAGCATTATCCCTTCAACAAGGGGTGGAAAAGATCCATATAATATTCCCCAATACTGAGGTCGTC
This sequence comes from Galeopterus variegatus, assembly GCF_000696425.1. Lineage (NCBI taxonomy): Eukaryota > Metazoa > Chordata > Mammalia > Dermoptera > Cynocephalidae > Galeopterus > Galeopterus variegatus. The sequence goes on from NW_007726172.1 coordinate 96,826, forward strand.
AACCTGGAAAATAAATCTTTTCAAACTTTCATAAATTCCAAAATTTAACAAACCCATCCTGTGGTTAACAGATTCTATAAACAATTAAGCTTAGTTGACAATGACCTATGGATTCCTTCCCTCTTAAAAAATTTTACACAGTTATGCTTGAGGGAATATCTCAGTATCAATAAATGTCTTCTATAAATACCTCTAGACAGGGCGCATACTCATGATCAGCAGTCTTCAAAATATTAACTTTTTGTACTTGGCTCTTCTATACGTGTGTACAAAGTCTTTTCTGAAATATATTGGTAAGAAACATTCTGTAAAATCAGCCAAGTAACATTGACTATCAAAACACTAATTATGATGATAATCATATGCTAAAAATCATATGTTAAAAATCATATGCTAATTAGGTCCAGGGATATAGCAAGCAGATACGAAGGATTTTACTGGAACTTCAGGAGAAGCCTACCACTCATCTCCTATCTCAAGAATATAGCATCTAATGACTACGTTAAATCAAGTAAAAGGTGTGACTAAGAAATCTATTATGAATGTTTAATGCCTGCAAAATATGCCATTGTTGCAATAACCAACTCCATGGAATTAACAGAGGCAAGGAAAGTCACAAAAATTACTACACAAACACACACACAGATACACACAATATAAACAAATATAAATGTAGATACATATACACACTTTATGTATATGAGTATGTGTGTATATATACAAATACAAGAGTACTTCAAAAAGTTTGTGGAAAAATTGAATTAAAAGATAATATGAATCCTTCTATGAACTTTTTGAAGCATATAATTTATAGTAGGTTTGAACATATATGTATTTATGTGTGAGCAT
>NW_007726172.1:99133-105355 GCF_000696425.1 Galeopterus variegatus
GCAGCACTCTTTACAATAGCTAAGAGTTGGAACCAGCCTAAATGTCCATCATCAGATAAGTGGATAAGGAAACTGTGATGTATCTACACAATGGAATACTACTCAGCTATAAAAAAGAAATACTGCCATTTGCAACGACATGGACAGAATTATATTAAGTGAAACAAGTCAGGCACAGAAAGAGAAATATCACATGTTCTCACTTATTTGTGGGAGCTAAAAATAAATAAATAAATAAATACACAAAAAACCTGAGAGTGTGGGGGAGAAGAAACACACAACAACTTCAATTCCTTGAAGTTGATACGACAAGCAAACAGATATGAGGTTGTTGGGAGGGAAGGGGGAGAGGAAGGAGGAAGGGAGGTTTCGGTAATGGGCCACAATAATCAACCACATTGTATATTGACAAAATAAAATAAAACTAAAAAAAAAAATAGAAATACTAGATATTGTCTCTGGCTAAGTGGAGCCAAAGGTGATTTTAAAGAGGAAGTCAAGTGCGCACATACTTGACTAAAACTTGGCACGTGGAGGGAGTTGCAGGGAGACTTAGAAGCAGAAACTGCCACAGCCACAGTGGTCTCATGAATGAAGCAGTAGAGGTCACATGCCCTTGCAGGGAAAGAATCCAACTCTAACAAACACATTCAGTCTCTCACTCTCACTGATCAAGTTCCAGGAACAGAGCACCCAATTGACCTACTTTGTCTTTCGTGACCTCTCCTTGGTGACACCCCTAATTACAGCCTGACCACAAGATATCAAAATGGGAAGAGGTGGTTCCCCTAGGGAATCAGATTGACAAAGGAATGGAAATGGCACATGGGCCGCTAAAAAGAAAAATAAAAACTCCAATCAAAGAAGCAAAAAGACTAGAAAAATAAAGGTGTATAGCCTATGAAATGAGGCTTGCATTCAGAAGGATGACTCCACTGTACGCAATTCAACCATTCTGAGAGCTGGTTGCAAGTGACTTCCTAACCGCAGAAAGACTTCCACTGAAAAAAAACAAAGCCGTAAGAGGCTCCATCTTTTTTTCATGTTGTTTGCTTGGTTTTAAATATTTCTTGAATGAATAATGAGTAGAAACCATAGAAACAATAACCAAAAAAGAGGCTATGTAAAAGAAGAGAGAGCTGCGATACAGGGAGCTGTGCTTCTGGGTCATAATCAACAAATAATAAAGTACAGATCTAAATTTTAAAGGGTTTACCTCCCCTACCTGAATTAGGGAGACTGGGTCATTTAAGCATTTGGCAAACCTATACTTACAGGATTCCCACCACGTTACCTGTGTTAAATATCTCCTGATGGCACCTCAGGGTCTACTTTGCACCATCTCCAACTTGCTCTCTGATTCTCAAATTCACCTTATCAGAATGAATTTGCCTCTTACTTACATTCCTAAAATATTCTTTTTAAAATTTAGGACTTCTGTCTTCTATTGATATTTATTTTCCTTCATGAATTGGTTGTATCTGTCATTTATATTTTGTACTAAGCTCCTAGAAAACAGATGTCTTCTTTTCCTCTGAATGTATTCTTGGGTTTGGTACAAGTTTAGTACAGTATAAGCCTTTTAGAAATATTCAGATTTTTGCTTCAATGGAATTTCATAGGAGAATCCACAATGTTACAATACATGCTAGGGTTAGAAACTTGTTGTTGACAATGAAATCCTCTTAAAACACCTGCCCAAGTCTCCTCAGATGAATGCTGGCACATTTTCTCTTATTAAACTTGTGCTACAGAGGAAAAATGAATTTTTAGAATATTTTATATTCAGCCTTTAAGTCTGTTCAATTAAAGATGAGAATACATACATAAATAAGAAATTCCAATCAACCACCAAAATAATGGAAAAAACTAAATCAACAGATGTTTTATTGAGCAAAGAAGCATTGCACTGTAATTCGAAAAATCACAAATCTTAGGAAAAAAGAATATAATACCAAACAGGTTTATGTCTTTAATAGACTTCCAGGAACGATTACATAGTCAAAGGAATAATTTCAATTATATGCTCTTTCTGCTTTGAAATGGAACAAATCGGAAGTCAATAACAGCTATGAAGCAGAGAGATGTTTTCAGGTTTATCTATCTTTAAAAGCTATTTTTGAAAGCAATTCAAAAAACAGTCCTCGGTTTTTTAGAAAAATTCTAGAAAATGTGCAATTTAGCTTAAAAACTATTTACCTGAAGTCCAAATTTCAATCACTATAACAAAAATATGGAAAAAGTTGTAATGCAATGGGATTCAAGTTTAATTTTCCACATTTTTGACTGTGAGGAGTTATTTACACTTTCTGAATTTCAGTTCTCTCATCTGCAAAAAGGGATTAATAATAGTGTCCTCACAGGATGGTTGTGAGAGTTAAATAACATAATATAACTGAAAATATCAGAGCAGCACTGCTCAGTGTGGTAAACACTACCCACATGAGCCTATTGAGCACTTGAAATATGACTGGTCAGAATTGAGATGTGCTGTAAATGTAAAACGTGCATTAGATTTCAAAGACAGCATGAAAAAAATGTAAAGTAATTCATTAATCAAATATATGTTGAAATGATAACATATTGGAAATATATGATTAAAATTAGTTTCACCTTTTTCTTCTTCGCTTTTTTTACTGTGACTACTAGAGAATTTAAAAGCGCATACATGGATCACATTATAGTTCTAATGGACAGCACCAGTCTAACCAAATGCCTGGTAAATTAACTGCTTAAAAATAGTTTAATATCAATAATTTTGGCAGTTGGCCAGATTTTCTTAAAATTTCAGTTTCTTATTCTGAGTTCTGTGAATTCCTCTGAAGTTCAATAAAGATGTACTGCAAAGAGATTCTGTTCTGTTTAAAAAGTTTAGAAGCAAAGGCACTTTGATTGGCAAAGTTATCTGCATCTCAGCAAAATGTTAAATTGTCCATTTCAACAATCTTCAAGGAATAAAGAGGGAAAAGAAAGAAGGGGAGAAAATCTAAACAAAATGGTATTTAATAAAAGTTAAAATCAATGGATTATTTGAAGTTTATGTATCACATTTATTTTTTAGATTTATTAGAATAACCTGAATTAGAAAACCCTGGTCATCACTGAAATAATTTGAAGTTTATCCTTGCATGTTCTAAAACAAAAACAAAACAAAACAAATGAAAGAAAGATTTCTTGAATTTTAAAAAGATATGTAATATTGGATATGAAACTGCTTAAAAGTGACTCTAAATTCAAGTCACAATATTAATGCAATACAATCCGAATATGAAAAACTTTCATCTGTTTTTACTGTCAACATGCCACATTGCTCTTTTGATTTGTTATTTCCTATAGGACTGTTGTATCACCTTATCTTACAGCCCTTATTGTTTTTATTCTAATGATATAGTAAGTTATACATACTCATATCGTAGCTTATCTTTTGACTCTAAGATCTTTCAGGTAGGATATGTATTTATTGCATCTTGTATCTACTACTGAGTACATTCACCAAAAAAAAAAAAGCATTAGATGAGTTAATAGATTAATTCTAAACTGAAATAAACTTTTCACAATTAAATCTTCCAATACATTAAGTATCCTGAATCTAATAATTGGGCCTGAAATATTATAAATAGAAAATAATTCTAAAGCACTTATGATTTATCAATATCAATCAAATACAAAATTTTTAAAATCTCTATTTTACTTGATGTCAGAATCAAGGGCTGAAAATATAATAACATTACAGAGTTAAGTTATGGTTTAATTTTTTTTTCCTTTTCTACTCCCTCACCTCCAAAGAAGTTGACCTATGTATCATTTAGGTTGTAAGATCCTTTCCTATTTTAGTTCAATTGGGTTTTTCATTTCCAGAATATCCTTATATATTGCTTAATCTTCCAAAGATATTTCATTAGGTTATATTTTTCATGTGCATTGTGTAAGCACAGTATTTGTACTGTAGTATGCATTCCAAAATACATATTCACATGACAGCCCATAATATCCTTGAAACAGCCATTACAGTCTGTCAAATAAATAATGCGCATTTTAAAGATGGTCTTTATGTGGTATGACTCTCCTGCATTTTCATGAGGCAGATTTTTCTTTCATTCTTTAAGAAAGAAAAGCACACAAAGGAAATAAACATGCAGAAAAATATGTTAAGGTAAAAGTGACACAAGCCAGAAAATTTAAGTATCTTTTAGTTTCTTGCTCTCTTTTCCTGCTCCACCATTTTACCCTATAACTTTTTATAAAAAAGGACTTATGGAAATTATATCATCTTCTGTAATCTTCTATATGTGGACATTTAAAAATAAAAATAAGTTTTATTTTAGGTATTTTTGTAATGCAAATCATATTTTGCATTTAAAAGGTAACTGTTTTTCTTCAAAATCATAGTTTACCTGGCAAATGTACCTGTTAAAAGAAGTGACATCTCAGTAGAGTTAATGAGTTGTATTCTTGTGATTTTAAAAGGACAGATTCTTCTTTCTGTTGTCTATAACAAGTACAGATATATGTACACTAATTTCCCAAGAAAATTACCTGAATTCACAGGGAAAAATTTTTTTAACCCTCTCTGTTCTAATCTCTTATCCATGGCTATCATGTCTACAGAAACATAAGAAAAATGGAAAACAACATTACTGCATGCCTATTACGTACCAAGTACCATGACACATGCCTTTAAAACATTTTTTAATTTAATCCTCAAGAAAGCTCTTTAAGATGGGTAAACTTTTATCAATGTATGAGGAAATTAAATAAGTAATTTGTAAACTATACTAACAGTTACACTATTTGACTACATGGTCCAAGCTCAGAGAAACATACAATATAATGTTTACTTCAGTCCACTTGGTGTTGTGTTATCACAATTTTTATATATATTACAGGGGCATTACTTCCTTACAAATATTTTTATACACTTTTTTAGTCAAAATATTTTAACATTTACTTGTACATATTTCTGGGGTACAGTATGTGCTGTTTAAACACATGCACATACTGCACAATATTTCGCTTAGGGTAGACAGCATAGTTTTGTAACCATTTATCCTCCCCTCACCCCTTTTCCTCCCCCAACCCCATTGCCATTTGTATGTCTTCTTTTGAGAAATGTCTGTTCAGGACCTTTGCCCATTTTTTAATCGTTTTATTTGTTTTTTTGCTGTTCAGCTGTTTAAGTTCCTTATATATTCTGGATATTAGCCCCTTGTCAGCAAATATCTTATAATATTGTATACATTTTATTTTATCATAAAATGCTTTTACTTTATAGCATTACACAATAATTTTTGGTTTTATTATATTTGTACTGTATTTCACTTTTCCTTTATGGTATAATGATAAAGTAAGTTGGATAATAGTTCTGAGATAACAATCTATTAACGAAACCAGGAAAGATTTACTTAAGCCTCTATATTACACTTACAGACCTCTTAGATTCATGAACCATCTTTCTTCTTACAATCCAACATCTTCTCACAAATTGACACAAAAGAAATATAAAACGAATTGTCCTTTAAATGGCTGTGTTTCACCTTAATTTTTAAAATATCATAAAATCTTAGATTGCGAAGGAAATTTATTGGCTATCACAGCTAACATTTATGAGAAGTGTACCACAGCAAAATGTGGCATAGAACCCAAGCAGCCTATGGGCCTCAGCAGTAGAAAAAGTTAAGAGATTTAGATTAAAATCAAGGGTGATCACATCCAAAACATTGTGGACAACTGCGAAGCTTTGTAGACAGATACTACTTAATCTGTTAGAAATCATTATCCTTCACAATCAGCATTGTATTGTCCAAATGGTGGCCACTAGCCACATTTATATTTAGTAAAAATTAAATTAAATTTAAAATTCAGTTCCTCAGCCATGTTAACTACATTTCAAGTGCCATAAGCCACATATGGCCAGCAGCTACCATACTAGACAACACAGATTATTGAACATTTCCGTTGTCACAGAAAGTTCCATTTGGCAATGTTGCTCTAGTAGTTAACAAGGCCAATAATTTCTTTAGATTTCCATAAGAGAATTTTAAGACTGTTATATTTTCTTTAAAAGCACATAATAAATCCCTATTATGTGAAAGGAAGTAAACTACACACACAAAATTTGACAACTTATTTTCAAATTTGAAACGAGATATGAAAGGCAATTGCACCACCGTAAGTTATTTATCTGCTTCAATATTCATGATCAATGACATTAAACAGAAATTA
>NW_007726172.1:105929-106470 GCF_000696425.1 Galeopterus variegatus
CCCTCGGTGTCGTGCCCGCACCGCGCTCAACCAGTGAGTGGACAGGTCTCTATATGGGATCCGAACCCTCAGTGGGAACACCGCCGCACTCTCAAGTGCCGCACTCTACTGTGTGTGCCACCGGTCCGGCCCAGCAAACTGTTTTTTAAACTCCAAACTGACTACGTCCTTTGTCAATTGCTTACCTTCTCCATGTAACCATGTAAATTACTGCATATCCATATATAAATGATGAATAGAAATAAAAGAATCAGATTAAAGAATATCAATTAATATAAATTTAATAAACTGTTTCCCTTTTAACAGTTTTCTCTTAGTTTTGTATTAATATTTGTAAGACTGGAAAACTCTGATGTCCATTTAAGGCAGATAGTGTTATTTACTTATCCTAGGTTCAATGGAAGCGGTTGGAGTTAGTAATCATTTTCAGGAGACCAAAACAGTGACTTTAATAAATAAATGTAATATTCACAATATTTTCAGATAACAGTAGTTGACAGGTTCACTAGACAGCAAGTTACTTAAGGCAAGATAATAGGTA
>NW_007726172.1:107496-108586 GCF_000696425.1 Galeopterus variegatus
GTTATGTAAGTGTGGGAAATAAGGAGTGCAGAGGTAAGAGGTATCTTCTCAGGTTTTTTTAAAAAAATTATTATTCAATGACTAGAACAGTATAAATCATGGAAGCAAATAACCAAAGAGTACACATGTAAAGTTGTGTTATATATCCAAAAAGTCAAAGAGCTCTTTTAAAATTTAGAACACTTTTATTCTATAATAAAATGTGTAATTTCAAAATTACACTGGAATGATGATCCTAAGACATTTTATGGTATAAAGAGATGTGACAAGCTAAGTAGGACAAAATGAGCATTCCCAATGTGCTTAAAAGAATCGTTGAAGTTTAGAACTATAATAATAATATTACCTATACAAAAATCTCCCAGACTCTCCAAGGATCTACTGCTTCCCCCCACCAACTCTTATTCTCTCTCTCCGTCTAATTGGGAGGTGCTGATTAAGAGATACTGAAAGTTATTATCCTGTAAGCAATAGGCTCCACAATACCAGACAAAGAATAAATGGCATTCTTGTCCTTTTCCTCCCAAACAGGATATAAACATTAGCAGGGTGACACTGATGATGAAGGAAACAAATGTGCCCATAAAACCAAAGCACACATCCTGTTTTNATTAGAATCATTAATGGATTTCCTATATAAACCTATCTTGTCTTCATGACAAAGTGGAAATATTAGGGTTGACTTGATGGAAATATAAAGATCCTAGCTAAGTCTACTTAAGACCCATTGTGCTCTTCTACAAGCCACTAGCTCATAATCCATTTCTAATATCAAAATCATATGCAATCTACATGATCATCTCATTGCTTTATTCTGGTGCAGTAGGAAAAACATCAAATATGATACTCATGCTACATGTAGATGGGCAGATATTACGTGTAATCTAAAGACACATAACAAGTTTGGTTCTCATTCATCTTGGACTCTGGATTTTTTTAAATTCTTATAAAGTTAACATAAATCCTGTGTGCTAAAAGATTAGGATTAGAAAGGACATAAGGTTTGTTTACATAAATTAAAAAATTGACTTTATAGTCAATCCAGACAGTTTTCATGTGTTGGGAAGTCATGCACACCCATTTATAGAAA
>NW_007726172.1:109225-111593 GCF_000696425.1 Galeopterus variegatus
TTTATAGTCAATCCAGACAGTTTTCATGTGTTGGGAAGTCATGCACACCCATTTATAGAAAATGTGATCTTAAAGTATTTCCTCATAGAATTTTGAAATATGCAAAACCAGAGCATAGCCAAATTAATAAAAATGTATTGAGAAATTCTAAACAGGACTTATTATTTCTAGAAATCTGATTGTCTAAATAGCAACCAAATTCAGAATTAAAAGTTTCATCTTGAGAGGACATTGTTATATATCTACTACATGTAAGTGCTTTTTCTTAAAATTTACGGTTATGTAATTAAATTATTTCAGAAAAGAAAACATCATGGCCCTATATAAACAATTGAAAACACTGAAATACTTGTTCAGCAGAATGCTCCTTTATATAACATTGAAATGCCTGGCATCCAGTTATGCCATGTGAATACATTTTGCAATTCATATTCTGGCTCCTGTTATGTTTACAGCAGTCCAAGAAGAGTTAACTAATAAATTGATATAATAGAATTAGGTCTGGTTAGAGGTTTGTTCTGTGTGTGTGTGTGACTGGCATCATTTGTCTCAGAACAGATTTTAATTCTAAAAAGTGATGCATTATTTCAGTCCTAAAACTTTATTTTCTAGACAGGAAAAAGGGAGAACGGTTCTTTATTCAACTACTATAATTGATTTTAAATTAATAGTTACTGTTTCTAAAGCATCTCCAAGAGATAAACATGATAAGCTATTAGGTAATAATCAATTTGGTAATAAATAAAAAGTCTTTGGTATTAAATTAACCTATAACAGCATTTAAATGATATAATAAAATAAGCCCTTCAAATTAGTTTATCTATCATACATGACTAATATGTTTCCAATTTTTTAACTAATTATTTACATGTATAATGTATAACATGAGATTTTAATGACCAAACATCATATTGTATTAGGATCAATACTATTTACTGATGAATAGACAAACAATATATCTTAGTGGGGATTAAATATTTGCACTTCAACAAATACAGTCACTGGATTTGGATTTTGGAAAATAGATCTAAAATATATCTTCAAGAAATGCTTATTTATCTTTGAAAAGAATGTTGAATGAAATCAGAAATCCTGGGTTTTAATCTCTGGATCTGCCACTGGTAACTCTGTGAGCTTCAGAAATTAAGTTCGATTCAATTCAATATTACTTCATTAAATATTTATGAAGCAACTTCCTTTGTGCTAGGATAGGAAGACCAAAACATATTTGAAGGCAGAGAGGAGGAATCCAGTAGAGAACAAAAGATGAAAGATGCTAGCAAGGGGAGTAATTGATGCAGTAAGAGTCTGAGACAGGGCAGATAAGATAAAGAGCACAAATCTAGGGCTAGACTCAGTAAAGAAAAGGAGCAGGTCCTCCTAAGAGATAAGAACTAAAAACAAAATGTAAACTAAAGATAAAGAGAGATTTTGAGGTAGAGAGAAAGCAAAGTAAGGAATCTCATGTAAGAGTGATTTCTGTCTCACTTAGAAGGTGATGAAGTCATGTGCTGAGGCCAAAGCCACTTGGGATGTTGAGGTAATGGAAAAGGTTGGAGATGATTCCAGTAGAGAATTCAATAAGGAGAAAAACAAGGCAACAAAAATTGCTAAGATGCACTAACGGCCAGGCATTCATTAAGAAATATGATACTATATTGGTCACAATCAATAGGGTTTCATGGCCTTCCCCCGTCAAAACTGAAATCCAAAGCAATGTGTAAAGCATGGAACAAGTCAGAAATTCCCAGTTCTCAATATTGAAAACACAAAATAAGAAAAGGCCAAAGAACGAATGGTGATTTCCATTAAGAAGTGAGTTTTTGATACATTAGCCAGTCGTGAAATTATTGAAATGACAAATTATGATGCCTAAGATAAGGAGAAAAATGAAGTTTGAGCTGAGCAAATGGCATGAAGGAAATAGAAGTGATTATGGAAATATGTCTTATGGCTAAATAACAGTGGATGAGTTTCAATGAACAGGAAAGTTAAATACCCAGGGTCTAGTCACAAGGGAATTTCAAAATTAAAAAACGTTTTATGAACAGAACTATTTGATCTAGAACAGCAGTTCTCAGTCCTAGCATCAGCATCAACTCTCTGGCTGCACGGCTACATTGAGTTCCAGACCGTACTGCGGACGTACTGAATTAGAACTGCAAGGGTGGGAACCACACATTTTTAAGGTTAAAAAATGACACAAGAAATTCTAATAGATAAGCAAGTGGGTATTACTGGTCTAGATGAAGTCCAGGTCTAGAATTCTTCAAATTTACAATTAATGAAAAAAATAAGAGGAACCCTGTCTTTCACAATATTGTAGTCAATAGGAACCTAAGCTGGTAAAAAAAAAAAAAAAAAAAAC
>NW_007726172.1:112162-117054 GCF_000696425.1 Galeopterus variegatus
TTAAAAAAAAAAAAAAAAAAAAAAAACATTCTGCAGGACTCCCTGGAGTTGAGGTCTGAACTAGGCAGGGCTGAGAACTTAAGAAGATTTCATTGGTGGTACAGTTTCTCCTCTCTATGCAGCTTCTCATTGACCTCCCACCACTGTTAATTTACTTACCCAATGTATAGCCAGGGTTTTTTATTTGTTGTTGCATTTAACAAAAGCCATTAAGCAAAAGAGAAAGTTTTATTAATGGGAGGTGTGGGAGTGTCTAATTGAAGGCTAGAACTAAATTGCAATTTGGCCTTTGGTAGTTGCTGGAATCAGGAAGGCCAAGAGTACAGTCCAGTTCTCACAGGACTTCTCTTCATGTATCTGTTCTGCTCTTTTATCTCTTTCTGTAGATTGGCTTCATTGGCTGTCTAGTCAGTATGATAAAACATGATTGCTTAGAGCTCCTGGGTGTATGTATTATATATACAGGTCTCTGGAGAGAATAACCAATTTTTTTATGCTTCCTGATTACAATTCTAAGAGAAACATGCCTTTCCAAGTTTATTCATCTTTGCCTTAGCTGGGATCATGTGGATGGTAACACACAGTAATGTCTTGGCCCTGTGTTCTGAATGAAGGGGGCAGTTGCAGGAGGTACGTATACTGGGCAGCACCCCATAATGGGCCTTTGTCAATAGCTAACACATGCAACTTACAATATAACAAAAGAAGAATATAATTATCATTTAGTTGAAGACCTACTCATGTGATATTTATATTTTCCAGTACATTGTTTATTTATGTGCATTTATATAATGTGCTATTAATTATAACAAAGGAGTCAACAAATACATTTAAATTTATAGTGCAATTTTACTTAGCATTCACGCAACCATTCAGAGGAGAGAAAACAGTTAACATAGCAAAATGCATGTCACAAAGTTTATACACTACAGTGTATGTTACAAGAAAATTACCTCATTTATTTACCTCTAATTTAATTCTCTCCAAGATGTAATTCTACAGACCTTCCCAAACTCAGAGAAGAAGTGGTAATTGGAGTTTGTTTATTGTTGCCAGAATCAGAGTCATGCCAATAGTAACAAATAATAAAGCCTGACACATAGAAACAATATAAAATGTGGACAAAAACTCTCCTAAATTTTAATACTACGTAAGTGCATCATTATGTTACAACACAGCATTAACATTATTATTAGTTATCATTTATTGAGTTCTTTAAGTATTCTAAAATACTTTAAATGAATTATCCCATGTAATCATATTCTTATATTGTAGACATTATTATTAGTTCTATGGTGTTTTGTTATGGCAGCCCTAGATGGCTAAGATGAAAGAACTGAAGTTTCTCTACAAGGTAACACTAGTGAATGGGTAATTGCAACAACCACGTCCTAAAAAGGGCAAAGCAATCCAGGGCTCACCCTTCCCAGGGAAAGTATAATTCACTCCACTAGGGAAACTATCTACATACACCAGATGAAGTGCAAGCTAGAGGTGAAATAAAACAAGAATGGGTGGTAGAGGAGGTTGATGATAATTATTACATACAATTTATGGATCTGTTGCAAGAGTGAGGACAATCACTTGTCACGTAACTCTTTGACCTTAAGTCTTTTTTAGAGATTGCCACTGGTTATCACTTTGGAGGGTTAGTGAGAGAATGGAATAGACAAGTGCAGTGTGATAGATCTGAAGATTAGTGGGGTGGACTGGGCAGATGCTTTTGGTGTCCCATGCCACATGACCTCAGCCCAACTCCAATTTCTCTTGCAGTTCCCTTGCACCCTGGCAAAGTCCTACTTCCTGTGTCCACCACTTCTCTCTGCTTTTTTTGCCTCAAGGTTATCTCTGAAACCACAATTGCTCACTCAGCCTTAACAGAGCAGGTCAGGTGTTAATTCACAAAAGAGTTAACACCGTTGGCGACAAACCTCAGCCAATAGGTAAATGCTCTAGATTCTTGCTCTTTTTGAAGTAGCAACTCTGAGATATGTTCTACCAGATCCTCAGAAGATCCCTAGTGAGATAGACACACAGTTGCCCACAGTGATAACCAGCACAGTAAAGCTCCCTTTCTTGGCTTTTCCTTCTTCCTTGTTTTATCTTCCTCTCTCCTTCACACCTGCTTCTCAAAAAAAAAAAAAAAAAAAAAAAACTACCTGCATCTAAGTCTTTGTCTCAGGTTATGGTGTTGGAAAAAAACCGGTGCCAACATTAATCGTCAGGAACGTAAATGTAAGCTTAAATGACTTCTTCCTCCAGTCTCTACAAAATAAAAAGATGCTGTTTAGACTTTAGAACTTCATCGTAAGTATAAATTTGAGCTCTTCGAATGTTGGAGACAAGTTTGTATTACTTCATATTCTCAAAACTGGACTTGAAGGCATCTTTTAGCATGTTGGGCGATCACTTAAGTTGTTTTGCCATCTACAAATATTAAGTGTATCTTTTTTCTCTTTCTACATGAGTAGAGTTATACCATTTAACTCTTCTTAAATGCAATGTATAGATCTGTTTTGGCTCTATCACCTATTAGGAGGGCTATAATTTTGCAGTTGCCTAGGTAGCCAATATTTCTTCAGCTTACTTATGACTCTAAGTTTCATAACATGACTGTTAACACGACACAAGCATTTCATTGCAATCTCCCTCTCAGTAGCATAGGATTACTCTCAGGATACCTGATGTGTTTACTATAGGTACAAATACCAAATGTAAAGATAATATAAATGTTTGTTACTTATTTTTGAAATTATGATTGCAATCATTACTAAAATTCTTACTAATCCTCATAACAGAAATCTGTAAAAGCAGGAAATTTGCATTGAAGGAATTTGTTTCTGAACTTTTTTAGATACCAGCAAATGTGCCTCTAATAGCCCCCTCTTGGCAGCAGTGCCAGGAACTCACCCTGCTCTGTAGTGTTAGCCTTTTGATGGCCTTTGAATAGACACGTTGTTGCACTACTTTTATCCTTAGGGACTTATTGTTTATGAAGAAAATGATATACCCAATATGAATATTCAATACTTGTTTTCCACTCCCCCACAAGTTTTCTCCTGCACCTGTAAAACAAAGTACTTAGTGTACTTGAATCCTTGGCTCAACTTCTGCTTCTGAAAGAACCCAACAAAGACAATAATTTTTGGCACAACACCACTAATACCATAACCAGGCCACACTGATTGGATAATCAAAAACAAATGAATATTCAGTACATAGGCAGCAAGGCATACAATGTAGTCCTAAAAAACTGAACTTATCAGATTTCTTCTTTCAAGAAAGTGAACTGAAATTGAAAGGTCATACAAATAAAGCCCTCGAAAAACCTTTGTGGGTCAAAGACAATACAACACTAAGAGTAATGCTGAATAACTAAGTGATTATGAGTAGTCAGAAACTGTGAAGTAAATGAGAAAGAGCAAAAAATAGATGACAGTGATAGAGACTGGGGGAGCAATCGTAGCAGAAAAAAATCTTTCAGGAGACAAGGAGGAAGAATCAGGTAAAAGGAGAATATTACTGACTTTTCTTTTGGCCTCAAATCCCATATACTTCAGCATGGCACGGTTCCTGATCTTGTTTTTACTTAAAACTTTGATATTTCGTTAACAATCATAGAGAAACACAATTCATATACTAGTCTAATGTGAAGCATGAAAATATTCACATCATTGCATTTCACCCCTAAAAACTATCGCTATGGCCAGAAAAGTACCATTGTTTCATAGCATTTTACATCTTTTATTCATTTCTTCATTCATATGTTAATTCATGCACACATTAACTCATTCATTTAACAAATATTTTTGAGCTCCTGCTATGTGCCAACAGCAGTGAAACAAAATAGATAAGTCCATCTATTCAAAGACCTGATATTCCAGTGAGGAAAGACAAAGGATAAAAAAATAGATATATACAAGATGACAAGTGGTGATGAGTACTGCTTAGATAAATAAGCTATAGAAAATAAAAGAATAGAATAAGCTAAAAATTAAAGTTAAAAAATTTAATTACAAATTTAATTAATTTAATTTAAGTTAATTTTTAATTAAAAATAAAATAAATGAATAAAAAATAAGGAATAGAAGGTAAAAGAGGGGATGCCAGAATTCTGCAAGTAGGGACTACTGTAATTTCATATTGGGTGATCAGATATTGTCTTTTATAAAGTGCTATATGAGCAGCTAGAGGAAGTGATGGAGCAAGCCATGCAGATTTCTGGAGAGAGGCAGAACCACTCAGACAGAAGAGCAAGGACGAAGTCCTTGAGGTGGGATCTTGGTTGCTATGTGTGGAGAAAGCCAAAAAGCCAGAGTCACTAGAATAGGCTGAGAGGACACTGGGAGGGATTGAACAAAGTATAGAAGGCAGACTATGTAGACCCTTGCAAGCTGTTGTGAATCCAGACCACCCTCCATATCCATGGGCTCCACATCCGTGGATTCAACCAATCTTGGATGGAAAATATTTGGGATAAATAAAAGGATAGTTGCATTTGTACCAAACATGTACAGACTATTTTTTTCCATTATTTCCTAAACAATACAGAATAACAACTATTTACATAGCACTCACACTGTATTTGGTATTATAAGTAATCTAAAGATAATTTAAAGTATAGAGGAAGATATAGGCTATATGCAAATACTATCTATTTTATATGAGGGACTTGAGCATCCATAGATTTGGTATCCACGGGAGATCCTGGAACCAAACCCCACAGATACTGAGGGATGACTGTATTTGAGCTTTTATTCTGGGTGAAATGAGTTTGAGCTTTGATTCTGGGTGAAATGAGAAGCCATAGGAAGGAGGGAGCTGAAAAGTTATAGAATCTGATATATCAGTCAGATTTCAATAGGTTTTGTTGTGGTAATGACGAGCAACAA
>NW_007726172.1:117325-123193 GCF_000696425.1 Galeopterus variegatus
TTTACATAGCACTCACACTGTATTTGGTATTATAAGTAATCTAAAGATAATTTAAAGTATATAGGAAGATATAGGCTATATGCAAATACTATCTATTTTATATGAGGGACTTGAGCATCCATAGATTTGGTATCCACGGGATATCCTGGAACCAAACCCCACAGATACTGAGAGATGACTGTATTTGAGCTTTTATTCTGGATGAAATGAGTTTGAGCTTTGATTCTGGGTGAAATGAGAAGCCATAGGAAGGACGGAGCTGAAAAGTGATAGAATCTGATATATCAGTCAGATTTCAATAGGTTTTGTTGTGGTAATGACGAGCAACAATAAAAGCTTGGTTTTTGTAACACCAAAGTTCTTTCTCATAAATGTTACTTGTTGGCTGCGGATCAGCAGCAGCTCCGCTCCAGGTCTCCACTCTGAGATCAAGGCTGGGAATGAGAAGCTGTCTCATGGGACAGCCCTCTTCTCATGGCAGAAGGAGAAGCATGATGCATGCCTCCCAGCTTCTGCTTAGAAATGGCACACATACTGCCACTGCCAAAGAAATTCACATTAAATATGAATATTAGTGTGGGAAAAGTATAATCCTTCAACAGTGAGACTAACCAGAGAAGGTGTTTTGAACAATAATTCAGTCTAACACAATCTGCCTTTTTTGTCACTAATACATACTTTTCCTTCTGTACAAAAAAATTCTCACTCAATCCTAAAAAGACAAAATCTCAAAGTGCCTTCCAGTAATATCACTGGAATAAAATCCCAGAATCTCCTGACAGTCTCTGTATCATGTCATGATGTAACTTCTCTTGATCTGGAGATCTACAATCTAAACAATACTATTTATATACCACCCACTTATATGACATACAATAGTAGAAAAAGGACAAATTATCTACCAGACACTCTCTCACCTCAAAAAAAAAAAAAAAAAAAAAAGATGGCAAGCACCAAAAATCGCTGGTCCATAGTAACTGTGAAATTCTTTTCAATAGATTTAGGGGGGGACCACCAAATTCAATAGATTTTGGAGGTGGAGAATGTTTCTTGATTAGTGTCTAGCTCTTCCCCAGAGATTAGATTTCTCTGGAGCATAGCTCTTCTCCCTGGAAATTCTTTCCTTTTCTATTCTTTTCCTTGGCTATGTCTGCAAAAGCATTAGAGAATATGCTCTTTTTGACATCTATGTAGCTTCACCTCCCTACTATGTGAGTAAACAAATATCTAAGTATCATTTGAAGTCTTGCACAATGATCATTATTTATTTATTTATTTATTTATTTTCCTTTTTGTCTTTTTTCATGACCAGTAACGGGATCGCAACCCTCGGTGTCGCGCCCGCACTGCACTCAACCAGTGAGCGGACCGGTCTCTATATGGATTCCGAACCCTCGGCGGGAGTGCCTCCGTGCTCCCAAGTGCCGCACTCTACCGAGTAAGCCACCGGGCTGGCCCCAATGATCGTTTTTTAATCCAGAATGATGATTTTGGGGGGTTAATCAAATAACTCTAATCATCCATTTTTTTCGGCCATGTTATCTTTTTTTATTTTTTATTTTTTTTTGCTCCAACTATTTGTATTTATTTTTTTAGTGGCTGTACTAGAGACTACAATATTCATCCTTAACTTACTAAAATCTTAGTAGTTTATATTATGTATCACTTCCCATAAATTATGAAAATTTAAAGAGCATAAGTCTATGTACACTCTTCTGTTTTGTTATTCTCAAATATTTTACTCCTATGTATGCTATAAGCCCCCAAATACTCTATTATTTTTGCTCCACACAACCTGTTGTCATTAAAGAGCCTACAAGAAAAAAAAAAAATAGACTTTTGCATTATACAACTATGTCCATATCCACTGCTCTTATTGTTTTTCTGTAGTTCCAGGTTTCTACTTGGTATCATTTCCCTTCAGCCTGAAAAACTTTCTATACCAACTCTTGTAAGGCAGGACTGCTGACGATACATTTTCCCATCATTCATTCATCTAAAAAGTCTTTATTCTCATTTTGGAAAAATATTTTTTTTGGATGTAGAATTATTGCTTAACTGTTGGTTTGGTTGTTTTCTTAATTTCTTCTAGCAATTTTAAAACTGCCATTCCATTACCTTCTGACCACCATTGCATTTAACATGAAGTCAGCTATCACTCAAATTATTGTTCCTTTATGTGTGTTTTCCTTCTCTGGCCATTTTAAGCATTTTCTCTTTAACTTTTGTTATCCTCTGGTAATCCTAATATGTCTATGTCTGGTTCCTTTTGCAGTTATCTTCTAGGGGCTTACTGAGATTTCTGAACCTATAGATTTCAAATAAACAACCTAATACTATGCATCAAAGAACCAGAAAAATAAAAACAATCCAATGCCAAAATCAGTGGACAGAAAGTAATAATAAGATCAGTGCAGAACTAAATGAAACAGAGATCCAAAAAGACGACAGAAAAGATCAATGAAACAAAAACTGGTTTTTGAAGATGATAAAAAAAAGACAAACCATTAGCTGGGCTAAATAAAAAAAGAAGAGAGAAGAACCAAATAAACCAAAATCAGAAATGAAAGAAGAGACATCACAACCAATACCGCAGATATGCAAAGAATCATTAGAGGCTCTTATAAACAACTACACACCAACAAATTTGAAAAACTAGAGGAAATGGATAAATTTCTGGACTCATACAAACTTCAAAGACTGAACCAAGAAGATGTAGATAGCCTGAACAGTCCAGTAACAAGCAATGAGATGGACACAGTAACCAGCAGTCTCCCAATAAAGAAAAGCCCAAGACTGGATGGCTTTATTGCTGAATTCTACCAAACATTTAAAGAGGAATTAATACCTATTCTCTTAAAACTATTCCAGAAAATAGAAGCAGAAGCCATTCTCCCAAACTCATTCTATGAGGCCAGCTTTGCCTTGATACCAAAACCAGACAAAGATATAACAAAAAAATAAAAAAGAAAGAGAGAAAACTACAGGCCTATATCTCTGATGAACATAGACACAAAAATCCCCAACAAAATATTAGCAAACAGAATAAAGCAACACATTCAAAAAAATTATACATCGTGATCAAGTGGGATTCATCCCAGGGATGCAAGGATGGTTCAACAAATGCAAGTCAATAAATGTGATATGCCACATCAACAAAATCAAGGACAAAAACCATATGATTATCCCAATAAAGGCAGAAAAAGCATTGGACAAAATTCACCATCCCTTCATGATAATGACTTTTAGCAAATTAGGTATAGAAGGAAAGTATCTCAACTCAATAAAAGCCATCTATAACAAGCCCACCACCAATATCATCCTGAATGGGGAAAAACTGAAGGCTTTTCCCTTAAGAACAGGAACAAGACTAGGATGCCCATCTCACCACTCCTATTTAACATAGTATGGGAAGTACTAGCCAGAGCAATCATGCAAGAGAAAGAAATAAAGGGCATCCACGCTGAAAAAGACAAAGTCAAACTGTCCCTATTTGCCAATGACATGATCCTATATACAGAAATACCAAAGGACTAGCAAAAATCTCTTGAGGGTCATAAACAATTTCAGCTTTTATACTCTAAGAACAAACTAGCAGAAAAAGAAAAATCAAGAAAGCAAGCCCATCACAATAGTCACACACACAAACACACACACACACACACACACACACAGAGAGAGAGAGAGAGAGAGAGAGAAACACCTAGGAATAAATTTAACCAAGGAGGTGAAAGAGATCTACAACTACAAATCACTGCTGAAGGAAATTAAACAGGACACACAAAAAAGGAAAGACATTCTATGCTCTTGGATTGGAAGAATCAACATTGAGAAAATGTCCATACTACCCAAAGCAATCTACAGATTCCATGCAATCCCCATCAAAATACCAGACATTCATCACATAAATAGAATAAACAAACCTAACATTCACATGGAACAACAAAAGACCCCGAATAGACAAGAAAATCCTGAGCAAAAAAATAAAGCTGGAGGTATAATTATCCCTGACTTCAAACTATACTACAAAGCTATAGTAACCAACACAGCATGATGTTGATATAAAACCAGACACTGAGACCAATGAAACAGAATAGAGAACCCAGAAATCAACCCACATACTTACAGCCAACTGATCTTCAACAAGACACCAAAAATGTACAATGGGGAAAAGACCACCTTTTCAATAAATGGTGCTGGGGAAACTGGACATCCATAAGTAGAAGAATGAAACCAGACCCATAACTCTCACCATATATCCAAATCAACTCAAAAAGGATTAAAGACTTAAATAGAAGAGCTGAAACTATAAAAATCCTAAAAGAAAACATAAGGGACACACTTCAGGAAGTAGGACTGGGCAAAGACTTTATGAATAAGACACTAAAAGCACAGGTAACAAAAGAAAAAATAAACAAATGTGGTTATATCAAACTAAAAAGCTTCTGAACAGCAAAAGAAACAATTAACATTGCAAAAAGACAACCTACAGAGTGGGAGATATTATTTGCAAACCATGCATCTAAGAAGGGATTAATATCCAGAATACACAAGGAACTCAAACAACTTAACAATAAAAAAAGAAACAAGTAACCTAGTTAAAAAATGGGCAAAGGAGCTGAATAGGCATTTCTGCAAGGAAGATATACAAATGGCCAACAGACACATGAGAAAATGCTCAACATCACTAAGCATCAGGGAAATGCAAATCAAAACCACTTCACGATATCATCTCACCCCAGTTAGACTGGCTATTATCAAAAAGACTGAGAATAACAAACCCTGGTGAGGGTTACAGAAAAAGGAGAATCTTCCGGGGTAGTTGGTAGGACTTTAAATTAATACAGCCATTATGGAAAACAGCATGTAGGTTCCTCAAACAACTACAGATAGAACTGCCATATCATCTAACAATCCCACTGCTGGATATATACTCAAAGGAAAGGAAATCATCATTTCCAAGGGATAATTGCACTCCCATGTTTATCACAGCTCTATTTACAATAACCAAGAAATGGAACCAACCTAAATGTCCATCAAGGGACAAGTGGTTAGGAAAATGTGGTACACATACTCAACAGAATACTACTCTGCCATAAAAAAGAGTTAAATTCTGCCATTCATAACAACATGGATGAACTAAAATCACATTAAGTGAAATAAGCGAGGCACAAAAACAGAAATACCACTTGTCCTTATTCATAAGTGGGAGCTAAAAATAAATAAATAAATAAGCAAATAGAATAAGAAAGAAAGAAACAAACAGCAATCACAAATCAAAAGGAGAAAATAGAACTGAGGTTACCAGAGGTAAGAAAAGGGAAGAGAAGGGGGGTTTAGTGAGAAATTGGTAAAGGGTCACAAAAATTGATTACATTGTGTAATGTTGAATATACTAATTATCCTGTTTTGAGCATCACATATTGCAGGCAGATATTGATATTCAATGTGATACCTCACATATATGTACCATCAATTATGTTTCAAATTTAAAACATTAAAAGATTAAATGAGTAAAGGAAAATAAAACAAAATGCAACAAAAACAAAACACAATAAATTAAAAAAGATCAATTAAACTTATTTCATCTGGAGATCAGAGAAAAAAACTTAAGAAGCAAACATGTAGAGCATAACTGAACTGTAATATGGTATAAGGTGGCTTGTTATACATGTGATTGAAGTCTCAGGGGAGATGAGGCAAAAATATATTTACTTGAAAAAAATAATAACAGAAATTCCCCAAATTTAGTACCCTTTCTTTTTTAGGGCTTAATGTGATAGTAAGCCACCCAGTGAATCTTTAATTTCAGATACTGCCATTTTCAGTGATATAATTTCCAATTGTGTCATTTTATTTACTTCTCTA
>NW_007726172.1:124486-126258 GCF_000696425.1 Galeopterus variegatus
CCTTTTTTTTTTTTTTTTTTTTTGTCTTCTCTCAAGAATTAACCCTTTGTGTGTCCAGTTTTCCAATGGGAACAAAAATAGTTGCCTTGTACATTTTGTCTGTTTTATAGTTGGTTACAGGAAGAGAGAAAGTTCAGTATCAGTTATTCTGTCATGGTGAGTACTGCAAATTATAGTCATGACATATTAGAAAATAAAATTTTCTCAAAACCTTAGCTGCCTTTCTAGTTATTTGACTGTAGTGCACTATATATGTTAATAAACCAAAATACTATTTAAGAAATACATAAATCTTTACACTTAATTTTAACATTCATATTTAATTGTAGTTCTGTTGAAAATTCATACTCTGGTTTCTTTTCCTTGATTCCAAAGATAGCTGATTTGGCACTTGCCACAAGGTCAAGATTAAAATGTTCTTTGTTGCTTTCATTTATATTTGTATTATCACTTATTTATTTTTCCTATTTGAAGATGAGAAATAGATGCATCCTCCAACCTGATGTCTCAGAATTTCTGCATTGTCTATATTCTCTTATTCTCTTTCATTTCTGTTGCAACATTTCCCCTTTCCCTCCCCCAGTTCATTTTTCAGATCATATCCTTTCATAATTTTTGTCAAATACAGTCAATGGCAATTAAAGCATCTGAACAGCACTCTGTTCCCCAACCACTTTATCTATAGCCATAAGTTCACTTCGTATTGTCTTACTGGTTCTTGCAGTTGACACTTATACCAAATATTTCATCACTGCATACCATGTACTGTCATTCTCCAACTTCCAATAATAGTTTTTTATCATTTCCCATCTGTCCTTGAAGCCTAAAGCCTTATAATTCATTTTTTGTTATCGTTATTATATCAACATCCCACTTGTAGTACTAATTTCTGTGCCAATAAGCATTTTAATATAATGTTTCTTTAACACACCACCCAAAACTTTCATCAGGTTTTTAACAATAAAGTTTCCCCTCATCTAGTATGCACCAGCTACATGTTAGTAGCAGTTCTCCTGTACATACTCTTTAGGATCTGGAATGAAAAACAAGGACTTATCTGNGTGTTATCCTGAGATGTATTCCAGTTGACTTTTTTTTCTTTATTATGGGTCCCATTTCTTGCTTCTTCTTAGATCTACCTGTATTTAATTATATATTGGAAACCATCAATGATATATTTAAGCTCGTTTAGATTATGTTGTCTCCCTCTAAAAGATATTGGATTTTATGCTGACAAAAAATTAAATTACTGATGATTCTTTTTGATCTTATCAATTTTTCTTTTTGTCTTGCATAGTGTGGATCTGTATTGATTTTGTACCTAGTCCTAGGACATGGTCTTTACTGCTAAAACGTGGTATTCCTTAAGACTCAACAGAACGGCCAAGGTACTCAGCAAAGTCTCTTTAGTCCGGCTGATGTCTTTATTCAGCACTTACTCTTTCAGTAGCTGTTCCCTGGTAGCCTCACCCAGTGTCACCCTGTACCCTTACAGCCCAGCCATTGGCCACAGACCTGTGTGAATCCTTGTGTGAACTTCTCAGCTCTTCTCCTGTACATCTCCCTCCTCCCTAGTCCCTGCCCTGAAAATCCAGCCACTTCCTCAGCTTGTAAATCTGATCTCTGCCTCTTTATCTAAGTTTGAGCACCTTGATCCACTTAAGCTATTACTCCAATTACTCCTTGCATTATAATAAGGAAAATACACTAGGAAGAAAGCTTAGACAAACAGGAAATTTACCTTTTTTTTTTTTTTTTTTTTTTTTTTTTCT
>NW_007726172.1:126364-144502 GCF_000696425.1 Galeopterus variegatus
TAGTAGCAGTTCTCCTGTACATACTCTTTAGGATCTGGAATGAAAAACAAGGACTTATCTGCGAGAATTCCATTATGATGTGGCAAAGAGAAGTGAGATATGATGAAATTATGCAGTGGTTATTTAAACTTCTGTTCAGAAGTACCAAAAGTCATCTATACTTACATTTTATCCTCCAAATCAAATAATGTGATGACGTCTGACATAAATGGGATGAAAAATGTAGTCATCACATAGCAGGGACCCTGTGGTGAAGGACCTTGAAGAAGGGGCCTATACAGAGATAAAATGCATATTTTCAACATTAATTCAATGTATTACATCAGATTTACATTTCAGAAGTATCTCTTTGGTTGATGTTTTAGGACATATTTTAAGAAGGCAAGGTAGCAGCAAGGAAATCTATTAAAAGACCATTTTAATAATTCAGGTTAAAGATAATGGTGTCCTGAAACAGAGTTATAGCAGGAATTCTCAATATGTCAGTAGAATTTATTGATGGACTGTATGCTGAGCATAAGAGAAAAACAGAACACAAGAATGACTTCAAGCTTTAGGCTTAGGCCTAAATTCTGTACTATCCAGAGTTAGCCAAACTGTGAGGCTCGAGAGCACAGCCCTCAAGACTTCCCTCACTTCTGCAATTTTGAAGAGTTCCCAAAAACCACCCTCAGGTTTGATAACTTTCTAGAAGGGTTCACAGAACTCACTGGGAAGCTATTAAACTCACATTTATAGTTTATTATAGGAAAAGGAAAAAGATGAAAATTAGTTAAAGGAAGAGCATTGAGCAGAGTCTGGGAGGGGTCTCCATGCAAAGCTTTACTGTCCTCTTCTATGGAGTCAGAGTACTTTCCCTTCCTGGCACGTGCCAACAAGAAATGCTACAGGTGAGAGAAGATCACCTGAGCCTCAATGTTCAGAGTTGTTTTTTTTTTAATTTTATTTTTTGGGGTGGCAGCTTCTTTATACAGGCATGGTGGATTTATTGCCCACCTGGCAATCTCAGTCTCCAGGTCGACTGATAACACGTGAACCAAATCCCCCATCCTTAATCACATGTGTCGTCCTACTGGCATTGCCAGCCTTCACCCTTTAAGCCAGTGTGGTCAGCCCCTTCCCTAAACAAAAATATCCATAACAGCTATGACATATGTTACCTGCTAGAAGCCAAGGGCAAAGGGAAGGTCCTTCTTTGAGTAAGGCCAAGTTGTTTAATACACACATGCCTATTCTCAACCCAATTGTTATTGCCGAGAGACTTGAATGTCCTGTGTTTTTAGACCAGTCATTGAGTTTTAGACCAACCATCCTCAAAGCAGAGTTAAAGGGTTCTATGAAGTATATGCCTGCAACACAAGATAACAATCGAATAAATCTTGTTGAGGTTTATGCCAAAAGGCTTTTCTAAGGAAGCGACATTTAATGAGTCCTAAAGAATAAGAAGTAAAAATAGGAGATGAAACAATCTAAAAATGAGGAAAGAAAGAATTTGGAATAAAAATTAAACTAGTATTACTGGAGCAGAGTAAACTAGGGTTGAGCAGTGTATGATTAGAATGAAAATGTACATAAAAATGAGATTATGCAGGGCTACAGCAGACATTGTGAGTGCCCACATATTTTGAACCCTACCATTTCAGAGTGCTCAGACATCCAGTAACTAAACTGACATGGCTGAACCTGTCAGGTTTTTCTGCAGACAAGGAAAATTGGAATACACACCAATATACACCAGTATACCTCAAATAGTGACCAATGACATTTGGAAAGTGTGTGTGTGTGTGTGTGTGCGTGTGTGTGTGCGTGTGTGTGTGTGTGTGCAGTTTGCCTCATTTTGCAGAATAGGAAAGTTGGTATTTCCTAAAGTTAGCCCATGATCTCTGGATTATTAATACATGCTTTCTTGGCTCCTTCAGTTTCTGGTATTGTCTCCCCACTCATATACAATTGTTTCCAGTACTTCCAAACAACAACAATATGAAACAAATCTTATTTGCACTTAAATCTTTGTCCCTGGGTTTGCTACAGGGGGAAGCCAAACTAACATGAAGACAAAAAAAGGAAGAAAAAAAAGGCAAAAGAGAGAGAGAGAAAGGAAGGAAGGAAGGAAGGAAGGAAGGAAGGAAGGAAGGAAGGAAGGAAGGGACTATGAAAAAATTTTAGTAGAGGAAATAACAACACCTAACAAGCGTTTCAGAGAAAATCAATCTGACTTCCCTATGTAAAAGACTTTAATAGAGACAAGAGCAGAAGCAGAGACACTATTTAAGAGGCTGTTGCAATATCTGGGTAAATAATGGTGGTGATTTGAATGAGGACGGAAGGCAGAGGATACAAATGAAGTGGGCAAATTCAGGATATATTTTTAAGATAGAATTGACAAGACAAAAAAAACCAAAAGAATCAACATGACAGCTCGTTGGACTGGATTGTTCGGGGCATAGGCAATGAAGAAATCAATAGTGAGCCCCTCCCCACCCCCCGCCACGTTGTTTGGTGATATTATTTTATGAGATGACAAAGTCAGCTGTAGGAAAGCAATTTATTTCATATGATAGGAATAATCATGAGCTTCATTTGGGGCATTTTTAGTTTGTTTATAAACACTCGTGATGCCAAGAAGGCATTCAAACATATATTTGACACTAAAAAGAAAGAGTTGTACTAGAAATTTAAATTGGGGATTCATCAGCTTAGAGATGTTATTGGAAGTCATGGGACTAGACAAGATCACCTAGGAAATAGTCAATACAGAGAAGTGAAAAAGGTACAAATGAACAAATTATTCTGTAAATGTTTTAAGGTAAGTAGCTAAGTTTACTGTAATTCTATAGATTAACAGCTTAAATATTTTCAAAAATGTGAAATCAAAGAGTACTAGAAAATATTCATATTATGTACACTGGAAGTGAAGAAAGCATTTCTAGACTTGATACCATAGTAAGAAACCCTTAAGAGTTTTGAATATATTATAAATAAATATGTACATCAGAACAAACTTATAATAATATAATTAAAAG
Source organism: Galeopterus variegatus (assembly GCF_000696425.1). Taxonomy (NCBI): domain Eukaryota; kingdom Metazoa; phylum Chordata; class Mammalia; order Dermoptera; family Cynocephalidae; genus Galeopterus; species Galeopterus variegatus. Next base: position 129,388 of record NW_007726172.1, read on the forward strand.
GTAAATATCACACTGAAAAAATGGCTTTATAGTATGCATGTGTGTGTGTGTGTGTGTGTATATATAAGGGAGACTCTTAGGAATACACAAGTCCAACATTTTGATGGAAAAAGGACATAGAATATGAACAAAAACTAATGAAAACAAGAAATTTAAATCTCCAACAAGGATATTCAAAATATAAATTAAAAAAAGTTCAACTTTGCTCATAAACAGAAACATTGAAATTAATCATTTAGTGGATTTTTTTTCACCTAATAAAATGGAAGAGTTTGAAAATGACAATATCATATGTTGCAAGTTTATGACATAAGATTCTCTGATTCTTCACTGATAAAAATGTAATTGCTACAATCTTCTGAATGGAAATTTTGCAATAGTCTTAATCAAAAGTCTCAATACTTTGATAAAGCAGTTGCTATCTAGGAATTTATCCCTAAAATAATTTAGGGCATACTCAAAAATTTACCTAATGAGAGTAAAACCAGAGATGTACTTGGTAAATTTGTTTGTTTTGTTTTGTTTTTGGCAGCTGACCAGTACAGAATCCAAACTGGTGACCTTGGGATTATAAGGCTGTGCTCTAACCAGCTGAGCTATCTGGCCAGCTGGTAAACTTGGGATTTATACACTTCATTTGGGGAATATGAGGAGATGGTCTAAAGTTATCATTTTGATATCAGCAATGTTGGACACATATCTGATGACTCCATGTCTGAACCTCATGGAGATTGTGATAGAGTTAGACTCAGAAATACTCAACCTAAAAGTACCTGGAAGAAGGGACAGCTTGAAGAAGCAAAAATATGATGGATTCTAAAAAAGAAAGCTTTTCATGGTGAATGTTGGTGATTTCACGTTAGGCTACAGTCTTAGGCACTTTGATTTCCAATTGCGATAAAATGTCAATGAATGTGGTCCGAAGACCAAGTATTACAAGGACAATTAAAATACTGAATGGCTAATGGCCAATATGGTAACTTTATAGAATCTTGCAAGGTTTGAATAGTCCCTAATGCAAGAGATACTCCTTCTAGGAATTAATGGTCTACTGAGTGTACGAGAAACAATAATTTGAGCTTTTCCAACTCATACTTAATTTTGTGATAAAATTACCACATAGCTAGCATCTAAAAAACCACAAACTCAGAGAAATAGAGTTTGTTAGGCTTTAATTACTTTATCTCAAATTAATTCCATGCCTAAGCAAATAAAAAAAGCTTTTAATACACAAATGTTTGTCAAACTGTTAAATTCTTTTATATTCTTTGTTTCATACAAGACGTAATAAATATTTATTGTGTGTTGTGTACACTTCTATGAACAACGTGCAATTAAATTATTACTGTTAGACTAAACAAATTATTTTGGTTCACAGTTAATCCTTAAATTATTAAACACTTTGTTTCTAAACTCTATATATAATTTATATTTATAATTAAATGTATCTGAACAAATCAAAGACAAGGCAAATAGAATACTGTTAATATTTCTAATAGGCACTTTTCTACACATATTCTTTGAAGATAAATTACTCCAGCATAATTTGTATTCTCTCCTTTAAGAATCGAGAATCCATTTAAATAAACCAAAGCCTTATAGATAAATGATTAATCAAATGTTAATTAATAAGAGAAAACTTTTTAACTGATTTTAGAAATTATATTTTCTTGCAAAGAAATTTTTCATCTCAGTTTCTGCACAAAATATTCCACATAAAACTTCTTTTTACCATAGGGATGACATTTATGTTTATACTTGTACAATTTATGAACAGCACAAAGTTACAGGACCAAATGGAACCTGCAGAGGCTAAAATCACCCAAACCTCTGCTAGGTGAGGCCAGGTGGGAGACACAGCATATACTCTGGGAGGAAAATTCATGAAAATCAGCCATGAAGGTTAGAGGTGGTTCTAATTTAATGCATCTCTATGCTTTACAGAATCATTGCAAATATAGTACATAGAGGTTTTTTTTCTGAATCATTTTGAGGATAAATTACCAACCAGATATCTTCGCTATCACTTCCTAATACTTTAGTTTCTCTTTCCTACAAGCAAGAACATTCTCCTTCGTAAGTATTCGACAAGCAGGAAAGTAACATTTCACCTCACTACCCACTAATCCTCAGACTGCTCAAGTTTCACTAAATGCCCCCAAAATATTCAGAATCACACATTGCCTTTAGTGATCATGCCTCTTTGTCCCCTTCACTCAGGGACAGTTCCTCAGTCTGTCCTGGACTTCACCGACCCTCACTCTTTTGAATATTCCAGCAATTTAATTGTGTAAGCTATCTCCCAGCTCAGATCGCCTGTTGTTCCTCATATTAAAATCAGGTTATATGTTATTAGGAATGTCATAGAAGTGAGACTGAGTTCCTCTCGGTGCACCTTCTTAGGTAACATACAGTTCTAATTTTGCCCATTTCTGATCATTTCACTTTGTTCACTTAAGGTAGTGTCTGTGAGGCTTCTCAAGTATAGAGCAACTTTTTTTTTCCATTTATGCTTAATGAATGTTTAGTGAGGAGGTTGAAGCTATGTAAATATCCACGCCTCATCAAACTTCTGTGTTGTTTACCTAACACTTTTATCAATATAGATTCATGGTCCATGTCCGGTTTTTTTCAGTGGATTATAATACACTGCTGTAGTTTTTATACTGATGCTCATATTGACCTGGTTTTTGCCAGTAGAACCTCTTCATGCTGCCTCCTGTGTACTTCTGATGTGACCGCATTATTCTCCAAGCACTTCCAGGCTTTCTGACACAATAAGAGTCCAGATTAATTTTATAAATTTTCCTGCCTCAAGCCTTATTTAAAAGGCAAGTTTTGGGTAGTAGATGTACTTACTCTTGTGGGAATGTCACTGTTCTCAAGCCTTCTTCATGGAGAGGGTTAGGAAATATTTCTATATCTATTTACATGTGTTGAAATATTTACACCACCACCTCCAATTCCAATCCAACATTACAAGATTAATTCTAGTTTATTTTTTTCTGTTAAATATCTTCCATTTTCAAAAATGGAAAAATAGGGGCTGTATTTAACCAGTGCCCTATTGCTACCACCATCCCCTCCCTAGGAAACGACCCCTTCACCTCACCAGTGTTTACACGACCTGTGCTGAGGACACCTACTCATCCTGCTCTGGCTCTGACAACCCACACCAGGCCAGCCACGTATATGAAGACTACATGAACACCCCATTGACCCAGCTCCGACTCTGAAAGCTCAAGCAAGCTCGACTCTGCTAGGTGGCATCTGTTCCACCTGGCTGGGTTCTGAGAGACCATGTGAGGGCACCCTCTGCAGGAATGCCCTTCCCATATTGATTCTACTCTGATGTGCCACGCCAGTTGGTTCTTGCTTATAGATGCTTGTTCACACTTCTCAGATTCTAACACCCCACTATCCTGCTATGCATCCCCCACCCTCCGACCACCACATACACACTGCCTGGCCCCCTGCCTTGCTATGCTTGGCCCCTAACAGCCTGTGCTAGGTAGACTCCTACATGTACCCTTCCTTACCCACTACAACCCCTTCCTACCATTCTGCGTATGAATGCTTACCTTGTCCTGTGCATCTTACAACTTTAGAATTGAATTGCTCAGAAACTTTTGTTTGCTTGTTTATTTAAGTTAGAAGCAGAAGGTCACTTTAATTATGTCTTTTATTTTATGACATATTAGCATCCATGGTCAAAGCAAAACCCCATTTTGTTTTATATATTTCTAATGTGCTTCATAACCTTCTTTTGTGTGTTAATTTGTTCATGTTTATTATGTTAAATTACACGTTTAAATTTTATTCCAAATTTATTCCAAATTCTTTCTTTTTTTTCTGCTTTTTATTTATCCCACTAATTCATATGGCTTTTTGAACTGTTGTCTTCTGTATTTTAAATAATTGATAACTTGAAATTTTAAATCTGTTTTTCATACTCAGAAATTCCCCTCTATTGGCTTGGAAGTTTTACTCATTCATTCTTTTCTAATAATGGTTATTCTTTAAAACATACAATGAATGTGTATCAAAGTATAAAGTTGCATCTTAACCTTCCTTCCAAATAATACCTTAGAATTCTTTCACTTTGATTATCCCCTTCTAATTCATTTGTCACTTTCCTTTACTTTAGTTCTATCCATTTAAATTTTCCAAACATCAGTTGTGATTATTATTATGTTATTACTAACATTGCTTTTATGTTATTTTTAAAAGTATTTATTTAGATTTATTTTCATATTTTGATAATTTCTTTGTGCTACATTTCTTCTTGCATCTCAAATTGGTCTTTTGGAATCATTTTCCTTAGTACTAAACATATGATTGAGACATTCCTTTACTTAAAGTCTGTTACAAACATCTTTTGAGATCATTTGCCAGCCTGTCATGAACATCTGTTTACATATACTGAGTCTATGTCGCAGTTATTTTTTATAGTCCACTCAAGATATTATATGTCTGTCTTCTGAATTATTATGTTTAGAAATTGTCTATGTTTTTTGTCCTCTCATTCTTAACTGGGCCATCCAACTTTTCCTCTCAGTTGCCCTATGATTTTCTTTTTGTCTTTGCTGATCTGTAATTTTTAGATGTATCCAGTCTCTAGATGTGTCCCAATAAGTCTACACATAGATATATTTTTTTCTGCTTGGTATAAAATGTTGAGAAAAATAATTTTGATAGTATTTAATAATCATTTGTGTCTAAAATAATCATAAAATAATTTCTTGACCTGATAAAGAATTTCTACCTACCCCTACACAATTAAAAAAAAAAACAGTAAAAATTATATTAATAATGATGTTAGAAGCATTCCTTTAGTTCATTCAAAAGACAAGGACACCTGCTATCACCATGTCTAATCCATATTATTTTGCAATTCCTACACAATGCAATAAATTAAGAGGAAGAAAAAAATTTAGAATTAGAAAGATAGGAAAATTGACATAATTCCCATCAACATCACTGGTGCTAAACATCAATAGACACTACAGGCAGTCTGTTGAAATTAATAAATGGCCAGCATTTTCAGCATTTTCATAGATTCATGACTATTATACAAAATAATGTTTCTTACATATCAGTTAGAAAAAAAAAAAAGACCTGTGGTAAATAAGTCAGTATGTCGACATTTGCTAAATCCAGATTATGTAAACATGAATGTCTATTATTCTCTAAAAATTGTTTTTATGGTTTAAATGTTTCATAATTTCAAAATATTTTAAACAGGCTGAAAACAGAACATTATATTTTCATGCTTGTCAGAACCATTCCTGCTTTTTTTTATAGCTATGCATGTACATAGCTCTGATACTAAATATAATTCCTTGACAACACAAGCAACTTATTTTCTAAATTTGTATTCCTTACCTCTGACCACAGTTTTTGATACATAACAAGGATGCAATAAAAGTTTGATAGATGAATGAATAAAAGAATGTTTTACTAAGTCCTTTGGCATTTAAAATTTTTAGAACAGATGCCTGTAAATAATTTGCAGAAACAACTACGAAGGTCCTTACTTATTTATTCTAAATATACAAAACACCCAAATAAATATTTTTAAGTGTTACATTTCTACTTAAATTAGTCACAGGAAAATAATTATCTGTGTATCCCAAACAAAGTTCCCATACTTTCCCGTTGTTTAATTTAAAAGAAAAAATAAAGAGTTTTTTAATTTATTCATTAAAATTTGTATCACATTTTGTTACATTCTGACTCTCATTAAACCACTCCTAGTGTTCAGAAGTTCTTCAATCTCAACAGAATATCCAGGAGTAACCAAAGAAAAATAAATTAGAGAGAGGCTGGCAACAATGAAAGGGTTTTTAATTCTTTAGTGAATAATTTATGTTTTTCTCTCAAAAAAAAGCAAGGAATGCAGCATGTTTCCCAAAGGGTCAGATAGTTAATTACTTTCGGCTCAAAAATATTTCTTCATTATTTTATTTTACTCTAAGTTTATTTGTACAAATCTTTTTTCTCTCATGATAGAATCAAGTAAAACTAATTAAAATGAGAAAGGTTTTCGAAGATGAAATAGAGCAGGATCAAGGGTTACTCTTGGAAAAGAGAGGAAGTATTCTAGGTTAGCTACACACACACACATGCATACTCACAACCTTAGTTTAAGGAAAGGCACAAAACAATCTGATCTGACCTGAAGATTTATTTGAGGAATAGGGATCTAAGATAGTTCTTTACTATTTTGCTTTGGCAAAACAAAATGCGTGAAATAATCATCTCAGCAAAAAATATCTTGAATACAGTCTTATTTTGTCTTTTAATTTCTTCTAAATGCTTACATGAACTTCAAATTTTTCTCACCTACTTTCTTGCCATTTTCCTGTTTTCACCTGTTTAGCCAAATATACAACCTGCATATTTCTATATAATCTCTGCTCAGATTCTTCTTCACTTACTTTAATATTGCCTAACAGGATATTTTTCATTCAAAAAATAATTAACAGTAACATTAAAGATGTTACCTTTCTTTAATTAAACATTCTATTACTGATAATCATATATTTTTGTGTTGATGAAAAAATAACATTAATAAACATTATTAGGAAAAAAAACATATCTGAGTTTTTTAATAAATCTACATGGAAAAAATTCAAATAGAAAATGTTATACTTTTTGACATTTTGCATGAAACTTTTGTGTGTTCTTTAATGATAAATTACAAATTGCCAAAGCAAATTTGAATTTAGAAAAGATGAGAGACTAATGTCTAAATCATTTTCTTTCCAATGTCATCATTTAAAATATGTTCAACCAGTTGAAATTATCTATATGCTTATCTTGCTTTTATGAGTTCACTTATTTTTTTAACTTATCAATAAGAAATATAAGCACTTAGTATATACTATGTGTCAGTCACTGTTAGACACCAGGACAAGAACAGATTAAGTCCCTATCACTATTTCAAATGAAGGACAAACAAGCAGGAACTGAGACTATAATCATGAGGGAAGAGACTGTGTGTATTTGCTTCATTACTATGTATCTAGCACAGTGCTTGATACATTGTTGATTATCAGTAAATGCTTGATGGATAAATGGATTAGAACAATGAAATGTCCAGTAACATAATGCCAAAGTACTAATGACTAGAGAGAAGAGATCGAAGGATTCTGCCTGTGGTTGTCAAGAAATGACATTAAACCAAGGATGAATTTGACTCCTTAAATAGTTTGAGAAGACTGAGTATTCCTTTTGTGGGGGAAAGTGTATTCTGCATACCTTGTCACTCTATTGGATGTAGCAATGATAGGAACTTGGCAACCCCTTTATACACATCCAGGCATTTACGGGATGAGCACTAATCTCAACATCAGACAATCAAACTCACCTAGCAAATTGACCCTATGGAAGGCAAGTGAAACTGATAACCAAAAAATGATTGTTTTGACTTTCAGAAATTTTGGTTTTGATAAACTGAATTAGGATCTGAGTTGTGGTAATAGTTCCCCTAACAACCTACTTTCAGGATTCCAGCTCTCTCACTCTAAATTCCATCCTCTTCAGCACTATCAAATTCCCAAAACACAAATTTTATCAAATTCTTTTATAACTACTCATTAGTCGTAGGATGAGGTCCTAACAGTCTAGGATGAGTATTGTCTCTTACACTCCTGCCATATAATCCAAGTTTTACATGTTCTATACTATTTCAAATTTCACATACATGTCATGTTTTTGACATATTTCTACAATTGTGTTACTCTGCCTAGAACATTTAAAGTAATATTTGTCACATGACAGTGTAATTATTTGTTTACATGTTTGACTTCCATACTATATTCAACAGTTTGAGGGGACGACAATTCCTATTTACCTTTTTAACACCTGAACATAACACAATGCCTTCCAAATAGTTAGTGTCTAATACCTATTTATGATTTATGGTTAATTCTCCATCATGATGACATTTAGAGAGGTTAAGAGATTCTTACAAGGCTCCATGTATAAGGAGATTGATATTAAAACACAAGTTTTATAATTCCTAGTTTAAAATTCATTGAGTATGCTTTGCTTCCCAAACACCAGCTGGCCAGAGAAAGGCCCCAGAAATTAATGCAGAGAGAGCCAGCAGCAGCTTCTCTGAACTTTCTCAAACTCAGCCATTTGTCAGTAGGGTACAGTAGAGGGGAAGATTGAAGAAGGAAAATGATCAAAGTCATGGCTTTTTGTAGCCTCAGCTTCTGTCTAGCACTATTCAGTAAATACTGTATTAATTTTTAACAAACTGAATTTTTTTCAAGTTAGCTTCCAGTGCTTTAGATGTACTGTCCAAAGACATAAATTTCACCTTACTTCTGCCTGAGCAACCATCTCCATTCTTTCTTTTGTACATCTTTTTCTTCTTATAAAGGGGACCTTTGGGTCTTAACAACTTTTATATGATCTATATATCTGAATACTGATATTTTTGCTAAATTTTTTACTTTCATTAATTGACAGTGAAATGGCCTGTATTGAACTTACATAGAAACACATTACAAGTATCTCCAGATTCTTTGAGTCAAGAGATCTTGATCTTTGGGCCTTTGTGGGATTTATTTTTGTCTTTTGCACCTTTCTGTGGACTTTAAGTCTTCATGGTTTCCCTTAGATGCTATTTTCTTCATTATCATTTTGTACTCAAAAGAAAGAAACACAACCTAGAAAAGACTAACTATAGTATGTCTTTATTTTAGATCTGTAACAACTCCTGAACTGTGACATGAAAATATATTCAATTCACTTGTTGAGAACAAACTGACCAATAAAGCATATATTTCACTAATATTAAGTTTAAACATTTTAAGAAATGTTCATATTTATATATATTTTGGTGGCACAATTTTTAACACAATCCAATACATCTTATGGTGCAAAAGAATAGAAATTAGTAGAGAAATGTATAAGAGAGGGGGCTGCCTTGGGGATGCTTATTAAAATAAACCAGAGGTATTTTAGCAGTGTGTTGTTGACTAATAGGGGATAAAAGGGATGAACGCATAAGATCAGGAGAGGAAATAGATGATTTTCTAAGTCTTTTCTAGCCCTGAACTTTATAATTCTATGACAATAATGCCCATGAGTGGCTCTCAATATTTGAGTTTTTAAAATTATAGATCCGTGTTTGTATAAAATGTACAACAAACACACATAATTCAAATATTAAGATGTGTGCAAGCAATATATTTAAAAATGAATTTACCATGCAAGTTTTTAACACCTAACGTATGTGATTAAGTGTGTTTTCAGGAAGGAATGAGCATGGAGTAGTTATGATTGATCTCTCAAGTAATTCATATACAATCATGAAAACAGAGGAAATGATAGAGTCTAACTAAGTAGGCTGGAAATTCGAGGTGAGGAAATTAAGTATTTTCTTAGGAAAAGCTAAATGGCTTTCTACAAAGAGGAGTATTTAAGAGCAATGCAGCTAGAATGATCATTGAATGCGGCATTGTATGAATTGAGAACTAGAGTTGACTATGTACTTGGAGTCCAGTAACTCTTTTGAGAAGGGTTTGAAATCAGGTGAGTATATAAAATGTGTGCCATTTAAAGGATTACATTTGGAGACATCAGTATAAATTCATATTTATACTTATCTTAGAATAGATAGTTACTTACAGAAATATTTATAGATATGTGCATATAAACAGGTTAGTACATGCATATACAATGCTCTGATCTGTCAGCTGAGAGGGCCTAAAAGAAATGACACCCCAGTGGCAATGAGCACACCTAGTGCCCAGATCTTGGTTTGTAATGCCGTTCTTCAATAAAACATACCAAGTCTACTTGGAGAAATGGCTGATTCCAGGAGTAGGGCAGGCAATCTGCAAGATGATATTGGACCAATTTGTAATTCCAGATAGCAAGGAAGTATATTTTTTAAAAATCTCACAATGCAGGGGTATGTTAAAGGGACACAGGAAGTAACTGAAAGCATTCCCAATAGCCAAAGCTGAAACAATTTGAGCAACAAAATAGTGATATTGGATTATAACCCAAAGTATAAAATAAATAGTCTTGAGTTCATACTTACATAAAAGTTGAATAAATAAAGGAGAAGAAACATATTCCAACTATTTTATGTGTGTACCCTTCCTTGAGGGACAACTCCCCACTCCTTAAATGTGAGCTGTGCACATGACGGCTTTCCAAAGAATAAAGTAAAGAAAGGGGGGAAAGTGACTTTCTAGTAGAAAAACCTGACAAACACTACTTCAAACAGGTGGTCAAGGTCAATATCAACAGTGATATGTCATGTTGATAATTTGTACCCTTGATACGATATGATGAGGGTGGCATTTTACCTCTGTGGTCTTCTTCCCCCAAACCCAAACCCCAGCCTCATCATAAGAAAAACAACACACAAATCCCAGTTGAGGGACATTTTACAAAATACCTGATCAGTATTCCTCCAAATTGTCACAGTCATAAAAAACTGGAAAGTAATAGAAAATGCCACAGCCAAGAGATTAGGAGAAATGACCACTAAATGTACCATGATATCCTTCACAGAAACCTGGAACAGTAAGAGGATATTAGGTAAAAACAAAGAAAATCTGAATAAACTATGAGCTTTATATAATAAAAATAAATCTATTTTGATTTGTTAATTGTAACAAATATACCATACCAATGTAGCTGTTAGTAATAGCAGAAATTGGGTCTTGAGTATGAATGTTCTGTACTATCTTTGCATTTTTCCTGTAAAGCTAAAACTGTTATTAAATAAAATGGTTATTAAAGCATACATATACACATCAAACTATAAAAAATGAACTTGTGTTTCTGGTAGTGTTAGCAGAATGATCCTAACATAGAATGTTGACTTGTATTATTACCCTCACTCTGTTTTGGTCAGGTAAAGCATTAGGAACATTTTAAAGTGGACATCTCCAATTTGCTGCTAATAAAAGATGATTTGATAAGATGCAAAAGTAAGGAAAGTTGGATTTTGAGACTGGGCATTTTTGTAGTGGCATAGAAAATTCATAGCAGAGCAGAGTCTTGAAAAAGCAATGTCTTTGAACACTCGAAAGGCAGTTAAAAGTTAGCAGAGGATGCAACAACCACTGGCAAGTCAGAAATGAGAGGTAGGAAAGCAGCAATTTAAAAAATACATACACACAGCCCTTACTTTTTAGCAGAAGAGAAGTTGTTTGAACACCTAAAATCAAGGAGATATACTCTAGGATGACTTATAGCAGGGATACTTGCTCTGAATGGCTTGGAAGGGAAGTGCGTGTTTGCTGTTTGTTTGTTTGTTTGTTTGTTTTGGTGAGGCAGGGGAGATTATTTTTGTGATCAAGTCAGCTCCACTAATTCCTACAGCACACTCCACCTCAGAACTTTCCAACCAGCATTTCACAGCAGGAAAGGTGACAGCTGTGCCAAGATGCTGAGATGCCTATTTCCTCAGCTCTTGGAGTCTTAAATGGGCCTGGACTTCCCGGCAAGTCACCCCTGTCCCAGGCATCCTCTTCTTTGACCCCACTATGACATGCAAACATCATTGTTTTCTATTCATGCCTCTTTGGAAAGGCTAAAGGAGGCCGTTTAGGAACAGCAGTCACTTGGGACAGGAAGGCTGGTGTTCAGTCTGGATATGCATCTGTAATAGCTGAGGAACAATTGTCCCTTGAGACAATCATCTTAATGTTTTATCAGAGACCCAAGTCTTGAAGGGGATGTACAGTGTTAAAACTGACAGTGATACTGAGATTTTTTCACATATTTATTAAATGTATATCAAACTCAAGACAAATTTCAATTCATATGTAGATATAATATAACATTTGTTATAACCATGAATGAAAGGAATCAAATAATTTTTACTTTTGTGTTACGGTCAGCCCTCCCTATCCATGGTTTCTGCATCCACGAATTCAACCAACCACTGATGGAAAATATTCAGAAAAAAATAATAAGAATACAACAATTAAAAATGATACAAATAAACAATACAGTATAATGACTATTTGCACAGTATTTACATTGTATTAGGTATTATAAGTAATCTAGCGATAATTTAAAGTATTTGAGGATGTGCATAGGTGACAGGCAAATACTATGCCATCTTCCATCAGAGACATAAGCTTCCTTGAAGTTTCCTCTAGAACCGAGGGAGAACTATACATGGCTTCATACAATATTGTACTACAACTGATAGAGTCAAATTACTAGAATCTGTTCCTAAAGTTGCTGCTTGGAAATGAAATAGTGTGTGCAGGGTGTGTGCGTGCATGTGCGTGCGTGTGTGTGTGTGTGTGTGTGTGTGAGTGTGTGTGTGTGATTCTTCTCCGATCCAGCTGTTTCTTAACCAAACATACCATGCTATAAGTCCACACAGTTTCAGATACCATGCTCATCCAGGATAAACGTCTGATACCTACAGATATATACAAAATAACTCATAAGCTGAAATTAGCTGTGGAGTTTCGATTTCAGGGACATTATAAAATGCATTGTACGAAGTTCAGTTTAACCAAAAAGATTACTTAGTGGCTCTTGGATTCAGAAATAAACATACAATAGACTAGACAGAAATTGTCAGGCTGTCATTATAATACTGGCTGTTAACAACCACAATTAAGGCAGACTACATATCAATTATTATTTGTCTGGAACATCAACTTCCCTAAGCATAAAAGGAAGTGAGGCAGCCTGCATTGCTGTCTCCTCTCTTCAGCTAATTAGTACTGTTTTTAATGGCTTCATCTGCCCAGGATCAATTGTCTAATAGGAGCAGTGCTCTGTCAGTTAATAAGGTGAGGAACTGTAGAATGTGATTATGTCTGGCTCCACAATAGTGCTTCAAACACACTAAAACAATCATGTGACACAATAAATAGACTCATAGACCAAGGCAGTATTTTTTGTCTAATTCTCGCACAAACATAATGTTCCGTAACATTTATAGGAAAAATTAAGAAGAAAAAGTTTGAGGGAAAAAAAAATAAAGAGAGATTTAAAGACAAACACAAGACCACACACACATACACAACACACACACAACACGGAAATTTTAGTTAAGAAAAAGAGCCAGCAGGATTATACACTGGTTTTAGAGAGTATTCCCTTAAGGAATGTCAATGTGATGAACCCTATTTTCCAAAAATACTTTGTGCAAAAATAAACTATTCTGTGGTTGTCTTGATTAGAAAATAAACTATGTTCATTTTCTAGTCACAAAGTGGAACTGAGTGAAGAAATGAGCACTGGGGAGATTCGCTTGTACTCATTTAGCTTTTGGCATCTGTGCTCAGATTTAGATAATACTTCTGGTCTGAGTAAACGTGTTAACAATAGACTGCCTAGTAAAGACATCTGAAAATATTAACTCATGCTATGCTTCCTAAGCAGATGTAGGACTGCGCTCCTAGAATGAACCAAGATAAATTGAGATAAATGATAAGTATCACCGCTTATTAGATTGTATAACTATGGCTGATTACTTTACTTAACTGTGCCTCAGTTTTCCTTACCTATAAAATGGAGATGAAAAACATATTCCTAAGCAGATGTAGGACTGCGCTCCTAGAATGAACCAAGATAAATTGAGATAAATGATAAATATCACCGCTTATTAGATTGTATAACTATGGCTGATTACTTTACTTAACTGTGCCTCAGTTTTCCTTACCTATAAAATGGAGATGAAAAACATATGACTGTTACGAAGATTAAAAACTGTATAGGGTGTCTAGAGAACAACCTGGCACAAAGTAAGCATTATGGAAAGTTTAGCAGTTGTTAAGATTATTTTTTAAATAGTTCATCTTGATCAATTAGATGAACAGACACTGACAAAGATATTTTCTATGTCAATAACTCCCATCACACTCCCTCTCTACTGCTTACCAACTTTGAAGGAAGAGGCTGATAGACTCTACAAATTTTATACCTTTAAATATGCCAATCTCCAGACAAGCAACATCAGAATTATCTGGAAACTTGTTAGATATGCAAAGTTGAAAGTGCCCTGCCTCCTACCGCAGGTTCTATTGAATCGAAAATATTAAGGGTGGAGTCCAGCAACCTGTGTTTTGCAAAGTCTTTCAAATGATTCTGACACCTGATGTGCACTAAAGTTTGAGAACTACTAGGCTAATGAACCCCCAAACTCCAGATGTGTTCCTCATTACTAAGAATCAGTGAATTCTAAACTATTGAAAACACAAGTTTCTCATCAACTGAATAATATGGTATTGTTCAAAATACGAGAAATCTAACTGTAAATCCATGTTCATGTCATATCAGTTTTAAATTTAAAAAAACAAAATCAGAGCTATTACCTAAAACGCCTAACTTTAGTTTGAAAACATCAACATATTCATAAAGAAAAAAATTCTATAGGTAAAGGAAGAATAATTAAATTATAAAGAAATAAGAGATTCATGGTGTGAATCAAATTCTTTTTCCTTCTACTTTGAGAGTTTGCACAAGAGCTTTTCCTTTTACTAAGTATTAATTAGCTAATTAATTAATTATTAAATTCATAGCTTGAATTTTCTCACCTTTTATGAGAACCTTTAGCATTGCTTATAGAATGGTATAATAAAATATACAAATGCCTATGCCAACAAGACATCTGTTATCATATCTGGCCTGCAGAACTGCTTTATTTACTCTGAACAATGTTTTAAAAATCAGGAAAATTTCTCATAACAATTAGAAACTCCAGTTTTTATTGAAAAACTATAAGGTCTTACAATATTAGGCCTGCATTACCACAAGCCATCTGTCTTCTAGGGCTAAGTATCAGCTGGTCTCCCAGGTTCTGAGTTTCAGGGCCCCTAACTGAGCTCACTCCTCTCCCCTGCCTGAACACTGCAGGCATCTGATGTTGTATCCCCTCCTAAAACAAGGTTAGTACAAAAATCCTCAGTAAACACCAGAGCTCTTCCCAGGCCATCCACCTTTCCCATTTCCCTGCTAGTAAAATAATAAAATCTACCACAATAGAATTTTTTTTCAGTGGGTTTTTTGGGGGATGAGCAGTGGGGAAGTAATGTAAAGATAAATTTTTTAAACCTATGTATTATACTACTCTCATTCTCTTAATATGTGAAGTCAACTGATGAAG
>NW_007726172.1:145123-145997 GCF_000696425.1 Galeopterus variegatus
TGGGAGTTAGTGTTTTTAAAGTGAAAACCTAGATTTGACCACATCAAAGGTGGAATTTTAAAAAGTAGGTCATTGTAAGAAATAAGTCAAATCCAAATGTGTTAAATACAGTGTGTAGAATAGACTGTTACCAAGATTTTTTTTTTTTTCAAAAAAAGGATTATTTGCTAGAAATATCAGTTTAGTTACCTCTGGAAACTTTGGTTTTAATACTAGTCCAGCTGTGAGTGGCTTTGTGGATTTGAGCTAGTCATTTAACCTCTCAGGTCCTTAGGGTACTTTTCTACAAAATGAGGAGGCTGGGCTCAGGTACCTTCAGCTCTCAAAGTCTATTCTATGATTCTAGGATGCTGGGGGCAGACAATTCATTTCAGTTTTTTGTATAAATGACATCCAGTGTCATGAAATAATGTATCAAGAGCAGCAGCAGGGTCTTTCTATCTTGAATTTGGTTTGAAGCCAGCAGATAGGGTTGCTTGAATTCATTTTCTTTCTTTGGTGAGGGGATAGGTTTGATGACCTAATGGGCCTTTTCCATCTCTTGTATCTTTGATGAGGCTACTAGGCCTCTGAGTTGGGAACTGCAAAGAGTTACTGTGATGAATTCTCCTTTGTAGTGATTTTCTTTTTTTGATCATTTTTGACATTTTTGCAATTGTACTTTGATTCAGATTATATCCACTACATAGCTCAGTGTGCTAGTGAGCTGAGACTTTGCTAAGATATAGATGCACAAGTATAGAAATTAAAAATGACAAGCCAAAGTATTGCTGCATGCTGTTTATATATATTATTTGAAGTACTTGGTTGTAGTTCAGTGAAGTTCCATAATGGTCAAATGGGCTTCAACAAAAAATAGTTATATATATATATA
>NW_007726172.1:146504-167172 GCF_000696425.1 Galeopterus variegatus
TACTATCCAAAGTTTAAATTTTAAATATTACTTTCCAATTCTGTAAGTAATCCGAAAAAAAACCCACTAAATTCTTTTAATAATTCATAGCCATTTCCAAAACCATGTGTAATATATAGGAGCTGAAGTTGACAAAATAATAGGAACACAAAAGGCAAAGCTTCAGAGAGGAGAAGGAAAAAAAAATTTTATAACTATCCTCCAGAATGAGTCAAAATTATAAAAACATCCTGGAATTAAACATGTCAACAGTGAATTGGTGGGAATTTTTCTTTTATCAACATTCTCCTTTAACAATAAAAATAACAAAAAAACTAAATTTCCATGAATTAAGTTTATATTGTTTAGAAAGCATGATGAATATGATAATAGTAAATGAATTGAAGAAAAGGCTGACATACAATTATAGTGCAAATATTTGTCAAATTCTTTCTCCATAAAATAGTTATTTAAAATTCAATTAGGAACACAAAAAAGAATCTTTAAATTCATTCTAAGTCATTTCAATGCATAATATGGTTAAATAAGGTAAAAGTAATTTTAGTACTAAGTCCTCAGTTAGAAGTAATTTTGGCTTATATCAAGATCCTAAAGACACACACACACACACACACACACACACACACACACACACACATTGGCATACTGTGCCAGTTAGAAAACCATTCAAATTATGATATACTACTGTTTTGGATTAAATTCTGTTTCTCCTTAACCTTGCTTTAAAACAGAAGTCTTTTTAATCAAAGAAAAATATCTCTACTCTAGGAAAAATGTTAAGGTTAAAATCAGATTCATTAGAAAGTGAAAGTAGTCTAGGGGAGGTTAGTATTTAAAGTAGGCAAGGACTATATGCTTTACAAAGATATTTTCCATTTATCCCCCCTCGCCCCACCCATTTTTCCAAATTCAAGTCATGGTCAATTAATAAAATTTTCTATTCCAATGGATATTCTAGTTCTTATTGTTAGTTTTTTTTTTGTTTTTTTTTTTCACACTGTAGCAGTGCGCCACCAGGCTGGCCCCTTATTGTTAGTTTTTTATACATTGGTTTTCTTGACACTCATTAACTGTTACCAAAGAATTCTGTTTTACTACACAAAGATGTATGTCAAAATAAGTCTTCATATTAATAGAAACAGTACATAAGACTTTAGTCAGTAACTTCTCTTTCACACTAACCCAACCACAATGCTCCAGTAGGGAGAAAGAAGTTTCTTCAAGAGCAACAAGGAACAAAATTATACCTAAACAAATTCTGAAATATTTAAATTCAAGTTCTTTTTAAATTGTATAGCATTGAGTAAGCTAAAAGCAGGTGTAATTAAATTAATATAGTCAACATGCATTTTGAATAAATGTTTAAGAAATGAGAATTCAAACAATTTAGCTAATAAAAAATCCCTGTTAAAAAATGAATGATGAAGGAAATGAAACACAACTCTGTAAATGGAGCCAAGTATCTTTAGAGAAACATCTTGGAATATAATAAAAATAAAATTAAAAATATAATAAAAATATAAAATATAAAATATCTGGGAATATAATCAAATGTTCAAGAACTAATTATATAAATAGATAAAATAAAAAGAAGTAATGAAATGAGAAGTAATTGGACTTGGAAAAGAAAAAATTAAAAGATGTCAGAAACAGAAATTAAATTATAATGTACCCAAGAAACAACAGATTCAAAAATAAACGTAGTAAATGGCATCAAATTAAAATGAGAAAACTATTATGAGAATAAAAATAAAATTATAAACATAAGTAAAAATTGTCAAAGAGAAAATGGTTGAAATAAAAGCAAAGCAAAGAAGATCCAACTTACACAGAACTGGAGACCTTGTGGAAAAAAAAATACAATGGAAGAGAAGTAATATTTGAAACTACAAAACAAGAAAATGTTCTGTATATAAAATGAGAGATAATTCTAAATAATGAAAGAGCCATATTTGCTGCATAATAAATTAGCACGAATTAAGCAAGTTAATATAGCTAACACTTATTTTCTCACAATTTCTATGAGTCAAGATTCCAGGCATGTCTTAGTGAGTTCTCAGCTCAGGGCCTCACAAGACTGCAATAAAAGTGCTAGCTGAGCTGTATTCTCACCTGAAGGTTTGACAAAGGGGAAGCATTGTTTGCAGAAATCATTTTCTTGCAGCTGTATGACTGAGGGCCTCAGCTTCTTCACTGATATCAGCCATAGGCCACTCTCAGGTCCTACATGTTTTCTGTGATGTTACATATCCATAGATATTTTACAACATGGCACTTTGCCTCGTGAAATCCAGTAGGAGAATAAGAAGAAGTCTGCTAGCAAGAAAAAGTCTTATATAACATAACAAAATCATGGAAGTGGCACCTTACTGGGTTTGCTAAATTGATTTTCTTGTTAGAAGAAAATCACAGGTCCCATCCATACTCAAGGAGATAGAATGATATACAGGCATAAATAACAGAAGGCAAGGATCACTGGTAGTCACCTTGGGGTCTGTTTGCCAAAAAGGCCAACAAAATTTGAAAGATTCAACCAGTAATAATCTGAAACAGATTGAAACTCCCTTTTATTTACTTTGCTTACTAATTCACAGTGTCTCCGAAAGAGAAATGCTATTTAAACAATTGTAGAGTATAAATAAATCAAGAATTAAAATGTGAAATAAATTAAAAAATAAAATACATTGGAATTAAAAACCAAATTAACAATTATGTTTTTTAAAAAATAATTTTTTAAAACTAATTTCTAAAAAACAAAAACAAAATTAAATGCAACAGTATTAGAAAATATCGGTCAATTGTTTTTATCTTGTTTCTGGTTATAACCAAAACTTCCATCTTGTTTGCATCATATTTTCTACTTTCAATTTTTTTTGCTGTTAAGCACTACTTAATCATCAGATAAATATCAAATATTTGGTACCAATCATTATGTACCAGGCACTGTGCTAGGCATGTCTTCATGTCTTTAAGATGAAGTATTTAAAATACAATATCTCTTTATAGAATGGAGCCCTCAATTTTTCTTTTTATGGTCCTAAATTTTTATCAACAGGAGACTGAAGAAATACATGTTGCTTGGCACATAGTAGGTATTAAAAATCTTCATTACATAAATAAAAGTATGAAGAGATGGATAAAACATCCATAGTGAATAACATTTAGAGCTAAATTTTTATCAACAGGAGACTGAAGAAATACATGTTGCTTGGCACATAGTAGGTATTAAAAATATTCATTACATAAATAAAAGTATGAAGAGATGGATAAAACATCCATAGTGAATAACATTTAGAAGAAGTCTACATTTACTGACATGGAATAATGTCTACAACAAAAATGAAATACTAAATTATAGCACATGTATATATGTCTGTGTATATATTTGTATAAATGGTATAATCCATGTATACAGTATATACAATTTTTGTACAGTATATACAAGGGTATATGTCCTGAAAAGAAGTGGAAGAACAAACAGAACACTATTGTTAACAGATATCTATGGGAGGTGTGAATATAAGGAATTTTCAGTTTCTACATTACAAATTTCTGTTGGAGCCCTCAATTTTTAACTACGAGTACATTCCACATTCACATTTAAGTTAAAACACAAATTCTAGGGAAGAAATCTAATACTTTACTCTTTGTCTCACTAACACTCCCTTTCTTTGACTTGCTGGTGACTTCTATACCTGCTTCTGACCTGCCTTCTTTACACCTCATCTCTTCATAACTTGACTTCTTTTTTGCATTCTAGAATCTCTGCTTTCAAATAATCTTTTATCTCTGCTTTCTGTTCTGGATTTGTCATGTACCTAGAGCCACAGGGGAGAAAATGCTCCATCCCAGGGATTAGGAGATCTCACTAGATGGGCAGGTCTTCCTAGTTTCTAATGTGGGGAAAAAGAGTAATTTCAACCTAAGCAGCAAGCCATCCCAGCTTGTTAACATCGCCAAAGTATTTCTTTCTTTTTTTTTTTTTGAGCGGGAACTGGTCTCCACATGGGATCCGAACCCTCGGCGGGAGCGCCGCCTCGCTCTCAAGCAGCGCACTCTCCAGTGCGCCACCAGGCAGGCCCACCAAAGTATTTCTTTCTGCTTCAGTCAACATCACGTTCAGTATCTCCCCCATTCGCTCCCAAGCAGCGCACTCTCCAGTGCGCCACCGGGCAGGCCCACCAAAGTATTTCTTTCTGCTTCAGTCAACATCACGTTCAGTATCTCCCCCATCATCATCATGATCATCAATATCATTGAAGATTTGTCATGCAACCCCAAATATTCATGCCAAACTGAATGCTAAGCACTTTGAGTGCATGAAATTAAGTCAGATAATTATATCTTGAGATTTTATCATCACCATTTTAGAACAATTGAACAACCTCCATTCCACAGAGGTCAAATGATTTGTCCAACATCTCCTTAATGTCAGAGTTTGAATTCAAGCAGTAATTTGTCTGATTTTAAAACAAACCGTTAACGATTGCACTAAACTGCTATCTATTATCAATGTTTATTGAGTATTAGGGTGTGTTACAAGCTTAAAAGCTCATTCCTTCCATGATATAGATATAACAATCTACTGCAATTTAGATATTGTTAAGTTTTGCCATATACATTATTGATTTAAAAACACTAACCTCATTTTAGAACAGAGCTGATTTTTCAAAATTTTATAGTAACAATTTTATTCATAAAAGTTAAAGAGTTATAGGGTTGTAAATAACAAAAGAACATAAAATCTCTTTGCCAGCTTTATTGAAAAAAGATTAAATCTATATATAAAAACCTGTAAATCCATGATTATGGAAACCAAAACTATTATTAAAAGTAGCTGTTTTCCTGAAATGAGAGAAGGCTGTGAAAATGAGCAAAATAATTTTTAAATGCACACAATTTGAAGTTATAAAACAACCCTAATCTCTTTGGCCTCTGAAATAATGAAGAGCAGAAGGCAAGAACTGTTGTAAAGCTCAATTAAAGATTTCAACTCAGTAAACAGTAAGACGAGAACGGACTGTTACATGCATTCAAAGTGGATGAGTCGCACTTCACTGACTGTCCATCCCTGTCCTGCTGCAACTCCTGGGTAAGAGAACAGGTCTCCCAGACCTAGCCTTCAAACAAAAGATCTTGCTTTCAAAGGACATTTGTTAGTCCTTCAAAAGGAAAAACAAGAAGGAAACCCAGATATTAGAGTAAATTTTATATGGCCACTCAGCCTAACAATTATCAACATGACAGTATGAAGGATTTTGAAAACTCAAAAGCTTCAAATATTCAACATGTGCACATTACTTATTACATGAATGGAAAGACACCAAAAAAATGGGAAAAACAATGGTTCTGATTTTTTTCTCATTATTTGGGTTTTATTTACTGGTTACCCTACCTCCCCCTATTTTTGTGTATTTTATTAACAGTGCATTGTCTTATTAAATCTTTACTGTACTTAATGCAAAAATCATTCAATACATATTTACTTATGAATAACATTATGACTAAACATATGATTACTAAGCCCTCACAAGGTTTTACTATAGAACATCAGATTCTATCCATGAATACACAATTTCCATAGATACATCTGAACCTTTCTGAGGCTGCCCACGTGGACGAGCACAGAACAGCATGTGCCCTCTCTTTGCACTCTGACTTAGAACAGTGAGGCCCAGGAGAACTAAGCTGTGCACACCCTTTCTTCCTCCAGATTCACTAACAAGTTAGGTCATTCTTCCTTCATTAAGAAGGAGTGGAGATAGAAAGCTAAGCCACAAGTGTTATTCTTGCTAAAGTCCCTCCAACGTGGGAAGATGAGATGAAGAAAATGAAGGTTTTCCTCTAATCTTCACCACTAGGTGTTGAGACTAAGCCAGGACAAGACAAAAGACCCAGATTGGTGCTGCTCTGTCTCCTGACTCCGTTATGCATTGAATAGAACGGACTGAAGAATGTACAAGGTACATAAAGGATGTGCACTTAAGAGAGAGGTTAAATAAAGGTGTATAAACTAGTTCCAACTCCAATTTAGTAAACTCCTAAAACCAATAAAACACTACCGAAGCAACCATAAATTTTCATCAGGTTATTTCAACACCTGTCCACAGTAGAAAGGGCCCAGGTGCCTGCTCTTTTATACCACAGACAAAAATAGCCCAAAGTCTCACAGACATTAGGACTACAAAAGTATTTATTGTATATCTAATGAACTGATTCCATAATGGCTTAAAAGACTAAGAAGCTATTACTCTTACAAGTGACAATATATAAAATACTTCTAAACCCACATGTCAAAAGTAGAAATATATCACTATGCACTAATTACTATAACTAATATATGATCCCTCATGGCGGGATGGAATTCAATTTAATAGTATCTGAAAAAATAATTACTGTAGGTTTTAATATCACTACAATTTAATTTCTTACAACCCATACACTCATATTCATTTTTCATAAAAATAGGAATCATTACACATGCAGAAATGATAACAATCATAACAATATTTTAAATATTTATTTTTCAGATAATCCATACATTGTTAGAGTCTAGACATAATACAAAGTTAAGACACATGCAAACACCAAAATACACATTCAAAAAACATAAAATATCCATCTTTAACCAAAAATATAAAGAAAGATGTTAAACATCTGGAGAAAAGGAGAGAATGGAGGACAGATTCATATGTCTAGTCACATGCTATAAATGGCACTTAACTCCTTCTCAGACCCAGAGAACTCTACTCGGACAATTCTCTTGGACACAGTAACTGACACCCTGTGCCCCTCCCAACAGCATGCTTTGTGGCTCTGGTAATAAACCTGCATAGTGTGTGCATGTGCCCAGAGTTTGTCCATTCCATTTTTATTTTCATGAATACCCAGAATGGTCCAGACCAGTAAAACCCCTTGCTGTTGGCTCAGACATCAGAGTTGGTATAAGATTTCCAGCATATGTGTATATGAAATTACACATACTATGCATGTGTAATTGGTATCTGAAGGAGAACACGCTAAATACATAATTTTCCTACAAACTTTGAGCTGTGCAGCTGTTTTTGTCATCTTTTGCACAGGGATAAAATCAGACATAGTTTCCATTGACAATATCCTTAATGCCGTAAAGTTTCAAATATGTTATTCAAATAGTCCACGTATTAAAAACACACATAAAATGCAAAATAAAATAACTGCCTTTCAACATACAAAATTAATAAGAGGATTGAACATATGTAGAAAGGTAAGCGAACAGATGGTCAACTCTTTTCCCTAAAAGTGCATGATTATGTTTCTTCTCAATTTACACATTATCTTCATTTAAAATGAAGCGGAGTTGAATTTTACTTCAGCACTCTCTTCTCACTCCCCTGCTTTGAGGGAAAAAGGCATACATAAGTATATATAATTTTTAATTTAGAGGCCCACATAGGTTAGTTACATCGTTTGCTCCTCAAAGCTATCCAAGTGAACTTCCTATTGCATCCACACACTTGTAGATAGTTGCACCTTCTTTTACTCATTGAAACATTCTGCTGTGATAAGGCAGGGTTGATTCACAAAAAGGTTATGAATCAAGGCTTTCCTTATCGGTGTTCCTCTTGTTGCTGTATTTCCTAAGCAAAATGAAAATTATAGAAGAAAAGAAATAATAAGGAAGGAAAGAATAGAGGAAAGGGTTAGGGGGAAGGGAGAAAGGGAGGAATAAAAGGAGAAAGGAATGAAGGAAAAATAGGAGAAAAGCAATTTTGAAAAGGAAAGAAAAGAAAATCTTATATTCTCATTTGAGGGTGGCTATTTCTTTCAATATTTTTCTATTATGAGTTATCACTGGAAAATAAAATAACTGATTTTTTATTCACAACAATATCTCTCAATATCAAAATTAGGGAATTCCTCCAAGTCATTATCATTTTATCAGGTTAATATCAACATCTGCTCTGTTTTCATACTCTGCATAAACCGTTAACACAGCCGCTACAACTGGAATGATAAAAGCCAAGAAATATATAATAACAATGCATTGCTTTTAAAAAATCCTTTTTTTTCTTTAAATTTTACTGTGCACATTTGAGGTTTACAACATGATGCAGATAGTAAAAGGTTTACTAGGGTGAAGTAGTAGATTAACATATCTATCCTCTCACATAGTTATTGTTTTGTGGCAAGAGCAGCTAAAATCTACTTATTTAACGAAAATACCTAATTCCATTCTATTTTACTTACTTTAGTTATCATGTTGTACATTAGATCTCTAGACCTGTTCATCCTACAATCAGCTGCTTTATATCCTTTAACCTACATTTCCCCATTTCCTGTTTCCACCCCCATTGTGGTTTTGATCTGCATTTCCCTGATGATTAACGATGCTGAGCATTTTTTAATATACCTGTTGGCCATTTGAATAGAATGGTGATTACCAGGGTCTGGGGGTGAGGGTAATGGGAAGATATTGGTCAAAGGGTTCAAACCTTCTGCTATCAGTTGAATAATTACTGGAGAGCTAATGTACAGCATAGTGACTATAGTTCATAATTTATCATATACTTGAAATTTGCTAAGATAGTAGACCACCAGTGTATTAATCCATCTCTGTTGCTTATAACAGAATACGTAATTCATAAAGAAATAGAATGTATTTCTTACAATTCCAGAGGCTGGGAAGTTCAAAGTCTAGGAAACACATCTGGTGAGGGTCTTTTCCTAGTGGTGACTCTACAGCAATGCAGGGTATTACACGGTGAATACGGCAGGAGCAGAGAGAGAGAGAACTCCTCACGTGCTCTCTTTATAAAGCCATCATAGTCACCCTCATGACCACTACTAAACCATCAGTGGATTAATCCACTCACTAAGGCATGGTCCTCATAATCTAATCGCCCCTTCAAGGCCCCAATCTTTCAATGACCATGATAGGATTTCCCTCTTAACACTGTCAGAGTGGAGATTAAGTTCCAGTCATGAACATTGTGCGACACCTTTCACGTAACACTCAGTTTCAGCTATTCTGTTATAAGCAGCAGAAATGGACTAATATATCCTCCTACCACGTAGGACACTGAAGGAGGCTGTGGAAAAGCCATGTGAAGAGGAACCACCAAGGGAGCAAAGGAAAATTGCTCTAAGCCCAGCCCAAATTGAAGATAATTCTAATGAGGAATTGGTTAATGGACATAAAAAATGATTGTGTACTATAATGATGAATAAGCTAACTATTCTGACCTAACCACCATGCATTGTACACAACTATTGAAAATCAACATTGTACCCCACATGTATGTATGTATGTATACCCACATGTATGTATGTATAATAAATTATCTTTAAAAAAATGAAGATAATTGATCAAAATAAATAATTGCTGTTTTAAGCCACCAAGGTTTGGTGTGGTTTGTTATACAGAAATAGGTGACGGCAACTTCATCATACTCAAATGCTTAAGCCTCAGTCATAATTGCTGAGGATTTCTCAAACTGACTAGTAGTAAAAGGGAAACCACAGTCATCTCCACTTTAGAAAGCAGACTCAGTAGAGAAGAGCCTCGAAGAATAAGGATCTTTGGGGGAACTAGAATAAAAACATATCTCAGGCAGAGGGATCAGCAAAGAAGACACCTATTAGAATTTCAGTATTAAAACCAATATACATGATGCAGGTGTGAGAGAGAACACAGATCAGGAAGAAGCATGGATATCATACTTAATATTTTGAACTTTATTGTCTATTACAAACCACTGAAGGATGCTAGGTGATAAATCATACTCTTTATGAAGAATGGGTTAGAGACAGGATGAGAATGACAGCAACAAAACATATAGAGCAATTTTAAGGCAACTGCAATGATCTAGGCAAGAAGTAAAGACAAGCTAAAGAAAGGAATGGTAGAGTATAAGGAGTAACAGGGTGCACAGTGCTAAAAAGAAGTAATGCAGGGAAAGAACCTGGGGAGCAGAGTGTAGAATCTTCCCTGTTTCTGGTTTGAGTGACTATTTATACTGTGATTGGCATTAAACAGAAGAATAATATGGGGAAGCAGCATATTAGGAAAGAAAATATTATATAAGGTAGATATTTGGAAGTGAGTACAGTAAAACTAATTTAAATTGTGATTTGTTAATTACACAGACAAGCCTAAACCCCAGGAAAGAAATATATTTTATTTAAAACTCCTTCATTTTTCTTTCTTGGTCATAACTATAGCTGAGAAACTTGTTTCTTTCATATATATATATATATATATATATATTTTTTTTTTTTTTTTTTAGACAATATTTTTCATGTTCTTCTTGCTAGTTTCACCCTCATTTTCTTAATGTGGACTTCTAAGTGAGAGGGATGTCACTGAAATCCCACCTTTGCTCTTTATCAGCCAGGTGTCCTTGGGGCAATTGGATGACAGTGGGAGAGGGGAGAGACAGTCAAAATAACATAAGCCCAAAATATAAAAAGAAATTTTAAAAAATGATAGTGGAATATTAGCATTCTAAAATAAGAAGTGTTTCTTAGATATAAAAGTTCCCAAATAAAAAAAACTAGAAGTTCATAAATAATCAAGGTGCCATCTCTCAAGCTTGCTTGTCTGTTCATGTGCATAAATTTGCCACATAGCAGACAGGGTTAGAGCTAGCCCACCAAAGTAGGTAGTAGGATGTTCTTTCACAAGACAAGTGTCATTTAGGAGATGAAGCAAAAGTTGTTTATCATGCCATGTGACTCTGGTCAACTCAAAGGAAAGTATTATCAATGTACATTAAAAATGCCCACCACTATACAGACAAAGTTATTATTAGGAACATACTCAGGATATGTGATATGGTTCAAGAAGTACTTGTTTTGGAGTTACCAAGATTTAAGTGGACCAGGCTTTATATTTGGCAACAGTAATAAAAATAATATCAACAAAAACCAAAAATGTCTACTTCTTTGTACTATTTTTATGTTAGATATTGTATACACAACAACTCACTGAATCATTGTGACAGACTTCAGAGACTAGAACTGGTTTTAATTCTTACTTTATAGAAAATTGATGTTTACCTATAGAGGTTAAATAAATTATCTAAGGCCATACACCTAGTACGTACCATAGGCAGATTTTAGAACTATTTCTCAATCCAAATCATTACTTTAGAATCCAAATTACCTCATTTCTTTGAGAATTATTTTTCTTCTAGAAGATGAGACTATATTAACTGTTGTCATAAGATTTGAGATTTCACTTGCAACTAACCCAGTATAGTGCATGGCACATACTTTGCATTCTGAAACATTGATTATTACTATAGCATTATGATTTTGATGAAAATTATAATTATAGTCATCCTGAGTAGACACAGATTTTTACATGCTACCTGTCTATAGATTGGAAAATAAATACATGCAGTTATATTTGGAGTCAGTATGATCTCTGATATATGAGTAGTCTACTTATTATAGAGAAAGACTTAGTCTTTATATTTTTCTACAAAAAAAGATTTATTTGCTATTGAATTAAAATTGGTCCAGATATCAATTAGGAGACAAAATCTTAAATTGGCAGCATTTTGGAGAAAAATATAAATACAGTAAGGCATGGAAAGAAAATGGAACATTGCAATACAATCTTTGTTTCAATGCTTAAACATAAACTAAGTTCAAATGAAGTAGAATATCGTTTACCAGAAACCACTCACCACCAAATAACATCTGATGAGCTTACACTGTGCAAAACACTATGGAAAAATACAAAAAAAAAAAAAAAAAAAAAGAAAAAGAAAATTCAATGCTTAAACATAAACTAAGTTCAAATGAAGTAGAATATCGTTTACCAGAAACCACTCACCACCAAATAACATCTGATGAGCTTACACTGTGCAAAACACTATGGAAAAATACAAAAAAAAAAAAAAAAGGAAAGAAAAAGAAAAAGAAAGTAGAAGACAGGAACCATCTTACAGAGTAAACGGGACAACAAGATATGAAAAGAATATAGGAACACAATATATTTGAAGATAAAATGTCATACCACACATGCATTGCATCTATGTGCTGAGACAGTACAGGACAATCATGTTATTGGAAATAAATGAAGGTATGACAAGGAAGAAGGGGAATCACTCTTACTGTTAAAATACTGACACTGATTTAGGTAAAACAACTTTGTGGTCATAGAGACAAAACACATGAAATACTTTTTGCATTTCTATTTGAATAATGCAATCCCCAGGACCTTTTTGCTTGAAAAATAGAAAACTAAATCAATCTAGTTGAAGTAAAAGGAAATTTTCTGGTCAATGTAACTGGAACAATAAACAACTTACATAGCTCAGAGAATCACGAGGTATGTCTTCTCTTCTCTCTGTTTCTCTTTATAAACTGGGCTTATTTTCTCCAACTGCTGGAGAAATGTGGCCATTATAGTTCCAGTTCAGCAATCTCAGTAGAAAGAGGATATTTCATTCTTATGTCATTTGTACAATAGTCCCATTAAAACATCTGAATTTGCATTTATATGTGTCATTATTTATTCAACAGAAAAATTGGCTATCTCTGGGTTTTATAATCATCTCCTTGTACTAAACACAGTAGCCAAGTGAATAGCTGTTACTTTTACCTATCTCTATAGATCTACCCCCATAGCCAAGAGTTAAAAAAAAAACCCAAAATAATAAAGATTTCTTTAACTTACAAATAATGCTCATTTTCTGAGTGAATACTACTCAGATAAAACTGTCAGGCTTTATCAGAAGGTTAGCCACTTAGCTATTACTGAAAATTTTATTTTATGTTACCTATGTCCCAAGAGATTAATTGGTACATGAGCTTATTAACAGTAAATTGTGAAGAATGCTACTAAGGGAATCCTTGATAGACATTTGAATTACCTAATTATCATCTACTCTATGAGTACAGTAATTTTGAGCACAGCACAAACAAGTTTAACCCACCACATTGGCATAAGAAAATTTAACTTAGTTATCACATATAAATTTATATGGCTATTTGATTATTTCAGCGGTTATCACATTCAAAGGTAAAAAGAACTCAATAAAATCTCAGTATATGGGAGAACAAATTACTAGTTGAAGTTAAGGGCAGATTAGATTTCAGAAGAAAAGAATGGTAGAAATGTCATATTTCTTGGTTGCTCTGTCAATTATATGTGTATGCATTTTTCAAAATTATTGAACTGCACAATTAAACTGGGTAATTATTTTATATGTAAACTATTTGATTTTAGAAATAAAAGTTTATTATGGATTTACCTGAGAAAATGACAGGTTAAATATGTTCTTAAATGTTCACCTTTGCACCTAACAAAATATAAAAGAGAAATCAGAAACAGAAAAGTCTTGTTCCCACTGAAAACTAGAAATAAATGGGGATACTGAGAGGGCAGTCTCAATGTTTGAGTGAAAATAGAGCTTAAAGCCACTCACTCCATTTATGGCCCTAGATTTGAAACAGCTTCCTGAGCAAAGCCTACAATGGACCCACCAAGATGCAAGCTGGAAACCACCTCCATAGATAAGGTGATGCAGGGCCGCCCTTGGTAGTCTGGGCCAAGGTTGTGTCTTCTAAATCAATGCAGAGCCAGAAATTATGCCATCTACATTGCAAAACAGGTGCAGCATAAGTCTTGGTTTACAATTCTGCAGCCTGAAGAGCCTGGAACACATCTATTAAACTATTTTGAAAAGAGCCCTCAAAGCCCAGATTTGATATTGAAGAAAATTCCCATGAAAACTGTCACAAAAATAAGAATATCAAAGCACACAGAAAAGTCTGCTTAAAAAACAAGTGAAAGAAATGAATAAAAATAATAGAGAGATCTAAAACAATGTTAACATAAATGCTATCATAAATCCTCAAAGGATAAAAAAGAAAATGGTACATAAATGAAGAACAGAAATTTTAATAAAAATCAAGCTAAACATAAGAAAGAACCAAGAACTAATTTTAGAAATTAAAATACATTTAGTGGAAATAAAAACTCAGTATCCATGCTACATAATGACTTCCAAAATGAACCAAAGAGAAGCTCTAGAAGGAGATAATAGAGATCGTGTTGTAGAGAAAATATTTGAAGAGTTGATGGTTGAAAATTTTTTAAAATAGAAATGAGACATGAGTCCTCAGGTTGAGAAAAACCCTAAGCAATATTATAAGGGTGTATTGATTCTTAGACATACCATACTGAAACTGTGAAACATCAAAGATAAATGATAAATTCTAAAAGAAAACACAAAAAAAACAAAATGACTAAAATGGATTAACAATCAGATTTATAGAAAACATCTAATTTTTAAAAATATAGTAGGTGCCTTGGGTTGAATGCACCACCCCTACAAAACTTAATCCCAACTGTTACTGTTGAAAGTGGGAAGTCCTATTATGGTCATTGAAAGGTGGGGCCTTGAAGAAGTGATTAAGTTGATGATTTAATAGTGGTTGTGGGTGTGGTTCTAAGGGCTTTAAAAGGAGAACACATGAGGAGTCTCTCTCTCTCTCTTTCTTTCTCCCCCCCCCTTCTCTTTCTTTCCCCCCCCCCCCCGCCCCTCTGCCATTTTCTACCATGTGAGACCACTGCATTGCTGTAAAATTACCACCAAGAATACACTCACCAGATGTGCAGATGTGTTCCCCGGCCTTTGGACTTCTCAGCCTCTGAAACTGGAAACAATAAATTTTGTTTTCTTACAAATTACCCAGTTCCAGGTATTTTATTATAAGCAACAGAAACGGACTAATACAGTAGGCAGACTATACAATAAATTATATTTTTAAAGTATGGAAGGAAAAAATTATAAATCTAAAATGTTATATGAATTAAACTGTCATTCATGAAAATAAGGTTTACAAAACATTACTTTCAATCATAGTGAGATAACTTAACATATACCTCTCAAACTGATATATCCATATTACCGGTACTTAATATAAACAGATGATAAAAGTTAAAATGATATGAAATTTTACAGAAATAAACAAAGATTTTGATCTGTATGTTAAAAGACTAGAAAAATTAATAGGTTTCTCAACAATGATGCATATTCTAATATCACAAGATTTAAAAGTTAAGGAAATAATCATTTAGGCATCTGGGTAAATGGTCAAATCATCTAAAGAAAATCAGATTAGTCACAGATTCTCCACAGCAAAATTTAATGCTGGCACACAGCTAAGCAATATTTAGAAGACTTCAGGGAAAAACAGTTGATCTTAGAATATTTGGAATTTAGTTTAACATCTTTAATTATAAAAGTAACAGGTAAACACTTTTGAAGGCTCAAGAACTCTGAGAATACATTTTCCAGGTATTCTTAGAGAGCATCCTAGAAAACAAAATCCATACATGATATTTTTAAATTCTTTTTAAGTGGTGTCTTTCTTCTAATTACAAATTTAGTTGTTTGCCATTAGTGTAGAGAAATGTAACTGATTTTTATATTTTAATTTTATATCCATTCCATGGATAAGAGGACTTAATATATGTTGTTTCCAAATTAATCTATAGACACAATGAAGCTCCATTTTAAACCCTAATAGAATTTTTCATTGGATTTGATAAGGTTATTTTAAAAATTTGTGGAAGAATAAGGGCCAAGTATAGCCAAGATATTTTTGAAGGATAGGGACTTGCCCTAACAGATAAAAGGACTTATTGTGAAGAGAGAGTAGCATCAGTTGAAACACTGTTATATTAAATAATATTAAATAAGGAGATATATATATATACACACACACACACACACACATATATATATATATATATAAAATAAAATAGAAAACTCAGAATGACACCTACATATATGGAATTTTTGAATTTTTATATACAAAAAAAGGTAACATATCACATCAGTGGGAAAGGAGGCATATCAAATGGGGCTGGAAAAATGTTATAGGGAAAATTATTAAATTGCAAAAAGGAAAAAGTCAACAAATCAACTCCATGTGGATTAGGAATTTAAATATGTATTTTTTTAACTTTAAAATTCTTAGTGGGAAATATAGGTAAATATTTTTTAGTCATTGTAATAGAGAAAAAAATTCTTAAATAAAAATACAAAAAAGTTGACCATATAGTAAAGTGTTATACATTTAAGAATATTTTTAAGAACTTTTCTGTCAACTCTGGCTAATGCTCCACCTATACTGTCATGGGAAATGTCCTGTGACATATAGGCTGGTTCCCTACGAAACCATCCAGGGGAGTGGTAATAAAAATCCTCCAGAGTTGTTCATTCTGCCCAGAAGAAGGATGTCTGAGATTAGAATCCTAGGATCTGGGAAACGTACTAATCAGGAACTTAGGAAAGCAAGTAGAGTATTAGCGACAAAGAGGCCGGGGGTGGGGGGGGGGGGAGGGGTGTGGCTGTCCCACTTAGCCTAGAGGCAGAATGTGAGAACATTTGGATCAGGAGCTCTGAACTACTCTGAGGTTCTGTAACTGGTTAGCTATCTGGTAGGTGGTTGGTGATACAGCACTAGATGTCTTCCTTCATGGCAGAAATATGTATTTTTTTAAATCTGTTACTATCTACCATATACTTCTAACACCTGGGAATTCAGTGGTGAAAAGAATGGAAAAGGTAAATGCATGAAATTTACATTCTAATAGGGAGTCAGATGATATGTAATAGAACAAATAATTTATACAATCTGAAATGTTGGTTAATGCTAAGAGGAATTTTAGACAGTGGGAGTAGATGTCAGTTGTAGATTTGAATTTTAATTTCTTGCTCTTACTCCATCAGCTTGTCATGGTTTCTAGTATCTCATTGTCTCAGCCCCAGAGACTCACTTCACAGAAGAGGTCATTAGGCAATGGCTTAAAGGAAAAATATTATAGCCATAATCATTGAATATTTCATAACAAATGACCTAAGACAATCACTATTCGAAATCAGCTGGACTTAGATAAAAGTAAAATGTCCTGCTGAAAATCTAATCTCAGAGGCAAGGAAGACTTCCCTTGAGAGCTTAAGATGCTATCTTCATTACAAGGTATGCACTTTGAACCAGCACCCCATGTATAGTACTATATCACACTGACAAAATACTCAGTTCTGAGAACTAAGAGATTGAGCCTTTTTCCCCTACATAGTTTTTAAAACCTAAAACCTAAGCCTCTACCTTTCTGGTGTAGTGAAATGCCCTTGGTACAAATATGGTTTTAGAGCTTACTTAGTATTGTGGCCTAAATTTTCCTTTGTGTTTTTAATTTTGATCCTTAGGGATTTTTTTCTGAAAGTTTTGTGATCACAGCTACATATTTAAAAGACTTTATTTTATTTGACATTTTGATGTGTTCTTATCAAAAAAGGGCTTTCATATTAAATACTTAATAATATGGCAAGAAACAAATGTTCCAAATTTCAACAACATCAGTATGAAATTTTAATATTAGAAGAAAAGTAATAGACCTTCCCTAAAGATGTAAATTGTGTTGAAAAACTAGGTATTACTCCTTTGGAAAAGGGAAGAATGTCTTCTTGTTTTATATGAAATACTTACATCATGTTGTTTTGAAAATTTAAGACACAGGTAATTAGATAGCATTTTTTAATTATTAAATTGGATAACTAAAAATAATTTTATATCTATTACCAGGATAGGTTCAGAAAAATAAACGTTCTTAATCATTGGTGGTAGTAGTTGAAATCCAAATGAAACTTAGGAAAATAAATTGAAAATCTATATGAAGATCTAGAAATGTATCCTCAAAATATCATCTGATATTTCTGACTAATATTACTATAACATAGCTTAATTTAAATACTACTTATAAGAGAAAATCTGGAAATTAGTTCATTACCCACTCAGTAAATATTTTCTGAGTTCCTACCATGAGTCAGTATAAAGTGCCTGAGATACAGCAGTAAACATAAAACACAATCTTCCTGGTCTCTAGAAACTTACAATGAGGCCTGGGAGGAGGGATTGAAAAACAATAAACGAATAAGCAAGATGGTATAGACGATGCTATAAGTACTTTGAAAAAGGGGAACCATTCCATATAGGGGGGTCAGAAAGATCACTTGGATAAAATAACATGAGAAAAGAATTCCGAAGAAAAGTACAGGCTTTTCCCTTTGGCCAGCAGTGAGAATAATGGTGCTGTTTTGATTTGATTGACAATGAGGCAGTGTACATGCTCAACTGATACTGAGACCGAACAGTGTCAGGTTTCTTATGGACTGGGCACAGTAGACAGTGGCTTTAGAATCCAGCCTCAAGAAGATGTGAGAATCCCCATCTTGCTAAGAATTGATGGGACTGATCACATAAGATTTTCTTAAGCTTTTTTCAAATATTTGAGAATGAGGATGGTGACGGAGGGTGGTCAATATAGAAAAGACATCATTTGAACTCTAGGACTGCCATCTCTAATTCTAGTTCAAATGAGATGAAGGCATTTGTTTCTACCCTTCGTCTCTATGTGAACTGCTGACTTCAGTTCTAGCCAAAAGGTCCTACTAGCCAACTAATCAGGAAAGCTAAAGACTTCTTAGAATTACAGAACATTAACAACTGTTTTAGTCACATCAGAAGCCCATCAGTAAAACAAATAAACCCTAAACTCTGAGAGAATATGCAGTAAATAATTTCTCAAATTAAGACGACCAAAAAAAGTTTCATAGATTTCCTTCCAAATATAAACATATACTATACATACACATTATTTTATTTTGTTTTCCTCAAATGTCACTATATATTCTAGTATAGACAAATAAACTTTTGAGTATTGCTA
The DNA here is from genome assembly GCF_000696425.1 of Galeopterus variegatus. Taxonomy (NCBI): domain Eukaryota; kingdom Metazoa; phylum Chordata; class Mammalia; order Dermoptera; family Cynocephalidae; genus Galeopterus; species Galeopterus variegatus. Next base: position 165,241 of record NW_007726172.1, read on the forward strand.
TATTATTGTATACCTTTAAATAAAGGAACATACACATTTCATTGGTTGGTTTTGTTTTCTTTGTTTGTTTGTTTCTACTCTACCCATTCATATAAATTACTATTTCTAAAATACATTTAGTTGTTTTTAAATCCAACTTCTCCTGAGGCATATTTTTTTTTTAATTTTTCTAAACCCCATTATTTTGTTCTTTATGAATGACTGATAGTGACAAACTTGGTTGACAATGGAAGCAGTGCACAAAATATCAGAAAAAAACATCAAGAAAGTTCTAAAGTAAACTATTTCTAGAACAAAATGAAAATGCTACGATCCCAAATTCAGAAAGATAGACATATTGAATCCCTGGTTATTACACTGATTCAGTACAAGCAAAGAACACTCTATAGGCGAGACTGAAAAATAACTAAGAGAAGCTTTTGAAATCATATATCTTGGGAAGTGTTATATTTTTACACTCAGAAAAATTCACACACTTAAAAAAAAAAAGATAAAGAGCTTTCTCTGTTGTTGAGCCTTGCTTAAAAATTCCCTACCAGAGAAGTGTTATATTTTTACACTCAGAAAAATTCACACACTTAAAAAAAAAAAAGATAAAGAGCTTTCTCTGTTGTTGAGCCTTGCTTAAAAATTCCCTACCAGATGAATTATTTGTGAAAATAAATCTTTAAAGTTTGGAAATGGAAAATTTACCTTTGCACACTGACCCTTTTCCTGATGGAATATTGTATCATACCATCTCAAAATATTCTTTCCCCTGTCCCTCCCTACTCTGTGGTTCAAAAGCACATGGTCCTTTTTCAACTTTCTAGTAATCAAAAGCTAGATATAAGGGGAAAGAAAAAGGATGCTATTCTGCTCGAATATTTTCCCCTAATGAGCTTAACATTTCATAATATGCCATTGATAAAGGAAGATTGTATTGTTGTTGCTTAAAATATAAAAGGTCTCCTTCCCTGCCAACTGTACAAAGGACTCTCTGAAGCATCACACTTTTTCCCTGCTGACCGCACAAAGGAGTCTGTCTGAAGCATCACACAACCAGAAGGTGCCATCTTAGCCACCTGAGTCAGCCACATGCATTCTGTCACCATCTGATTCTTTCAAAGATAATCCAAATTCACACTTAATTACCATATATATATATATTTTTAAATTTATTTATTTATTTTTTTTTAGTTAACTGAAAAATGTGTTTTTCCTATCTCTGCAAGGATTCCTGAAAGACAGTTTTTAAATTTATTTATTTATTTTTTTTAGTTAACTGAAAAATGTGTTTTTCCTATCTCTGCAAGGATTCCTGAAAGACAGTATAACCAGGTTACCATCTCTATAAAACTTCCCCTGCAGAGGGGAGCTTTCTTTCTACTCTTTACACCACAATAAAAGAGGAAGAAACAAAGTAACTGAGGATATGATTTCTAGGCGCAAGATGTGAAGAGACCCTATTATTTTCTCTCCTACTGAGCGAGGTAACAATCTGGATTGCTTTATTAGCTACTGTTGTTCAAATACAAATAATTAAAACAATGACTCTGTTGAAACTTTCCTAACAAAAACATAAGCCTCTCAAACATAACAGGAAGTAAACTAGCTTCCACTTTTACACTTAACTGTGAATTGAAAAGCTTTTACTCATTCAGGTTCCTCAGATACTGTTATTAGTAGGCTTATTTAAAGAACAATAAAGTTACTTTCTTAAATCCAAACTTATCTTGTCTAATAAATGTGAGTCATTAGAATGGTTTATACCTAGATTTTCTTTGAGAATTTAAAAGCCACACTCTTTGCTATTATGATTTTTATGCAATCTTTTTTAAAATTTGGAAATGTTATTGTAGAGCTAGGGCTGGGTCCAGAGCTCACAGACCCCTCAAGCCCATTGTCCAGACTGGGTCACAAACCCTTCACACACAGTTCTACGAGCTAGGT
>NW_007726172.1:168231-310242 GCF_000696425.1 Galeopterus variegatus
CCTCAAGCCCATTGTCCAGACTGGGTCACAAACCCTTCACACACAGTTCTACGAGCTAGGTTACCAGAAAAAGAAGGTCCTTGGAGCCTCGGTTGAAGAAAGAGTAGTCTTTATTCAGCACACACATATGTAAGAGCTAAGCAGTCCAAAGAGGAACTCAGAAACTCAACTGCTACAGGCAAAGTCCAAAGAAAAACTGAGCAGCTGCCAGCAGAGTAAACATGCTGTATTTTTAGATGTGAGCTCTGCTGGCTCTCTACTCACAAACTCTGAAGAACACAAGAATAGCAACAAAACTAAACAGATACATTGGTGCACATGCACACTAACTCCACCCACACACAACTTGTTTACAAGGAATGTGTTGCGCCACCCCCAACCAGATCCAAAGTGAGGGGGCCTGATTAAATTATTCTATTTTCCTCACAGTTATTAAATAATAATAAAATCTTAATAATGAAGAATTTGCAAATGATATATATGCACAACAATCTTGTGGGAAAGTCATAGCAGTATTATTTTCCTCATATTGTGACATTATGTGACCCTACAGGCAGCAAAGGCCAAACTCAGTCCAGAACTGTCTTTTGTTTGTAAGTCTAGCCCTTTTCTCAAAAATCTTTCTTTAGACTTTTAAAAATCAGAAATCTTATCAAGTACAATAGTAAATTTTTCATTGAACAGCTCTTAAAATATAAGATTGACTCATTTATTATTGGGTTAAATCTAAAGTTGGGGTGGGGGGAGGTAAATGGATAGGTGTGATGGTTAATTTAATGTGTTAAATGGACTGAATTAGTAGATGCCCAGATAGCTAGTAAAACATTATTTCTGAGTGTGTCAGTGAGTGTGTCTGTGGAAGAGATTAGCATTTGAATTGGTAGACTGAGTAAAGAAGATCTGCCCTACCAATGTGGGTGGGCAACATGCAATTCACCGAGGGCCCTAATAGAAAAAAAAGGCAGAGGAGGGGACAATTCACTCTCTGTTTGAGCTGGAACAACCACCTTCTCCTGCATCAGACATCTGTGCTCCTAGTTTTTAAGCCTTCGGACTAGGACTGAATTATATCACTGACATTACTGGTACTCCAGCTTACGGACAATATACTGTGGGAATTCTCAGCTTCCGTAATTGTCTGAGCCAATTCTATAATCTTTATATCTATCTACCTACCTACCTACACATTTATCTATATCCTTTTGGTTCTGTTTCTGTGGAAAACCCCAACTCATGCAAAAGAGGAAAGTAAAAAACTAGAGAAGCTTCCTTTCTGTTCAAAGACATTATATAATTTTTACTATTTTCAAATAGACCTGAAATAAAATTAAGTGAATTTGATCAAACAGTCATAGAAGTCCAAAAATTAAACAAAGTTCTTAAATGGAGAACAAATGGAACACAATCTTGAATAAAGTGCTTGTTAAAAACAAAGACTAGAGTGTCTCATTTTGGAATGCATTTAATATGGCAAACCTTTGTTGCTGTTGTTAATCATGTGCTTATTTCAATGAATTTCAGTATGCTCTTCACAAACATTTGTAACATTTATTTAAAATCATTGAAAAGTGTAAGGAAATTTTGTCAGTACACCTCTGATTTTCTTACTGATCAGTTATGAACTTGCTGGTGTTATAAAAACAGGTGACATAAAATAATCATAATTTTTTTAAGTGTGCTTTTATATACAGCTTAAGCCAAATAACATACTTAAATGATTTTGACAACTTTTGAGTCTTTAATTCCAATGCTGAGATTATCACAAAACTTTAGCAGAGAAAGATCAATTTCTAGGTCATTATTATTTATCGGAAATTTTTTCCAAATGTTATTTTTTTAAATTTTAAATTTTTTTTTTTTTGTCTTTTTTACTGACTGGTAACGGGATCGCAACCCTCAGTGTCGCGTCCGCACCACGCTCAGCCAGTGAGCGGGAACCATTCTCCACATGGGATCCAAACCCTCAGCGGGAGCGCCGCCGCGCTCCCAAGCGGTGCACTCTCCAGTGCACCACCGGGCCGGCCCTCCAAATGTTATTGATTGCACTAGTGTAATTACAGTCAACAAACATTTATTGAATGTGGACTATATGTCAAACATTATGCTATGAACTAGTAATATAAGGAGGAATCGTCAAGTTACTAATTACCACTGATATTAATTAACAATTATTTTATACCTATAGGCTGCTTAACACACTATGCAATAACACACTTCCTCCACCAGTTTAAAATTACAGAGCAAAAATAAGTGAATCTGCAACAAAGACTCAATATCATAAGATACCAGATAAATAAAAAATATTTGTGTTCTTTTATGTACTGAAAATTAATTACAAAAATGGATTTGTTATGGTCCGGCCCTGTGGCTCATTTGGGAGAATGCGGCACTGGTAACGCCGAGCCTGCGGGTTCGGATCTTATATGGGGATGGCCGGTGCGCTCACTGGCTGAGCGTGGTACAGACCACACCATGTTGAGAGTTGCAATCCCCTTAGTGGTCAAAAAAAAAAAAATGTATTTGTTACACAAAATATTCAAAATAAGGTTACATCAAATGGAAAAATATGTAAATAAAAATAAATAGTCTCTCTTGCACACCATTTTCTGTTCTGTTTCTCTAAACCCTTATAAGTTACATGATCTCCCATTAGTTTCAGTTTACTCATTCATAGTACAGGTTTTTTGTGTTTTGAAAGAGGAAGGCACATTAAAATTAATCCTATTTTTAAAATAATTCTACCTAACCAGGAAAATTAAATATTTTCATAATTGAAAATAAAAAGAGACAAAATTTGGGAGCAGTGGTATTGTGAATGTTGCCAAATACATAGAGGAAAATATGAACAAAAGATCAGAAATAAGCTAACAAGATAATGGGACAAATGCTATTTAGTGAGCGACTAGGAGCCACTGTGCAATAGCAGTAATTTTCTACAGCTGTGCTTTTCGATAAAGGTTCCACTGACTATACATTGCTATTGAGAAATTGAAATTTGGCTGGGGCCACTGAATAACCAAATTTTTAGATTTACTTAATTTTCATTAATTTCATTATAAATGTGAAAACTAATGGTCTATTCAGTTATTACAAAGCTTTTAAGTACAATTGCAACAACTTGGGTATGGATACTTACTATTTCAACTGTAAACTATATGAAACCTAAATATAGATCAAGTGTAGCAATGAAATTCAGTACCCAATTTGAGACGTGGTGTAATTGCAAAACACATCCCAGATTTCAAAGACTTAATATTATTAAACAGAACATAAAATATTAACTGATATTTATATATTTCTTACATGTTTAAATGGTAACATTTTGGATGTATTGTGTTAAATAAAATTACTATCAAAATTAATTTTAACTGTTCATTTTTTAACATGTCTACTTGAAAATTTTAAATGAACTATTTGGCTCTCGTTATATTCCTGATCAACACAGCACTGCTCTAGAGCATTTTTTTCCCTCCATAAAATGACTCCTAACATTCTCTCACTCTCTCTTTCCAACTTCTCACAATCTTTCTCTTGATTTCCTTTCTTTAAGACAAAAAAATCCTGCCTTACCTTTAAGATCTCACCCTCTCATCTCCCCTTCATCTAGGCCAAAAATCTAAGATCACTATTACAGTTGGACCATTGTTTATTTGCCCTTCTCCCAAATGATTGATACCTTTTAATACCTATGGCCTGAAAAATTCATGGCTGAGCATCTTAATGTTTGACATACTCACATACTCTTAAGAATAAACTAAAAGCTATGGATTTTTCTCTTAGTACAAAATACATATATGTACATAACTTTTGGGCCAATACTAAGCTCGGTTCCCAAATATGAGTGTGTAAGAGATAATAAATTCTTCCTTGTTTTTCTAAATAAACTTAATTTTCTTTTAAATCCCCATATCACTTTAGCATCAAAAACTTTATCTCAGTTATTTCAATATTTTCTCTTCCCACAATTTCTGTTATATTGACATCTTAAAGAGACAAACAAAATGCCAAGTTGTTGAGTGGATGTGTATTATCCTTGATGCTGTCTGTCTACAAAGGTGTCCTCTCAGATGTCCATGTTCGCATTTATACCTCAGGTATCAGCCCACTAATCAGCTGTGTTGTCTCAGGTTGCTACATGCAAAAGCCCTTCCTTGGTTGCCTTCTGAGGCTCTTCTGTCTCAGTTAACTCTGTGGCATTTATAGCCATTACAGTTTTCTGAAGCTTGTGGGCAAGTCTAGAATGTGGAATTCTATGTAATTGTCTGTGGTCTTTTGCAAAATAGCTCTATTATGCATTTTTTTCTTTCTTTCATTCTATTAATCTGGGGTTTTTCTGTCTGCTATACTAGGTTCAGACCCTGACTTCACCACTTACCAGTGACCTTGGGCAGGTTACTTAACCACTCTGTACCTGTGTTTATTTATCCTTAACAATAATACATACCTCATAGGCTGATTCTGAGGATTTAAAAAGTTAAATACTTATGAAGCTTTTAGAGCTGTGTCCTGAACCTGGTAAATTCTCAACAGTTGGCAACACTCACATCTTGGTTCCTAGAATCTGCTAAGATATATGGAGTAACAAGTGATTTTTGAGTCTTTGAGGTTCTTTGGGGAAGTTGTTGGTTAATCCTAGCTGAAGAAGTATGGCTAAGAGCCATCCATGACACACAGGATAAAAATTAATTCTGCCTCTGATTATGTCACAATAAATGTTATTAGTCAGTTTCTCCATCATACACACATTAGTAGCTGCCATCCCAAGAGACATAAAATTATAAGTTATAAGGGCAAGAGTTATTATCTTTCAGATGCCTGTGGAAAAATCTCCATTGCTTTATTTTCGCTCTACCTCCTGTGGCAGCCACCACCATAGTTTACCAGATCCAACTTCTATTTCCAGTCTCTTTCTCCCTGGTCTAGCTCCATTACAGAGGATGTAAAAGTTAAGAATTCAAATCACCAATTTTCCTTTCAGCTAGAGAATAAGCCATGTGTCACGGTACAAGATAATAAGACGTAAACAGAACTCTTCTGGTTGTTTGATTTTTCTGTTTGGAAGGATAACAACTGGAGGGCTGCATAGTCGGAAGCAATTCTATGACCATAAATTTGCTAACTTTCCAGGAAATTTGTTTATGATGAGAAATGAAGGATGAGTAGAAAGAACATCCCAGGGAGAAACGTTAGTATGTGCAATGAACAGGGGGCAGAACAAATCATAGGGATAAACATTAGAACTTCCTGCTCTTCAAATGCAAGAAAGGAAAAGAAAGATTAACTGTTCTTTGGCTCCAACCCCAAAATGTGAACTATGAACTACCAGAACAGACTTTAAAATTTGTCCCATTCCACCTGTGACCATGACTTTGTTTCAGGAAGCACACCTCTGAACATCAACCAATCAGCAACAGCCTAGCTCCAGTGCTTACACTTTTGAAAGTGATTCCCATTCACATTCATTCACATTCACTGAATGCAGCCACATTCAGAGCACACCTCCACAGCAGCCGTCAGCCAGTCCCTTAACATTAGTGTTTCTGAAAGTTCCTTACTTCCGGAATTTCTTGCTTTCTAAAACCCTATATAAGATTGGCATTTTCTTTGTTAAGAGACACTGTACTTTGAAATTACATGGCAAAAAGTAAGCTATGTTTTCTTTTCTTTCTTTCTTTCTTTTCATTTTTTTGTTTCTGTTATTGAGAAGTGTCTCGTTTTAATAGTGAATATGAAGGACTAATCAAAGTCAGAAAGAGTTCCTAGAGGAACAGATAGAGGATAAAACTGAAAGAACCACCAGCAGCTGGACATTGGAGAGCCTTCTTGGCTAAGTTTTGTAATTTTTAGCTGTGCACCAAGATTTATGAGAAGCCATTGAACAATTACCAGGCAGTATGCACGGGACTTTTATGATAAAATTTACATTTATAAAATGTTACTATAACTTCAGAGTAAATATGAAATTGGAGACATTCAGTGGGGGCACTTTCACAGATAAATCATATCTATCGAGGAAAGGATGATGGCAGCTTAGATTAGGGAGATATAGTGGTGATGGAGAAAAATTAGACTTGAGAATTAGTTACAAAGTAAAATCAAAATAATTCACAAATAAATTAGAGAAGGGATATGAGAGAGAGGGAGCTGTTACAGATGAATCCTTGTTTTTTGACTTTGGCCACTGCTGCAGCTCTGGTTTAAATATTTGTCCCCTCCAAAACTCATGTCAAAGCTTAATCCAATGTAGCATATTGAGAGGTAGGGGCTTTAAGAGGTGATTGGATCATGAGGGCTCTACCCTCATAAATGTATTCATTTTTTCATGGATTAATGGTTTAATGAATTAATAAGCTATCATGGGACTAGACTGGTGGCTTCATAAGAAGAGACCTGAGCAAGCTCTAGTCCTCTTACCATGTGATGCTCTGTGCCACTTGGGGACTGCAGAGAGTCCCCACCAGCTAGACATCCCTCACCAGATGTGCCCCCTTAATTCTGGATTTCCCCTCCTCTAAAAGTATAAGAAATAATTTTTATTTATTTATAAATTACCCAATTTCAGGTATTTTGTTATAAGCAACAGAAAACTAAGATAGCCACTTAATGAAGTGAGGGCCATTCACCAAGATTAGGGTCAATAGAAAAGAATCAGGTTGCTAGTGGGGAAAGAAGATTATGAATGTGTTCTTGAGTTTGAGATGCCTTAGAGATATCTACAAGAAGATTTTGAGGAAGCAATGGAATACATGAGTCTGGAGCTCAGAGAAGAGATCTGAGCTTAGAATACAAATGTAGAGTCATCTAACTTGAGGACTCCATACATTTCTTGCTTAGAAGAAGATGCATCTGTAAAGGAGACAGTGAAGAGATAGAAGCCAAATAACGAGTCTTTCAAAATGGAGGGAGTGGTTGACAATGCTGAATGCTGCTGAGAGGTCACATAGATAAGACCTGAAAAAATGGCCCAAGGAATCAGTGATCCTTAGAGGTCACTGGTACCTAACAGAGCTCTTTGGCTGGAGTGATAGGACAAGGAGCCATTTGGAGCTAATTAAGTAAGGAGTGAGAGGTCAGAAAATGGAAATTTTAAAAAATCACAAGGTTAGCTAATTTGTCAATACATTTCATTATAAAGAACAGCAACTGTCTTTGGAGACAGCTAGAGAAGGAAAGAAGTTATTTTGTTTTCTTTTGTTTTGGGGGTCAGTTTCACGGTTGTTTTTCATGAGAAATTTTCAGTGTATTTAAAAGCACCAAATCTGTATTTTCAGTAAACTGTACCTTCTATTAACAATTATATTGTAGTAAATTCTATAATTTAGGAATAAATTATATTATTATATAATATAGGAATATTATTATTTGCAAACATAGATTCCCCAAAAAGATGCATTATAGACTCCAACTTAAACTGAAGCAATCCATGTCCAATTAGAACTGTAATCAAAGAGTAAATGGTTTCACTTTTTGCGCCTTAGTCTATTTTAAAGTTTTGTCAGCTTAGGACTGTGGCTTCTAATGCTTAATGATGTTTTATTTTCTAATAAGGTTTTGCTTTTATTTCTTCTTAACTGTTAGAGCTTCCAATAACAATTATACTGAGAAAAGATTTCCACAGCAGGTGGCAACTACATTTAAACACATAGATTAGCATGGGGTACCGGAAAGAAAACTGTAAAGTGAACTTAAAAGGGATAGACTTGTTATTCAGCTTTGTTTTTTATTTCTTCTTGACAGCACTGTTCACTGGTCAGATTGCTATTTTGTGGAAATGTAAGCTAGAGCAAATAATTGCTTTTGAGGCAGAATAAAACTCCATCACAGTTCAAAGGGCCATCTTATAATAATGCTAGAAACCTAAACGCTAGTAGATAGTAAAATGAGAATCAACGAATATATATAAATTAAGACCTGAAAAGAGGACAAAGGCAAAGTGTTTGCTTCCATAACTAACCGAGAAGAAAGGGCTACTAAAATTTTAGGCATGTGTAAGCGTTTATCATCACATTTTCATGATACACAGAAATGTGTATTCAATGTAACAAATGGAGAAATCAACAAGCAGAGCTGAGTGACCATGGAGTAGCATTAGTTCAGCTAGAGGTCATTGTGAAGATGTGCCTTTTGAACACTCTGCCAAAGAATATTTGAAGTTCTCCTTTGATAAACAAGTGTTTCAACACAAGGATGAACTACAATGCCCCTCTTCCTACTAGTTTTTATCCTGAGTGTTAAATAAGATCAGCAGAGTGCCAGAAATACTGGGAACAAAGGATTTTATAAGCCTTACAGTACTTTAATTTTAAGAGAAAATCATCACTACCATTAAAGCTTCTCGATCACACTGCCTACCATTTTCACTAAACCTCAGGGACCCATCTGCAGCACCCGTCCAACTAGCAGATTCGAGCAGAAAGGAGACGGGTTATCTGCTCCTGTTTCAGACCTGGTCCAAGTGTGTCCAACCACACACAGGAGTGTCAGTCATTGGACTTTGTTGTTGTTAAATGCTTTCTCATCTTCTAAGTTAATTAATAATAAAACCAGTAAGTAACATTTATTGAGCATTTATTATGTGCCACATATTGGCTGGTTTCTTTCTTTATACTATCTTACTCATCTTCCTAAACAAATTATGAGGTTGATATAACATTTTTTATTTTTCTTATGTGGAGACTAAACTGCAGAATAATTAAATATATTTTAAAGGCCACACAGATAGAAATGTAATAGAACAGATAATTAAAATCAACCAGTCTTCACTCTTGTACACGTATTTTAAATTATAAATTTAGAAAAAATGTAGGTACATTTTAATATATAATTTTATCTTATAGTAATATTTCCTTTTCCAAACTAAAATTATATTTTGAAGTTTTAATACTTAAGATTTTATTCCATATGTGTTATTACATATTTATCTGTATTCTTTTTATATTTTATTTGGGTGAATTTATATAAATACTTATATTTCTTGGGATTTTATAAATAAAAACATGTTTTGGTTTTTTTCTGTCTTTTGTTTTTTTTTTTCATGACCGGTAAGGGGATCACAACCCTTGGTGTGGTGTCGCCCACACCGCACTCAGCCAGCAAGCACACCGGCCAGTCCTATATAGGATCCGAACCTGTGGCAGGAGCGTCGCTGCGCTCCCAGCGCCGCACTCTCCCGAGTGCGCCGCAGGGCAGGCCCTAAAAACATGTTTTAATCTTCAATTTTTATTTCACCATTTATATCTCTAACATATTTGTGTTTTTTTACTTAAATTTTTATGTTTAAAATGTTTATTAGATCTCTCTTTCTTAACATTTAAAGTAACTTTTATGATAATGTTTCTTCCAATATAGCAGATTAAATGTCTTAAAAGACCTCTTCATAATAACAAGAATAAAATGGAGCAAATACCCTTTAAAAGGCATTGCTGAGCTTGTACAAAAATAAGGAAAATTCCCCGGGGACAAAAATTAAGAAGGAATGGAAACCAGAGTAGGAAACTGAAGTTCTAGCTATGTGTTTCCTGGGGAACTTGTTGACTCCTGAAACTAATGGATTCAACATTAAAAAGCCCAAGGCCCTGAAGGCAAAGTCTTGGGCCTTTTTAAAGAGTGTGATCAGAATTTAGACTCCTACACAAAATCAGGAGCCTCAGAGAAAGCAGGGACTAGAAAAACTGCCTTTGCCACAGAGGGATAAAAACCACATGTACTCACTCACATGTGGGAGCTAAGAGAGAAAGAAGGAAGGAAAGACCATAGTGGTGCATCGGACTTGCAGAGGGAGAGAGCATGCCTAGGGATACCAAGTGGAGTGGAGGAAAGGGGAAGGTGAAGGGAAGTTGGGGATAATTGGGTGGGGGACATGGGGTACAAAAGCAATTTGTGGTAATGGGCATGCTCCCAGTATTAATCTGGCTTCACATCTTGGGCACAAGGGGTAACAAGCAGTTTTGTATCTCATGAATATTCATAGCCAATTTTTAAAAATCCCTTAAAAACATGGAAACAAAAAGAAAAAGAAAAACTGCCTTGGCTTTATAGCAAGGCAAGATGAAATACTACCAGTGTGATTTAAGAAACCCTAAACCAACCAATTAAATTTGTACTGGGTTAATAACATGCTGGGGCACATGTGAACTAAAAAAATTAATCTTTACCAGAGAGTGTTGAGCTGTGAGTATAAATGTTTCTGGAGGGTGGTGTGGTGAAGATCCAGCTACCAAACCCAAGTGAAGACTCCCATCATATGGAAGATGGCAAAGATCATAAGAATGCCAATCACCAGAAGTAAGACCCCACAGACTTTGGCCCCCTGCATCTTCTACAGGGTTGGAGTCACTAAGAAGGATGCACACAGCACTGACTGGAACAATGCTTTACTCACAGAAAGAAGGGATTCAACAAGGTCAGTGTCTGTAGTGCGCACTGGTTTCATACAGCCAGCAGGTCCCTCACAATAGCTGTAGCATGGTGATGGACTGTACATGCCCCACTCATGCTGCAGGTGGTACTATGCATCAAACACATACCCCAGAGGTTCATGCATTGGAAACTTGACCCCCATTGTAACAATGTTAAGAGGATAGGAAATCCAATTATGATATTTGAAAGGTGGGGCTTTTAAGAGGTGATTAGATTGTGAGGACTGTGCCCTTGTGAGCGGATTTCTCCATTCATTGAGTAATGGGCATGGTTCTGATGGTTTTTAAAGGAGAGTAAGTGGAAGTTTAGCTCTGTCTTGCTCAGCCCATTCTTACCATATGATACCTTGAGTTGCTGTAGAGAGTTGCTACCATTGAAAAAGGCCTTCACCAGATGTGTTCCAGGGACTGTGGACTTCCCAGCCACCAAAACTGTAAGAAATAAATTCTATTTATTTATAAATTACCCAGTTTCATGTATTCTGTCATAAGCAACAAAAATGGACTAATGTAGGTACAGACCCTGCTTCCTTCCTACAGGGCAGATATACTGGTGGGACTGGCCAAGTCCTATATGACCCACATGCTTAAGCAATGCAATACCCAGAACAGAGGACAGCTTTCTCCAAACAAGCAAGAAGACTCTCAAGCCAAGTGACAGATCAGCACCTAGCTATCATACAGGGAATATCCAGGCCCCAGCTACTGATTGGACAGTCTTGAAGTGGGACAGCAGGTTGGGTAATGCCAGCATCCCCAACCAAAGGGCACATGCTAATGTAGACACCCTGTTATGTCCACAGACAAAGACTCCCTTCCTGCAACTATTTCATAATAAAAATTTATAAAACATCAAGGAAGCAAAGCAGTATAAGCAAGAGTGAGAATATTAATAGCCAACAAGTAGATGTCAGTTTGTTGGATAAAGAATACAAAATATATATGTCTAAAACATTTAGAAAGTAAAATACACAAATGAAAAACAAGAGCCAAGAATAAGATGTTTCCACTCTTGACCTCTGACTGTCTATTCTGAGAGCAGAATCCAGACTGATCATTTTAATATGCATGTCAGATCTAGTGATTCCTCTGCCTAAACCCTGTGATGGCTCCCACCTGTCTCAAAATAAAGCTGAAGTCCTCACAATGGCCTACACAGGCCTAAATCATGTGGCTGCCATTACCTCTTTCTCTTCTTTCCCCTCATCACTTATATGCTCCAGCCATACTGGCCTCTTTGCTTTCCTTGACCCCATCTTAGTTAAGTTTGCATTGGCTAAGACTTCTCCTTGGAGCTGTCTTCCCCCAGATACCCATATTTTTACTTCCTCACGTCTTTAGATTCTTGTTCAAATATCACCTTCTTGATGACACCTTTCCTGACCACCTTTTCGAAACGGCAGCCATCACTCCACCCCAGCACTGCCGGTACTCTATACTGTGCTCATGCTTTAGTGTGTGTTTTCTTTCTTATAACATTTCTCACCATCTTCTCACTCACTTATTATCTCTTCTTTACTGCTTGTCTTGTCCGGTTGTGTACCACATGGTCAAAGATCTTGTTTTTGTCTATTTTTATTTTTCATTAAAGTATCCCAAGTGCATAAGAAGTACGTGGCACAGAGTGGACACATTTTTTTGAGTACTATCAAATAATCAGGCAAATTTGAAAAATAACCAACTTATCCTTCTAGAATGTAAAAATATAATTAATAAATTTAAAATCTAGTAGATTAAACAGTAGACTACCTAAAGCATAAGGAAAAATTACTGACCTGGTAATTCAAGTGTAGTAAAATTCTTAAAAATTACAAAATGCTAGACAATAAGATGGGGGTAAAAATAAGGGTTTAAATATATGGATAATAGAATAAAAATATTTAATTAAAGTTCCAGAGAAGAAAACAGAGAAGGAAGATTGGGCTAAATTTAAAGCGGATAATGGTTGACAATTTTCCAGAAATGACAAAATACAGGAATCCTTCTATTCAGAAATTCCAATAAATCCAAGGAAAAAAGGATTCCACACAGAGCTATATGTATAATGAGGGCAGAAAAAATAAAAAGAAGCTTTAACAAGAGCCTAAAACCACCATATTGCCCACAAATAATGACAAATCCCAGCTGCTCAACAGCAAACTGGAAGCTAATGTGTACTGAAAAAAAACTCCTCAAAATATAGAGAAACGATAAATTCTAAGAATATCTTGGAATCCACTGAGGTGAACTATCATTAAAGAAAGAGTGTAAAATAGACACTTTCAGGGAAGTAAAAACTGATGAAGTTCATTGATAAGCAACCTTAACCAAGAGTATTTAAGGATGAAATTTAAAAGAGAAGAAAACAACTCCAGAAGAATGCTATAATATTACAGAAATTATCATAAATTAAAAAAATTGGGGGCCGGCCCAGTGGCGCACTGGAGAGTGCGCTGCTTGGGAGCGTGGCAGGAGCGCTCCCGCCGAGGGTTCGGATCCCATGTGGAGACCGGTTCCCGCTCACTGGCTGAGCGCGGTGCGGGCGCAACACCGAGGGTTGCGATCCCCCTTACCGGTCAGTAAAAAAAAGACAAAAAGGAAAAAAAAAATTGTAAACATCTGCGTAAATCTAAACAAACATCTATTTTATAAGATGATAACTATAATTTTGGACTTAGGGGCTCATAAATTAAGGTAGAATTAAATATTTGACAATGTAAGTCAGAGGAAAGTTACAGGAGTTAAAGCATTCAGTTATTATATTATTCAGGATGTGATATCAATTAACTTCAGACATTGTGTTAATTTCAGATCTTAGAGCACAGCCTGAGATACTGATTCTTATACAGAGATTTGATGGAGTGCTATACACTTAAAAGTTTTGCACCATACTGTGCAAATGTCATATTGTTATGGAAAGAACACAGCTAGGAAAAACAATTCCAGTCTCTCTGAGAGATGGAGAGTCAGGAAGTTTATTACGCTAGTGGGACAGGAACACTAGTGGGACCCAGGTGAATTCCTGTTCTGAGATCCTGGGACCCTGAACACAGGGAGAGCTGTGGTTATATACTTTACTTGAGCAGGCACGCAAGCCTTTTATTCGCCCTGTCTGTATCCAGGCAGAGTCACCCAAGCTGGGGATCTTCATAAAACAGGTGAGGGGCTTCACCAAGCAGGGTGACAGAGACAAGAAATGTGATTAAGGGGCTTTTTGTAAACCGAGCAGACAGCTTCTCTGACACAGGCAAACTGCAGAGCTACAGAAGCCAGAGATATAACTAACTGTTAACCCTTAACCCAATTCTCAGGTGTCCCTTACAAGCAAGCACATTCCAGGTGCAAAGTGAAACAAGGGGCTTAGAAATCTACTTTTGGGGGTCCACTATAATATCTCAAAATAAAGAGTTTTTTAAAAAGGAAAGAAAAGGAAAAGAAGGAAACCAAAAGAAAAACTTGTGGAAGCAACTAATATGGTACTTTGAAATAAAGATATTGTTTTAAATGCTGATATTAGAAAAGAAGAAACATGAACAATGAATCCAACTCAAGAAAGTAAAAAAATACATCAATCTACAGAAACAAATGGAAAAAATAATAAAGATAGGAGTATAAATTACAGAAACAAAATAGACAAGAAGTGTGAATAAAAGCAAAGCTTCTTTGCAGAAATTAATAAGATACACAAAATGCTGCTGGTTTGATCCAAATACATACATACATACATACATATATAATGAAAGACTGCTCTCCCAACTGTAATATTAATAAATATAGGGCATTTATTTAAGAAATAATAATATTCCTACTTTCATGCCACATGATTTAAAAATAGAGGATGTAGTGTCAACAAATAACTTTAATCAATGAGCATGCCGAAGGTGATCAACTACCAATCACTGGGGGGCAGTCATCACCCCTCCCTCTTTCAGGATCCCTGGTATAGAAAGGAAAAGGCTTCAGTTTCTGGGGAGGGTTAAAAAACCCTATTGTCTCTAGGGCCACAGGATATGGTAGAAGCAAAAATCTATAGTGCATTTGGGGAAAGGGTAAGAAAAACCTCCTTCCCACCCTTAGAAACCAAGTGAAGATCCCCAGCTTCTGGGGAAAGATAGAAAGAGAAGATATATGTCACCAGAGAAGGGACAGAAGAACCCTTAGGCTCAGGACCCTGAAACATTACAAAGCAGTTGTCTTCCACCACTGAGAAAAGGGCAGAAAACTCTCTCATACAAGGCATTCACAGATCACAGAGACAAGACAGAGGATGCCTTCTATGGGGGAGAAAAGGAAGGTAGAAACTCTAAAAGAAAACTCTCCCCATAAGGCCTGGGCACACAAGCACTATTTAAGACAGAGACTGGGCAAGGTAAACTGAGAATTCTGTCTCCTCAACAGACCAGCATTCCAGGATCATAACAAGTAGCAGTAAACTTGCAGGAGAGGACAGGGGCATGGAGAGACACCTTTTGTCAGCAGCCTTAGGAGCACTTCTGAAAGCAGAGGATATGGCAAGAACACTTGGAGAAATCCTCTGGTACCCGAAGCTCTCCACAAAATACAAGGTAACAGCAACCCACCATTGAAGGAATGTGAAGCCTATGGTTGATGCCAGGTAATAATAGCAACAATAAAACTCAAACCAAGCTCAACTATGAGTAGATTAAATCTGAGAGCCTAGCTGAATTTATTTATATAAGATAAAATGGACTTCAAAACCAGGAATTTACCAAATATAAAGGTGGCCATTACAACAAGATAAAGGAAATAATTCATCAGAAACACATAAAAAAATCCTAATTGTATATGCACCTAACAAAAAAGCAACACAAAAAAATTGGTGAGGGTATAGAAGTTCTGAATACCATTATCCATCAAACTGACCCAATTGACATTTATAAGGCAACTACCCAAGAACAATATAGTACGACTTTTCACATGGAACACTGACCAAGATATACTATATTCTTGTCCATAAAAAAAAACACTTAGAACAATTGAATTGGAAAATGAAATAAATTTCCTGACCACAAAAGAATCAAACAAGAAACCAACAACAGAAATCAATAACACAATAACTGAAAAAATCCTAAATATTTAAAAATTAAAGAAAAGAAAATTAAACCCAAGGTAAGGAGAAGAAAATGATAATGATAAGATTATAAATCAATGAGCTTGAAAGTAAAATAACTATGTCAATAAAGTTAATAAAATGATAAAAAATAAATAAAAATTGATAAACCCCTAAGCAGACTGAACCCTGAGAGAGACTGAGAGAAAGACAGAGAGAGAGAGAGAGATCAAGAGGAGGAGAGAGAGACATAGAGAGAGAAGACACCAATTTCTAATGTTAGGAATGAAAGTGGGACATCACAACAGATCCCACAGACATTAAAAAGAAAAAAATAATTAATAAATACTGTGAAGTGAATACAGTTGTAAAATTCAGTGCAACTGGAACTCACATACACTTCTGGAGGGAATGCAGAATGTTCCAGTAACTTTAGCACTTTGGAAAAAGTTTTGCAATTTCTTAGAAAGTAAAACACTTACCATAGGATCCAGCCCTGTCCTGGATATGTACTCAAGAGAAGCAAAAACACAGGTGCACACAAAAACCTCTACAAAAATGTTTGTAGCAGATTTATTCATAATATCCAAAAACTAGAAAGAAGCCACATATCTATCAATAGGTAGAGAAAGAAATTATGATATATTTATACAATGAGATTCATAGCAAAGAGATAACTGAGCAATAAGTAAAACCAAAGTACTTATATATGCAACAATATGAATGAAACTCAAAAACATTGTGGTAAATGAAAGAAGCCAGATACAAAAATCTACATGCTACGTGATTCTATCTATATGTTGTTCAACTGTAGGAAATCATTTGCCTGTTTTTGAATTTTGTATAAATAGAAGCATATAGCAACTCTTTATTTTAGATCCTTATCCTCTTGGTCAGCATTATATTTGTGATCTTTATCCAGATTTTTCTGTCCAGGTAGAGTCTTTTCATTCTCATTGCTGTATAGGATCCTATTGTGTAAGTATGCCACAATTCGCTTATCAATTGATTGCTGTTGTCACATTCACATTTTAATATCAAAACATAATAGCCTAACTGGCTAAAATTCTTATTCGATCTATTCTGAGTAGATTAAATTAGAAAAGCCTAGTTGAATTTATATAAGACAAAATAGACTTCAAAACCCAGAATATTACCAGATATAAAATCTAAGTGGGATTTCCCTTACCAAGTCACCTCATAAACAAACATTAAAATTCAGTATGTACCTGTAAAATACATTGACTTATCTTATGAAAAACCTAGTTTTTCTTTACATTTGGTTAGTTTCGGGTTCACCCTCAAATATTAAATCTGCCTTGCCACTACCTACCCACTTCCACATTTGTTTTCCTATGGAATTTCCTTTCTCTCAATATATTTTCTAATTTAGAGCCAAAGATATTTTCAGTCTTCTCATCTCTGAAAGTCAATAATTTCAAAATATCCATCTCCTATATTATAGTAGCCTTGGCACCACCCCCAAACAACATCAAGTTAGTACTTGAAAGAATAGGAAGACGGAGTGTTGACTCTCAGCTCAAAAACAATTTATATGATAAGGAACCCTGCCCAAAGCAATGACTGCAGTAAATCAGGGTATCTGGGATATAAGGTAAAACTCTTGAGAGCATTACTTTCCATTACTATAGTAGAATCACAGATTTGTAGGTTCATTTTAAATTGAGAGGTTCTGGCAAGAGTGCAATGACTTGTTTGAGATCACTCTTTAGTGACTGTTTCTGAGCCTCAGAAACCTGCATATATGAGGGTAACACAGTTAAGTTTAAACTTGATTGAGTATCGAATGTTTTGCATTTTATTGTTGCAGTGAAAATCATGTCATGAATACACCATTCGTTCCTTCATATAAGGATGTTCCTAATTAATCTGTTATTCGAAAGCCACCAGTATTATATAAGTAACTGCATTATTTCATGACATTGAATAAAGCCCAGTAGCAAGTTCCTGAGGCCTAATTAATTTTTTTAAAGCCTTTTACTCAGCGAGATGCTGCCTACCTGGATCTTTGAGTGAAAGGACATTAATGAAGCTGCAATGCAGATGATTATATTGAAAGTGATGAAGAATTTATTAGGAAGACAGCCATCATGGGCTGTGCAGTATATGAGGCATAAAACTGCTATAAGTAATGACAGAGTGTAGTTTAGGCAAGTAATGGGCAGCAGAGCTACAAAAGGAGAGCTTGGAGATATATTATTAAGTAATAAAGTTCCCATAAAAATTGAAATATGAGGTGGAAAGATTAACATGGTCATACAAGTCATCTTTAATGTTCATAGCCAACTTCTGCCTTCTAGAAAGAGTCAACTGAATTTATGCCTGCGACAACATGTAAGTCAAAACCTTTATTTATACATTTCATGCAAATGACTGCAGACCTTTGGTTTGCAGTTACCAAAGTAATGTTCAGTAGCATTTAAATTTATTACATTAACATTGGATCAGAAGCTGTATTTCTACCTGTCAAGTGGCTAACGTTTGTAGGTCATGTCATCAATAAATAGACTGTGGTTTACACTCCCCTGCACTCTTAGCCCCAAATCTATGAACAAAAGACTTTGCATTTGTTTTTTCCTTCTTCAACTGAATATAGATGTTCTCACTTTTCCATAATAATATTACGATATTATTAATTGGCACTTACCATTTGTTCCTATGGCATGTTCACTTCCATAGAAGAGATGTGTAGTGCTGTAATTAAGACCATGAGCTTTTGAGGGAGGTAGACCTAAATTAAAACCCTGAGCGTCACCGGGTGGTGGGGGTGGGTCGATGGACTTTGGTTAAGTTACTTAACAACTTTTGTCTCATGTTTCTCATCTGTAAGATGAGCATAATGATATCAATTTTGTAAGATTATTATAATAATTAATAGAGTATATATAATGTATCTGGCCAATCAATTATTTTCTTTATAATTATCAATACATTCTGAGTACTTCTATACTGGATATTGGAAGCAAAGTCCTGGAGGAGAGGCAAAGCATACTTTATCCCTCAACTATTCTCATCTCAGCTTATTTCTAAAGGTAAGGTCTGAAGGTTAACTTGTATCTAATGAGGTATGTAATTAAACTGCCAGACATTATGATTTGACTCACATATTTTATGAAAATTCTTGTCTTTTAGAATTTCCCAGAAGTGGATATAAAATTTGGCTATAGTCTAAAACAAAATTGAATATTAAGAGAGAAAATAGATAAACATTTGTAGAACAGTTTATTCTGAATTTGAAATTCTTCCTGTTTAAAGTCAATCACATGGAAATGGAAACAAGGTCACCATTTTTAAATAGGGTACTTACAGAGGCCTCAATGAGAAAATAGCCTAAAGGAAATGAAAATAAAAGCCATATGAGACTCACAGGAAAGACCATTTCAGATACAGGGAATAGCCAATACAAACACTCTGACGTGGAAAAAGAAACATACCAAGGAAGGGGGTGATCTGCAGGAATAGTCCATCATGGGTGTAGGAGTAAGGATACATTGTTTATAGAAAATTTTAAACAGTAAAAGAATGACTAAAACAGTATCATCACCATGCACTGACTATTGTAACCAATATCAGTGATAAACTATCCTTCCCCGAAAAAAAAAAAAAAATGTGTGTTGGTCTGAGTTCTAAACAATGGCTGTGGCTTCTGCCCAGCTGGGTGAGCTGTTTCCCATCTCCCCATCTTTGTTATGCCACTTCGTGGGAGAATATCAGGAAGGCACAGCAAGGGGTAAATGTGTCTAGATCAGACTGAATGAAAGCAAGAGTGGTAGGTGAGGGGGTCAATGGAAAGTAGCATGGCTAGAATGGGTAGGGCTTTGGCCTCTGTTAGGCCTTTGGCTTTTACTTTATGTGAAATGGGAAGCCATTGGATGGGTTATAACAGAGAATTTTCCAGATATTTCTCATGTTTCACCAAACTGATTGCAATGTTGAAAATCTACTTGACATAAGGGGACAACGATTGTAGCAGAGAAAACAACTGATGGTGATTGTTCTACCTCCTGTACATCCCATTGATGAAGGGTGGATCCCACACCCTGAGTAGTATGAAATGGCTAAATGCATGACATCCGACACTTGGCAGTTAAGATCGACAGCAGTTTATTCATCACACACACTTGCAGAATGGGGAGGAGGACACCATGCACCATGCAGGGCCATGTGAAAGTTGCACTCAGGTTTCTGGCTTTTATCATTTTCCTTCTTTCCAAAGTACTTCCTTCAACATTTCTTGCAAGGCAGGTCTACCAACCACAAATTCCCCCAAATCCCATTTTGCTTTTTTGAGAAAGTCTTTATTTATCCTTCACTTTTGCAGGATAATTTCTCTGAATACAGAATTCTAGGTTGGTATTTTTTTATTTCAATATTTTATGTATTTCACATCACTCATTTTTGCTTGTGTGGTTTCTGAGTAGAAGTCCAGTGTAATTCTTATCTTTGATTCTCTATACGATCTTCTATAGAATAACATGTTTTATCCCTCTGGTTTCTTTCAAGATTTTTTCTTTGTCTTTAATTTTATACAGTTTGAAGATGATATGCCTAGGTGTGATTTTTTGGCATTTGTCCTGCTTGATGTTCTCTGAGTTTCCTCAATCTTTGCTTTGGTGTCTATCATTAATTTTGGAAAATTCTCATCATTATTGCATCAAACACTTCTGTTCCTTTTTCTTTTTCCCCCACCTTCTGGTATTTCCAGTACACATGTTACACCTCTTGTAATCGCCCCACAGTTCTTGGATATTTTGTTCTGTGTTTTTTATCCTTTTTTATCATTTCATTTAAGTTTTGAAAGTCTATGTTGACATTTCTTCAAACTCTCTGATTCTGTCCTCAGCATGTGCAGTCTACTGATGAGCTCATCAAAGCCACACTTCTCTGCTCCATGGTTTTGATTTCTAGCACTTCCTTTTGATTCTTCCTTAGAACTTCCATTTCTCTGCTTACATTGTGCATCTGTTCTTGCATGCCATCCACTTTTTCCTTAGAGCCCTTAGCATATTATCATCATATTCAATTACCAATCTAATAATTTCAAAATCTCCGATATATATGAATCTCATTTTGATGCTTGCTCAATCTCATCATACTGTGTTCTTTGTCTTTTAGTACTTGTAATTTTTCATGAAAGTTGACCACGACATGCTGGATAACTGAGGTAAACAGGTCCATAGTGAGGTTTTCTGTTTATCTGACTGGGAGTTGTGTTGTGCTTACAGTTTGCTGTAGCTCTAGGTGTCAGAGATTACAATTTCTTCTCGTGTCCTTGTTTTTGTTGCCCATGTCATCTTTGGATTTCCCTAGAAACTTCCTAAATAAGGTCTGAGACATGCAGTTCTTTCACTTATATCCCCTGTAGGAGCTCTATTGATGGGGCAGTAAGACATAGAGGAAGCAAAGAGTTCTACTGCCCTCTAAATAGGTCCTAGTCTGTTAGTGGGTCTGTGCCCCTGACCTGTGACCATCACAGTTTTTCCTTCTCTGTTTTTCCCTTCTTAGGCAGGACAGGAAGATTAGAGAGGGCTGTACGTGGGTATTCTCTATTTGTTCATGCATTGTTCTCATTATTTCCTTTAATTCTTTAAATATGATTTCCCTTAGGATTTTTTTTTAACTTATTTATTGCAGCTGCTTTTACTGCATACTTTTTTCCTGTGTGTACACTATACATTCTTTTTTTTTTTCTTTTCTTTTCTTTTTTTTTTTTTATTCTTTTGGTGGTTGGCCTAACTCTTGACCATGGTGTTATAACCCTGTGCCCTAACCAACAAGACTAACCAACAAGCCCATTCCTGTTTCCTTACATGTCTCATAATTTGCATTGAATTCACTCTAAATTTTCATTAAAAGAGTGTATCAAACCTGGAAATCAGAATTGCCCGCCCCCCCGTATTTGCTGTGGTGCTGCTGTTTGTTTGTTTAGTGACTGTTCTGTACTAATTCTATAATGTCTATATTATTTTCCTGTGCAGCCACTGAAGTCACAGCTAAGTTTAATAGTCAGCTAGTGATTAGACAGAGATTTCTTTAAACACCTTAAACCAATAAGTCTCCCAACTTTTTGCAAGGGTCTCTGTGTGTGTACTGGGACATGCCTTTAACATTCAGGAAGACATTTTCTAACTCTGCCTTAGCCTTCTGCAGAACATCAAGTAAGCTAAAATGAGAGTTTAAGGCTTTCTGCTGTCTTTCCTGGACATGCACACAGCCTCAGTGTGCACAGTACTATGCATCCACATGGCCTTCTAGTTTTTCAGAAGTTTGTTGTAACTTTTCAAAGTCCCTATTGACATCTTCTTCTCCTTCTTCTCCAGTTTTTTCTTCTACATTTTTTGGTGACCCTCTTTTAGCCCAAACTGGTAATACTTCCTCAAACATATTGATGTTAAACAATCGTTGCTGATTATTTTTGAAAATTGCTCTTTGTGTAGGTCTGTAAGATCAAATAGAGACAAGACAGATTATGGAACTTTTCAGAGACCTGATAAAGAAGACAAATAGTGACAATTCTATGTGTAGGGGGCTTGGGGGGGAGTCAAAACTTATTCTGTTCCCTCCAGTGATTACTACAGTGTTGGTTTTCACAGCTGTAGTTGTGAGGCTACTGGTTTTCAAGACTATCGTAGAGCTAGGGGAAGGGGCTTAGGTTAGGTCAAGTTAAAGCTCCACAAGGCTTGCTGTAATTCCTAAGATTCAATCATTTTTCTTTCTTTTTTTTTTTTTTTTTCCTTTTTGTCTTTTTTCGTGTCTGGCAACAGATTGCAACCCTCAGTGTCGCGCCTGTACCGGACTGGGACCGGCAACGGAATCACAACCCTCGGTGCTGTGCCCGCACCTCGCTCAGCCAGTGAGCGGCCAGTCTGTATGTGGGATCCGAACCCTCGGCGGGAGTGCCGCCATGCTCCCAAGTGGCGCACTGTAGCAGTGCGCCACCGGGCCGGCCCTCAATCATTTTTCTTAAATAATATTTTCTTAGATTGTTGCAAGACTGGTTAATTTCCAGAGCTCTGAAGATGTTGATTCTTACTGTTTTTGCTAGTGTTCTCATTGCTTCTATGGAGGAGTGGATTTTTGGAGGTCTTTACTCTGCCATTCCAGAAGTCAAGTTCCCCCTGCTTTATTTATTTTTTCATAGCAGTTATCAGAGCACATTTTTCAAGTTCTCATGAAATGAAATTGCTGATTATTTAATTGCTTATTGTTCGTTTGCAATTAGAAATTAAGCTATAGGAACAGAAATATTGTCTGTCTTGTTTACTCTTCCACCTGTCAGGAATTGTGAAGGGTCTGAGATTTTACCAGAAAGGCTACCTATCATGTTATCTTGCCACAGTTTCATGGATGCTGCAGAAGACACACACTCCTGGTTCAGAGAAAATGGACTCTATTACTCACTGCACAGCAAGAGCCATAAGCTCATGTTCACATCAATTCCCCTTGCTCCTCAAGTCCCTCAGGAAAAATGCAATAGCCCAGGTGGATGCTATGCACATGGTGATTTTACATCACAGATGTGGAACCCCAAGACTAAAAACTCAAATCTTTTATAATGGGCTACAAACAATTATGTAATAATTTGTGTAATAAAATGTTTTCCTTTGCCCTGGAGGAAAACATTTTATTACATAATAAACCTTTCCTTTGTTCTGGAGGGAAGCACTATCTATCTTCCAAAGCTATTCACTATACAAAATCCTTGAAGAGAGAGTCTGCAACAAAAATCTGTCAGTACCTCTGCTTGCAAGAGATGCAGAATACAAGAGATCCATGGAGAATTGTCTCCCAGCATCACTTTAGGCCTAAAGCAGAATCTGATCCGTTTAACACATTCAGCAAATACTTGTTGAATAAAACCTGCAAGAATTTCTATTTTCATCAATATATTCTATCTTCACAAGTCAAAAAAATTTTTTTTAATCTTGGATATGAAGGGAAGTCTTGAATAAGAATTTAAGAATAAAAATTTCTGTGGAGAATTGCTACAATAGAGTGGCAAGTGGAAATTATGAAACCATATTGGCTTTCTCACTTGTAAATAGAAATTATAAATTCACCTGTTAACTATTCAGAGAAGCCCAGTCTTCTCCCTTACCACTTTCTTGCCTCACTCTGTAAAGGAAGTACTGGTATATTTGATAAAGGCAGGAACATTTAGTTAAACCATGCAGCTAAGGTTTTAAAAGCCTCTCTTTTGCAATTCCCTGAAATTCCTAGAAAAGTTGAGAATTAAAGAGGCTTGCAATCCAACTTCTTTGTTTGCAGATAGACAAACATCCAGTTTACTTTCTGTGTCTGTCTCCTCCTTCCTCCAGTCCCTCAATTTGAAAGAAGTAATATACAGAATTAAGTTTTGGCCTCCGGGGTTAGTGTAGGACTTTGGACAGCTTGAGACTTTTGGCTAACCTTTTCCTAGGCCATTCAGATCAAAATCCTCTAGACAAAAGAGGTCCATATACTAGTCTAGTCTTGTTCATTGATGTTTTCCTGGGACTTTCAGCAAAACTCCTTCACTAAGTGTGAAATCTCTCTTGGCCTTGTTTGGTACTTTGAAAGGGATATATGGTTAAAAACGGGATCTGATATTTCAGAACTTTGTATGTATTAAACCTCTATTGGCAGTTCAATTCTGTGCAATACTCAGCACATGATAGATTTTTTAAAAAGTAGAATGACTACAGAAGAGATGGCATCTCTGTCTCGCAACCAGTCATTTTATATAGTCTGCCTCATGTTTTTTAAATAAGTAGAAAATGCTATAAAAGAGTTATTTGCATAATTCGGTACACACCAAAGATAACGGTGTTTTTTTTTCCCTATATCTACATAGTTTTGTCTTCAAGAATATTATGCTACTTTCAGTTACAAATTGCTTTAAATATATTATACTGCCTTTCCTTAGTGTGTTTAAAATTCATATCATTTCAGTTGTTGCTTATTTTATTTTGTCATTGAAATGGATTCATTTTGTGTTATTCTAAGAAATATACTTATACTATAGATCATTTATATGTTTACAATATAGCTAGCTAGTCTGATGTTTAAATTGTTTATCTCAGTGGTTTTGTTTTTATCATAAATGTTTAAATTTCTTTATTTAACTCTTACTGAGATTTCTTGTTTTTCCTTGTGAATGAATTTCCCAGATCAGTAACAATCTATGGGCCAATTCTAACTTCATAGCTGAGAATATTATTTTTTCACATTTTCCAGACATTCATTATTTTTTACACAAACAAGTATTTATCACATATACCCATGTTTGTAATTAGTTTCAAATTAGCTGCTTCTTATCTTAAGAAATTCTATGACTACTTTCAGGGCTCAAACTATCAAAAGAAATAATCATAGTGTACATCACAATACTTTTTATATTCTATAATTTCATTCCTCCTGTCTTTGACCTTTTGGTCAACCATAAATGTTTCAAGTTCCTTAACTAAATTTTGAACTGTAATAAATTGTTAATGATAAGTAATTAAAAATCAAATAAAATAGATTTTACTCCTAACTTCTTTTGTAGTCATTTTTTTCTGTCCTTTCATAGAAAATTAAAACGTTTTTTAAAATCCATGCTTGCTCCACTTAGAAAACATTTTTGCATGTAATAGAAAAATATTTTTCAGCAATTCTGAATTTAATTTCTGATTTTAATAATCCAACCCTGCCACAGTTCCCAGGTTAATAATAGGCCCTGAAAAAGTATTAAAGGAACAATTGCTTTCTTAGCCAGATGTGCTGTAGTATAAGTACCTGTATCATTTTATATAAATTTCATATGAGTTCTGTACAATAATTTTCCCCATTTTTCAGATGAAAAATTGAATGCATATTCACCACTTGTGGTAGCTAAATCAGAAATTAAACTCAAGTCTTTCAATTTCCAAAGTACATAACCTTTCAATACACCATGCTACATACTTGTATATATCTCAATTTGGACCAAAGTCAAAAAGAAACTTGAACAATTGTTTTTTGATGGCCAAGTTGTTTTTGTTTTGTTTTGTTTTTTAATATGCAGAGCTTTTTCCTATTCTGTTCAATTTCATTTGTCTTTTTAACTTTTAAAAGTCACCAAAGGTAGCAGAGGTAAAAAAAAAAAATGCTGAAATTACCTTTAATGTCTTTTCTTATAAAAGTATTACTTGTAACTTGCCAAGAATTTGGTGGGCAACAGATAGCTTTCCTTCTTATTACACAAAGAGTGCTGCTTTTTCTGTGTCTGACTTTCAGCCACGATTAAAACCATGATGATATTGTGTCAGGGTCCACTCCTCTGACTCTTCCCACCTGAGCCCAAATGAGTATACATTGCTATTTATTTTTAAGCCATGTGGATAGGTGAGACATATAGTTTGAATTTTAAAATCAAAAACATGCTAAAAAGAGGCAAGTTTTGGTGTGCTTCACTGAACATTCAAGCCCTTGGAGTTTTTCTGTCACTTGCTTTTGTGTCTTTCTACACATTATCCTGTATTTCAAATTTTCTTCCTGGAGCTTTTATAGTTTGCCATCTGTCCCAGGAGCAGGATTGAATGACAGGCCTCATGGAATTTTTTTTTTTTTTTTTTTAAGATCTAAAGAGAGAAAGAAGGAATACTTTCCAAAGGAAAGGAGTATTTACTTGGAAAGGGAAATTCTCTAAAGGACAGATCCACCCTGAATAGCTTTACTTTTTACTCTCCCTTCAGCACCACTCTGTAGACTTACCAGGCCCCATTAAGTGGTGAAGGGAGACTTCGGGAGAAAGCAAAGAAGCAGAGCAGGATGATCTTAGGAAGAAGAAGAAAAAGAAGAAACTACATGAAAGCCTCATGGCGTGCCTGTTTAGTATGAAAAGAGACCCCAAACCAGTAGATATAATACAGATGTTAACAATGGGGACCTCAGGTGGGTCAGCCCTGGGGCACCAAACCTTCTAGTAAAAAATATACTCAAAGAGAAAAGAACCCTTTCTTTTAAGGCAAGAAGGCTTCTTAAAATTATGAACAATCCCCAGAATAAAATATGCTTGAAAATGTGAAGATCTGATTAAGCCTGTAAATACTATATAAATCTGTTAGGTTTCCTGAAATGTTGGGTTTAATCTAATTGTCATCCAAGGTGAATAGAGTGGTGCAGGTTACTTAGTCACTTTGTTAATGATATTAGGAATGTGAGAAACCAAAGTCTTTGTGGAATCCTGAGACTATTTTCAGGTAAAATTTATTAAAGCAAAATAATATAAACATGGTTTTCAGGAAGCCATGGAAAATAACACATAATAACATCACACTTTCCAACTATAATTAAAAATATAATTTTAGAGTAAGCAAAATGGGTCAAAACTATGGTCTCAGAATTTTTAAATATTACTAATTTTTGCAGGGATTTGTTTTCAAAAAGCCAAAATATTTTTCTCAGAAAACAAATGCTAAAATGGAAATCTAGAGTCTCCATTAGACTCTAGACTCTAGACTCTTAGTCCCAAAGACAAAACAACCAAAAAAAATGCTAGCAAAGTACATGGTAATATGAATAAAAATAGCGTTCAAATAAATTTTAAAATATTTAATTATACTTATTCATAGTTCCCTTTATAATTACAACAGCACTTTGCAGATGATTTCCTATGGTTGTTGTGAAGACAGTGTATTTTAGTGATGTGCCTTCCAGTGGTTACTAGTTGTAAAACTATTTCAAAGACAGAAAAATCCACCATGCTTCTCCCAGAATAAATTCCCCATTCTTCCAAGTTAGTTTGATAAGGACAAAAAAAAAAAGTCCACTTGCAGAACTATTATGTGACTGCTCTTCTTACATCTTCCTGGCAAAATGCATAAAGTTTAGAACATCACAAGTGTTGAGACATTACTGTTCAAGATGCAGCCTCTAGCTCACAATCTGTTTCTCCTCTGTATGTTCCAATGTACACGAATGTCTACATTGGTCCCTTTGAGCTGCCATCACAAAACACCACAGACTGGTGTCTCAAGCAACAGAAATTAATTTTCTCACAGCTCTGGAGGCTAGAAAACTGAGATCAAGGAGACATCAGGGCTGAGTTCTGCTCTGCTCCCACTTCCTGGCTCACAGATGGCCACTTTCTCACTGTGCCCCCACATGGCCTTTCCTCTGTGATGCGTGTGGAGGAAGAGAGATCTCTGGTGTCTCCTCCTTTTCTTATATGGATACCAGTCCTACTGAAGTAGGGCTCATCCTTATGATCTAATTTAACCTGAATTACCTCCCTAGAGGCCCCATCTCTAAATACACTCACATTAAGGGTGACAGCTTCAACGCATGAATTGGGAGGGACACGATTCAGTCCATCACAGTGTCTTAAGATATTTTTCTCAATCTTCAATCTCTCACTACTACCTTCCCCTAGGTCCACAAATTGTCTACGCTTCCTCAATTTAAAAAAAAAAATTAAATTTTAAAAAACAATCTTTTCTTTCATTATCACTTCTCTTGAAATGTCTTCTGTACTCCTTAATTGGTATTTCTTAGAAATGAAGTTAAACCTTCCTCATGCTGTATTGACTCCTGTCCCCACTTTAACAGTGCACCTGCTCCCACAACTCTACTGAAATGGCTCTATTTTTGTTGATAAATTTAGTCATAAAATCAGGTGGCTTCTTTTTTGTTTCCATAAGCCTTTTGTTTGAAAACAGCTGGCTCCTCTATTAAATAGTACTTTAAAAACTATAGAAATCTTACGATGTCTGTTGGCGTACTGCCTACCTTTCTGACCATTTCCCCCCTTCTCTTCTTTCTCTATGCACTAATTAACTCTGGCTATTGCATACAGATGATCTTCTTCTCATCTCCTCTATACTCTTTCTCTTACTCTAATTTCTTTGTATTCAGTTTAACATGTTATCTGCTTCTTCATCTGCTTAGTACCTTCTGTTTGTTCCCAGAATTTTCTTCTCTCTGTCTCCGTCTCTCTTTCTCTCTCTTTCTGTCCTCTCATTTCCCTTTTTCAGCCTTCATCATTCTCTTGAAGTTCTCACAAGAAAAGTTTCTATTTTTCAGGAACCTCAGTAGAGAACGACAAGTTATTTCTGTGCTGTGTAAAGCTCATTACAGATCAGGTGGTCTTGCTCTATTTTGTAGACATGAAATCTGAAATATGTGGCCTCCAATGTCTCTGTGGCAGGGGACCACACAGATGAAGGAGGGACATTGGTTCTCAGTGACCTCAGTTCACGAGTGATGCACATCATTTTGCCCATTTGCTATTGGCCAGAATTAATCAAAGGACACCAGTTTAACTGCAATGGAGGGTGAAAAAATGTAGGTAAGCATGTACACAGACTGTCTAAATGTCACTGTCTCCCATCAAACTCTTATTTCACACATACCATCAGTCAAAAACAACCCAACTAACATTTCCTGTTTATGTACAAGAATAACTTTTCTATGTATTTTGTCAATATCCATTCTCTCTTTGTCAGGATCCTCCATTCGTTTTCCCATCTCCCCTTTATCTTTAAACTCTTCCTCTCTTGGCAATTTCACTTTGGCATCTGAACATGTGATAGCCGACTCCTCCCTCCCATTAGAAAAAGAGCTCATGTTTGATGCTAAATCATCCTCTATCTATTTTTCTTTCTACCTAGTTTCACAGCAGAATTTCTAAAACAGTTTTACTTATTCTCATTGTCCATATTTTCTTACCTTGTGTTACCTCTTAACTCATTGGAATCTTGCTGTTTTCTTCTTATTTATCTCCACTGGAATTGCATTCGCCAGCACCTCACTTGTGCCTCAGTTTAATGAATATTGTTTGGTGTATTTGACATTGTTGATAAAACTCACCATATCAAGAATCTTCTCCTTTAATAACAACAACATCCTAATCTACCATTTTTTCCTCCTACCTCTGGACAGTCCTTACACTTCTCTTCCATTGGACACTCTTCAAGAGGCAGATGTTTCTCTCAAACTTTCTTCTGCCCTTTGGAGATGATCTCATCTACTCCTATGATACTAGCAACCACTTAGGTCACAAATCTTGACCTAAATTTCACACTTCTCTCTCCTGAGCTCTTTATAACCTTATCTATCTACCTACTAGAAATCTCTGTCTTAATGCCTAAAATTGATTATATATAAAACTAAACAAGAAATCAATCTTACCTTCAAAATGTACTTCCACTATTCATCTCTCTACATCATTTACACCTACCCCCCCCCCTTTTATACGCTTGTCCAAGCTGAAAATTGAGGAAACATTATGGACTTTAACTTTGTCTATTCACCCCTCACACCCACAATAAATTCAGTAACAAAGTACTGTTTATCCTAACTCTTAATACCTTTTTGATATTTTCCATGTGTATTCAGTCAATCCTTTTGCTACAACTTGGTTCTGACCTACGTTTCCTCTTATCTACGGGACATAAGCAGTCTCTTAACTGAAAGCTATACCTTAATCGTATAATGAAATAAATATTTATTGAGTACACGGTTGATAGTGTATGAGCATAGAGTGGTAAGAAAATAAGGGCATTGTTCACATGAAGTTTAGTCTAGTAGGAAAAAGAAACTGTAAAACATAACTACAAGTCTCATAGGTAACTGGATATGCTAGGCTTTAAGGAAACTTATGGTAAGAGAATTTAACCTAGAAGAGAAGTCATGAAAAGCCAGAGATGCATTGCTTATTCTGAAACTTAAATGGTAAGGATATATTAGCCAAGAATTGAATAGTTAAAGATTGTCCCAGATTGATGGCATAGCCTGGAGAATATTCAAGTAAAAGAGAGGACATTTAAAAAACTGAAGGCTACCTAGCATTGCTGAAAATTGATGGAAGGAGATGGTAAGTAAGGATAGAGGCACCAGATGAGGGTAGAGAAGTAGACAGGACCTTGAGGAATTTTCCCCAAAGTCAGACCGAATCTCTCAAAGGTCCCTAAGCAGTTGACTGAAATCTAGGTTGCAATGAAGAGAATAAATAAGAGAGAGATAATACGGGATGCAGGGACAAAGTGAATGGGTGTTGCCTCCGAATAAGAAATGTAACAAGTATGCAATGGGCACAGAGAAGAGTGGACAGATATATATATATACCATATATATATATATATATGGTATAATCATGACAGGTCTTGGTGATTGTTGCATGCGGAGTTTAAGGGAGGGAGGAAGAGTAATTAACTCTGACATTGAGGTTAAAGTGATGTCATTTACGAAAATAGAAAACACTGGAAAAATAATCGGTTTGAAAGGAAGCATAAGTTTGATTTTATGATGTTTTTGAGGTGCCTGGGAGAATACAAAAGAAATATTCAATAGACAATTTTATATTTAAATCTTGAGTTCAGAAGAGAAAAATTTGGATTAAGATATAGACTTATCCATTAACAGCATGTAGCTAATAATTTAGGCTTTGAAAGTAAATAAAATATTATGAAAGGTTGTGAATGATCTTTGCCTGTTTCTGCACTTACTACAAACTTCTATTGCTTATCTCTCTGTACAGCAATAAGCAAACTCAATTATTACTCTGTTCTAGCCCATTACTTATTTATGATGTCAGCTCTAATGGCAAGAACATCTTCTTCATTTCTGTGTCACCACAATTTAGTACAATGTCTGGAAAATATCAGACTTTCAAAAAATATTTGTTAAGTGTATACAATAGAGGCACCAGATGAGGGTGAATGAATGAATGAATAAACAAATAAAAATAACTTCAGCTTGAACTCTGAACTCTCTTCTAACTTCTAAAAGTTTTATCCACCTGTAAAAATCTGAATTACCAGAAATCTTTTCCCAATCCTCACTCATAGTATTCATGATCTTTCTGAATTCTTGGCAGATCATAAAACTATGATTTCTAAATCTAGCTGTAAACTATAATTACCTGGTTATCCTATTCAATATGCATATTCCTGGGTATCTCCTGATACTTGCTGAATCAGAATCCATGGGCGATTAAGTTTAGTGAGTCATTCAGATGATTTTTATGCAGTCAGCCAAAAACTGGTAGGTGGACCCATCTGTAGGAGTGATGAGCATAAGAGAGCAATCACTCTAGTTCACAAAAGTATAGAACACTTACCTATTCACTCCTATGTCAAAGAAAACATATGAGCATTTTTTTCTCCAGGCATACAAACTTCATAATAATCAGAGTTTGCATTTATATAGAAAAAAAAGGTTAAGGTAAAATTTCACAAGTTAAAGAAGATAACACATGTTCACCAGATGGTCTTATTCAGGGAAAAGAAATGTTAAAGAATTGTAATAATGTCAAACCTGGAAAAAGAAATCCACAAACTTTGACCAATAAGCCATATGCTCAGTACGACTCTGCTTCATTGTTCTGAGACGATGCTTCGGTGTTCTTTTACTCAGTAGCCTCTATTTTTACATATTCATAAGTAACCCATTTTGTCAAAAAACACCTATTTTTATTTGTAAGAAATAAAAGACACTTTATACTTTTATTTGAACCTATATTTTACTCTTTATTTTCATTATTTGGCTTTAAAAGTTAGGATTAATCACGTACATCCTATGCTGTAGTCATCAAAACTCTGCGGTGATCTTTTGCTGTATTTTTCTCACTTCCAGCTGTTCTTTCTGGCTGGTATGTCCTTGACCTTTTCTCCACTGAATAATTCCTACCTGAATTCAAAACACAACTCATAAACCTCCTCATTGTTGATATCCTGTTCCACTTTCTCCAGCAGGGTTATCTGCTTCCTTCTCTGTTTTGCACAGTTATGTGTTTATGATGTATTAAATGGTATATCTTTACTTGATTGTTCATGTATCTCTCCACTATCTTTGGAGTTCCTCTGGGCTTTATTTATCCTGGTATCCCTGGTACATAAACATAGTGCTTGCCATGTAGTAGGTGCTCAATAAATGTTAGCTAACTCAATAAAGATACCATCCCACTTCAATATTTTGTGAATCCTTAGTTATAGATGACTTCGGATTACCCTCTGTTAGAAAACTTCCAGTAGCTTTCCATTCCTCACTGCACCAGGTTCAAACTTGGCTACTTGATGTTTTTTTTTTCCTTTTTGTCTTTTTTTTCGTGTCCGGCAACGGACCGCAACCCTCAGTGTCGCGCCCGTACAGGACTGGGACCGGCAACGGGATCGCAACCCTCGGTGCTGCGCCCGCCCCTCGCTCAGCCAATGAGCGGGAACCGGTCTGTATGTGGGATCCGAACCCTCAGCGGGAGCGCCGCCACGCTCCCAAGCGGCGCACTACAGCAGTGCGCCACCGAGCTGGCCCCTACTTGATTTTTTTTAATACCCTCTGTTTAACTTAACCTATTTAGAACTGTTTTTTCCACTCGTGGCCTTCATCTTCAATTGTATTCTGACCATTATCTGCACTTATCAATGGAATCTATCTATATTTCCAGTGTCATATGCCAGATTCCTCACTGGAGGTCAAAAGAGGCAGCACTATCATAATCAAATATTAAGTGAACAGAATGAGACAGAATTTGATTCCATGGGAAATAATTACTTGGGACAAAATAATCCTGAGAACTGAAGGGATCAGCCAAGCCAGCAATGTTTACTGCAAATTCAAATCAATGTTTTGTCTTTACCTGAGCTCTCACTACATTTCAGAAAAGTACTATAAATCTCTTATTGTAAATACAGTGAGTGCACAGAGCCACTATCTGAGGTTTCTCTTGGTCCTTGGCATAGCAGCTGGGAGAGAGGTGAGTTTGGGTGAATGTTTGCTCATTGATGGTTCAATAGATCTGGTTAAGCCTCACCATCAAATGTCCAGATCTTTTAACAAGCTTCTCAAAGCTTTCATTCCCAAAAAAGAAACTAAAGCAAACCAGATGACAATAATTTGAAATTGTACAATGTTCTGGTCGTCAAATTTAAGTAGAGATATCCTGTGCAATGGGAGACTGGCTGGTGCCAATTTCACATTTTGTTCTTTGGTACCTGGTCAAAACCTGCTCTGCCAGTGAGCTGACAGTTCAAGAGTACTCTGTGCTCCCCAGGCACAAGAACATTCTATTTTTCTCAGTGTTTTTGCATTACCTAGAGCAAGGGCTATATATTCACAGTGAAAAAAGTTAGGATTAATCACCAGTAAAGAGATTCTTCCATTTTCTGGGTGCCCACATTAGAGTCTGGTTGAGTCAATACTGCCTCTAAAATAGATTATGTATTGAAATGACAAATCTATCACCTAATATGGCCAGAGAGAGTAAGGGAGTTGGCCCAGCCAACACAGGATACACCTTTGATTCAAAACCTAAACCACAAACATAGTCATTGTGATCAAGGAGATTTTAGCCAATAAGGGACTCAAAAAGCATATTAATCCACCTCCAGCAACTCTGCCAATTTAAAAGAATGATTAACCTTCTCTCCCACTTGATTCAACCTGACATGTGTATTATACCACTCTAAATGCTAGCAGACTCCATGCTTATGGCTTCCATTAGGTAGCATTTAGTATCCATGAAAACTTTCCTCAAGAAGTAATTACTTTTGAGACTACAGACATTTCAGGAGGGAAAAGAGAAAAAGAAAGTAAGCACAAGTAAAGAGAACTAGAAAAAAATAACAAAATACCAAAAAGTATAGCCAGTTGATTCAAAAAGATAATTTAAAGGTGATTTTAAAGATACTAAATGAGCATCTGTACTGTCTCTGCTTAAATAAAGCACTCTGTTCTATGTGTTAGGCATTGTACTTGCTTATTATCTAGTGTATGCTAAAGTCCTCTTGAGAGAGAGAGATTTATTTATTCTAGTTTCCTAAGCACCTAGCTCAATGAACAGCACCAGCAAGGGGAGGTCTTGGGGTGCAATGGACCCTGCAAAGGCTCTGGAACCCGTCTCTTGCTTATGATCTTTGAGACTGTCTCCTCCTCTAGGTAGTGTTCATAATAATGTAGAGAGAATATGTAGATTATTTAAAAGTAGGTATTCAAAAATACTTTTCAAACAAAATATCTTACTTTAGAAAATTAAATATATTTTATTTGCAAAGAGGCTTTCCTGTAAATTCTACACTTCTAAAGAAGAATACATTTAGTTAACAATGTATTTGCCTCCCTCTCTTACTTTACCAACAACATTCCGGCATGGTCACCTCCCATTGACTTGACCTGCACCTCAGACCTACCTAAAAACACATTTTCCTGCTCTTCCTTTTCACCCACCCCCATTCTACTTGAAACATTCTGAGCCTATGATAAAAGGCAAACAACCCTGGAAAAGTAAGATGCACAGTGCCAATCATTGCCAGCTCTAGAATGAATATATCAAATTACAAATGACAAAGCCAGGATTTGTCTGACTTAGAAATCAGAAGTATAACTACTACCACTGCTGCACTGGAACTCAGATAAAGGCAAAAATGGAGAATAGGCTTCTGATGAAAAGGAGAAAGTAAACCAAGGGCAGTGTTTGATTATGTAATAATTAGTAAAAGAATGATTATGCTGTTGTTACAGAATAGGATACAAGATAGTGTCAAATACAATCTTCAAAGTGACAGAGCAACATAATGAAATCCCATTGAGCCACAGTCCTTCCTAAGCCACACCATACAGTTTATCCTGTCCCACCTGAAAAGTCAGATTAAAGGAGTTACTTACCTGAGTAACACCAACATTAGAAGCAGAACTAGTCTTAATGCAGTTTTATATCATGGACTGGAGTTACCCCAAAGAAAGGGTGAACTCTTTCCTCAAGAAATCTTTTTACAAAATAATCAAGGAGCCAATGTTGGAGGTATTATTTGTTCTAAGTGAAGGGTTTCGCTTGGCAAAAAGAGATATCAATCAGGAAGAGAAGTAACCAATAATTATTTGACATAATTGTTACAAATGTAGGCTTTTAATACTTTTAGATTAACAAATTACTAGATAAAATTTACTAAGTTTATGCATTTAGAGAAATCTATGCAAATCCTGGAAATCAAGAGGTGTTTCATCACTCGTGAGGAGGTCACCAACACCTAACCAGGAGCTACTTCTGCAGATGGCCACCATATAGTAATTTCTAACACCAAGAAGGGACAATCGAGTTTTTTTTAAGGGAGCTTGTAGAAAAGAAAAACTTAACATCTCATTATAAAATGTGTTGCAGCTGATTCTTCAGATTTCAGAGGCATGTATTAGTTTCCCAAAGTTGGCACCGAATCCTACCTCTAGAAAATGCTCTTTGAAGCATTGCATTAAAAATCTTTTATCTTTTATTCCTTATTGTAAATACTGCATATGTTATTAGAAGACCAATAAAAATGCTGATATTGACAGTGAAATTATTTTTCCAGTAGAGGAATTGGGAAAGAATACAATTTGTATTTTATTGTATTTCTATAAAAAGAGGAGATTCATTTCCACAAAGACTCTCATCGGTGTTAACACTGGAGAGAAATATTTGTAGCTGTCTCACAGCTTAGTGGTTACAGAATTGGACTTTTTCATCTATTTGTATTGTGGAAAACGGTGCACACTTTGGGCTGGGGATTCATGGTGTGGTAGGAAAAGAAAGAAAATATCCTCATTAACACCGTGCTTTAACTAGCTTAGCTAATGGACTTCAGCCTTTCTAAACAGAAGCAATTAGAAAAGAACTTTAAATTTCATACATTTCTTCCCAAAGGTTGAAAGCTGACATGTTTTAACCCTGGTTTTACAATTTGAGAGGATACAGAGTTAGATTACTCCCTGTCAAAGCAGAAATCAACCTCTCGGAGAGAATATGTGCTAATTAAGAAAAACAGAGTAAGCATATTATATTAACTATATTGTGTCTTCCCTGAGCACTTCAGCTGCACAGTTTCCGGAGTGACCATCAATGCTTCCTAAGAATGCCAATGCAGTGCTCAGTCCAATTAGTGGATGCAGAGACCAGTCAGAATGTCACTGTGTCCCATAAACGAGGCAAGGGTGAGAAGCAAATGGAATCAGACAATTTTCTGTCTTGTGTCCTTTGCAAAGCACTATCTTCTCATGGTTCTTCTGTCCCTTTGGCTTATACCTTCGGTTTTGCCTAGTACATGTTTTACAAGTCTGTAATGAGAGAAAACAGAAAATACCTAGGAAAAAGACAAAACTATCTCCATATAGAAAGGTCTCTCTGTTCCAGGTAAAGAGCATCTAGAGTTACCAGGCAATATACAACTCCTGAAATAACTGTCTGAAACACAAATGCTTCCAAAATGCCCAAGTTCTCTTCAGACAGGCTATACGTAATTTTAATTATTTCTTAACAGTGTAGTAGATAAAAAGTCTCAGTTGTATGCTAAAATCTTTAATACTTGTTTATCTTTTGTGTTTTTAGTCTTGCTTGTCCCAGGTTCCAGCTGGAACCAGCAGTAACGGTTATTCAGATTTGAAGAGGGTAGAATTACGATGGTGCATTGAATATGGAAGGAATGAACCAGATAAGGTTCCTGTATATGCACAAAGTGAATCAGCATCAAACCAAGGAATAAACTTCCCCAGGAATAAGTTAGCAGCAGATAGTTGCTCACACTAATGAATTCAAGAAACAACTTCGAAGTTACCAGTGACTACTACTAATAAAGCAACAAATACTTCTATAACTTTATAATTCATGACATTAGTTTACTAAGACATAATTTAGTGTAATTGTTCACAAACATTGAACAGTTTTGTAGAGTAGTGTTCTGGGCATGAAATGCTTTCCTAAACTCAATATCGGTGTTTTTACATTGTGTAAACACTAAAATTACTGTGGAGAATCTGGTAAACTTGATAGGAAATCTCAGATGTCGACAATTTGCTGTGTAACATTTAGAGTGGCCAACACTGTTAATTTTCAACAGGAACAATATTGGTGAGCTAGTCCTCAGGGGCTCCCCCGTTCGTCACATTCACCCAAGATAACGTGAGTGAGGACCTAAGGTCAGTCAGACATTGACCGCTATGCACAAAGTCCACTGGCAAGAAATGGCCTCAGCCAGCTCTTGTTATCAAAGAAAATAACTCTTTAGAAGTGAACAGGAGGCCGGCCCGGTGGCGCACTGCTATAGTGCGCCGCTTGGGAAGCGCGGCGGCGCTCCCGCCGGGGGTTCAGATCCCACATACAGACCGGTTCCCGCTCGCTAGCTGAGCGAGGCACAGGGGCGAGGCGCGGGGGCAACGCCGAGGGCTGCGATCCCGTTGCCGGTCCCGGTCCGGTGTGGGGGCGACACTGAGGGTTGCGATCCGTTGCTGGACGCGGAAAAAGGAAAAAAAAAAAAAAAAAAAAAGAAGTGAACAGGAATTCCTATTTCAAGTTTTAGATGAGGAAGAATATTATTTAAACTTCTATTAAATGTGATTTTTAAAACCTCTTAGTTGTACTGGATACATAGGATTTCACATAGTGAAAGATTTAACAGATTTTACAGAGGAAAGTTTTTTTCTATAGCACATTTGTTATACAGTAGGTAGAAGTAAGGTCAATATTTCTTTGAAAAAATAAAGTAAAAAGTTTATAGAGAGTAAGTCATAATTAATTCTAAAAATATGCAAGTCAAAGAACATGAAAATTGAAGAGATGGAAAGAGAAGAGGGATAGACTTCCATGATTCTTGATTGTGTCCTTTCACCTAGTGCCAGATCACAGTTGCATAACTAGTTTAATCTCACTGGATTTTTCAAAAATATCTCAGTTTTTCAGGTTTTGGTAGCCCTTGATTATTGCCTATTGCCCCCACACCAATCTTCCTCCACACAAATTTTTCATCAGCTGTCTTCAGAGGTGTTTTCCTTTGTGTAATTATTGTAGTAGATTGTTAGAATACTGGCCCACAAGGAATCATGCCTCACTGAATCCTACCCTTGTGTTATTCCTGCACACATCAACCTGAGCTTAGTCATGTGACTTGCTTGGCCCAATGACATATCAAGAACTGAGGCTTGGAAGGCCCTTGTGCATCAGGGCTTGTCCCTATGGAACTCCTGCCATGTGAAGAAGACTGTGCTAGCCTAATGGAGACATTTGGCTGAGCCAACAGCAAGCACCAGTAGCCAGACATGTGAGAGCAGCCAACCCCAGCTGAGTAGCCAGACGATGGCATCCTCATGGGTGAATGCAGGTGCGAGCAACCTAGATCCACCCAGCTAAATCCAGCCCACGTTGCTAATTCACAAATTGTGAGCAGATTAAATGCTTGTTGTTTTAAACCACCAAGTTTA
This sequence comes from Galeopterus variegatus, assembly GCF_000696425.1. Lineage (NCBI taxonomy): Eukaryota > Metazoa > Chordata > Mammalia > Dermoptera > Cynocephalidae > Galeopterus > Galeopterus variegatus. The sequence goes on from NW_007726172.1 coordinate 206,878, forward strand.
GATGTGACTCATAACACAGCAATTGATATAATATCTTTAGCATTAGATTATATTCCCATTTTATACCATTTTCTCCTTCAAATGATCAATCCTTTCTCCCAGATGCTAAAAGAAAGATAACTGATATAGCATTAACACTTTTCTTAAATTTAAATATAGGAGTATATACATATGTTTAACAACATATTTAGTAGAATCAATTTTTATCTTATCACAAAATTACTTTCTTTAGTTACCTTAAGAAGTAATGCAGAATTGTAATAAAACTGTAAATTTAGAGGCTTTAAAATTTTTTTACCCCTTGCTTTCAAGTCTAAGTGTACTTTATGGGGACATTCGCCTTTGCAATATGATTTCAGGAAAGGAGAGAAGATTTCATTTTGAACCTTCAGCCTAGAGCAACTCAGGAAATTTTATCTGAGAAAAATAATAAATTAATTTATTATCAACTAATAATCCTGTAGTTTCCTTTATTTTCTACTTTCTTTATCTGTGAAGAAGAAATTACATAGGGTGCAAGATCACCATGACTAAGAGGAAAGTGGTACAGAAAGAGTCCCTCAAATTAGATATTTCTCAGTTGTGTCATTACACTGAAGTGTGAGCAATGGGCAACTTGTAGCCAGAAAATGGAGACTGATAAAATGTAATGATGATTAGAACAATAATTCCTGTAATTTTATTTTAAATATTAATGGCAGACGATTCTGGGGAAATGATGGTTGTTACAGAGAAGGTGTTCCTCTCTCTCTCTGAATATTCTACCCCTCCCCCACAAGACACACATGGGCAGGGGAGGAAAACAAAGCATTCAGGGTAGCAAAACCAAAGTCTCAAAGACAACATCTACAAGATGTCCATGTGGGTTGCACCATACAACCAGGTATAGACAAACAAATAACAGCAAAAGACTTATGTGTGGTATCAGAAAGTGTGTGAAAAGGCAGTTTAGGGAAGAAAATAGTAATTTTATCATTTCCAGAGAGCCAGCCAACATTACCACTGCCATGAAGAACTCACTGAGATCAGCAGCAGAAGCTAAGAGTGGACATAGAAGGCCCCTATTTGCAAATGAGTTCAAGAACATCAAGGTGGTCTGAAGGTGCTAAAGTGATCTGCAATCTATAAAACCCTGGCACATCAAATCAAAACATCATTGCAGGACAAGTCCTCATATTCAGCAAGACAGGGAAACAGGGGCACAGAAAAGAGAAGGTCCTGATAAAAGGAAGTAGGAAGGCATATGATAAAATTTTTAGAAGTTATAAGGCCTTTTTTTAGTCATGTCATGAAAACAATAGAAGATAGTGAATACTGGAGTTTTAAAGCTAGAAAATATATTCTGACCTACCCTTCCCTCTTAAAGGGTAAACTTACTTTATTTAAAAGTGAGCAACAGTAACATATTCCAATCAAATTCCATATAAATTAAGTAAGGAGAATAAAAGTAAAATAAAGATGAGAAGAAAATTTCAACAGAACCTGAAGCATGTCAAAAAGACACCTACGAAACAGAAAAAAATCTGCTACCTAATATTTTGAAAAAGGTAATAGGAATTTAAAAGTAATACAAGCTAATTAGAAAAACATATAACAGAATTATATAGGAAAACCTAGAGACACTACCAAAAAAACTCTGAAAATTGATAAATGACTTCGATAAACTTGCAGAATGCAAAATCAGTAGCATTTTTATACTCCAACAATGAACAAGCAGAAAAAGAAAGCAAGAAAGCAAGCCCATTTACAATAGCTACCAAAAAAAAAAAAAAAATTAAAGAGGACACCAAAAGATAGAAAGACATTCCGTGTTCATGGAGTGGAAGAATTAACACTGTGAAAATGTCCATACTATCCAAAATGATCTACAGATTCTGTGCAATCCCCATTAATATACTGACATTCTTCACAGGAAAAAAAAAATCTTAACATTTATGTGGAACAACAGAAGACTACAAATAGCCAAAGAAATTCTAAGTAAAAAAAATAAAGCCAGAGGCATTACATTACCTGACTTCAAATTATACTACAAAGCTATAGTAATCAAAACAGCATGCTAAAACATAAAACAAACAAACAAAAAAACAGACATACAGATCAACGGAACAGAATAGAGAACCCAGAAATCAATCCACATGCTTATATCCAATTGACCTTTGACAAAGGCACCAAGATCATACATTGGGGAAAGGATAGCCTCTTCAATAAATTGTGCTGGGAAAATAGGATATCCATGTGTAGAAGAAGTAACTAGATCCACACCTCTCACCATATACCACAATAATTTCAAAATAGATTACAGCCCTAAATATAAGACCTGAAACTATAAAACCCCTAGAAGAAAACATAAGGGAAACACTTCAGAATGTAGGACTGGGCAAAGACTTTGTGAATAAGACCTCAAAGTCACAGCCAACAAAAGAAAAAAAAAAAAAGCAAATGGGATTATATCAAGCTAAAAAGCATCTGCACAGCAAAGGAAACAATCAACAGAGTGAAAGGCAACCTACAAAATGGGAGAAAATATTGGCTAACTATACAACCTACAAGAGACTAATATCCAGAATAATAAGGACCTCTAACAACTTAATAGTAAAAAAACAAGTAACCCAACTGAAAAATAGGCAAAGGAACTGAATAAACATTTCTCAAAGGAAGTTATACAAATGGCCAACAGACGTGAAAAATGCACAACATCACTAAGCATCAGGGAAATGCAAATGAAAATCACACTGAGATTTCAACTCACCCCAGTGAGACTAGCTATTATCAAAAAGACAGTCAATAACCAATGCTGGCATTGAAGTAGGGGAACACATCTACACTGTTGGTGAGGCTGTAAATTAATGCAGCATTATGAAAAACAGTATAGAGGTTTCTCGAACAACTACAGATAGAACTACCATATGGTGCAGCAATCTCACTGCTGAGTGTATACCCAAACGAATGGAAACCATCATGTCAAAGAGATATCCCATGTTTATCACAGCTGTATTTACAATGGCCAAGATATGGAACCAATCTAAATGTCCAACGACAGTCGACTGGATAGAGAAAATGTGGTATATATGCACAATGGAATACTACTCAGCCATAAAAGAGAATGAAATTCTGCCATTCATAGCAACATGGATGAGCTTGGAGAAAATTGTGTCGAGGGAAATAATCCAGGCACAGAAAGAGATACCACATGTCCTCACTTATAAGTAGGAGCTAATAAATTAATAAATAAAAGAAGGAAGAAAGGGTGGGAGGGAGAGAGAGAAAGAAAGAAGAGAAGAGAAGAAATAAACAACATTCACAATAATACAGTGAACTTTCAAAAGAAGAGAGTGGAACTGTGGTTACTAGAGGTGGGAAAGGGCAGATTAGTGAGAAATTGGTTAAGGATCACAAGAAATGATTACATTTTGTAGTGATGAAAATGCTAATTATCCTGATTTGATCATCACATACTATCACATACTATGTGAATACCTATGTACACAGGTATTCATATTCAACTCTGTACCACATAAATATGCATAATAAAGTATGTTTCTATAAACAAATGAAAAACTGAGAAATAAAGTGATTAGAGAATAGGAAGATTTGAAAAGAAAGATGAAAGAACTCAGTAAATAATTTGTAAAAAAAAAAAAAAGAACAAACAAAAAAAGCAATTCCTAAATGAAGGTTAAACTAGAAGAAACACAAATTGGAATAAACACAATGGGTAATGTCTCCTTGGAGAAATAGCTGATTTCAGATCCAGAATAGGAAATGAACAAGATGTTCCCATAAAGTTAGAAAGACTATAAAAGACTACTGTGGATGTTTCAAAAGGACTTAGAAGCCAACTTGAATAGGATCCATGTACCTAAGACAGGACAGTTTGTGCACTGATGATTTTAATAACTTCAATGAGATAAAACACCACAAAAGCAAAGAAACAAAACACCTATCTAAATCATCTTTGAATGAAACTGTGACCTATTTTTTAACTTGTAAATAAAAGAAGCATTTATTCTGATGTTCCTATTCAAACTGTAACTGAGGGCAACCAAACAGTTCATGAGGAGACTATTCCAGCTAATAAAGAAAGAATAACAATATAATTCAGAAAATATTACCATTTGGCATCTCATGGTAAATTAAAGGATTTAGGCATTGATGATTAATGGCTGCAACATCAAAGTAAGACAAGCAGATGCACTATAACGCCTTTGGAATTAATCAACATCATTTACAGAGTAGACTTGCCAAAAAATCAAGTCTGAATCCAGTTAATCCCCTAGGTTTATCTATTAATTGGTAGTAAATACAGGGATCAAAGAAGCATGGTATCTGTGGATGCATAAAGGGGATATAATCAGTATGATCCAGTCAGGGAACCTACAGGATCAATGCTGTGGATTCAACAACAAATAAAGAATTGTAAGAAAGGAAGAACAAATGGAGTTCTTTTAAATTATAGTTTAAAAGAAATTGTAATTGGATCATTAACCAAACGAATAATGATTAAGAAAATAAAAGTACATTAATTAAAATAAAAGTACAGTTAAGGAAATGTGAATTGACTGTATCTTTATGGATATTAAGGAATTATCATTTTTTCAGGGTGTGTGATGATGACATTGTGGCTTAGTTTAAAAGGAGAGTTCTTACACTTTAGAAATATATGTACTGAAATTTTTTCTGTGGAAAACGTCTGAAATTTTCATCAAAATTTCTGGGATTCATATACCTATTGGCCATTTGTATGTCTTCCTTTGAAAAATGTCTGTTCAATTCCTCCGCCCATTTTTTAATTGGGTTGTTTGCTCTTTTACTGTATAATTTCTTGAGTTCCTTGTATACTATGAGTATTAATCCCTTGTCAGATGCACAGTTGGCAAAAATTTTCTCCCACTCTGTAGGTTGTCGTTTCACTCTGATTGTTTCCTTTGCTGTGCAGAAGCTTTTTAGTTTGATATAGTCCCATTTGTTTATTTTTTCTTTTGTTGCTTGTGCTTTCAGGCTCATGTTCATAAAGTCTGTGCCCAGACCTAGTTCCTGAAGTGTTTCACTTATATTTTACCTTTTAATTTTACAGTTTCATGTCTTATACTTAAATCTTTAACCCATTTTGAGTTGATTTTAGTATATGGTGAGAGGTGCATGTCTAGTTTCATTCTTCTGCATATGGATACCCAAGTTTCCCAGCATCATTTATTGAAGAGGCAGGCTTTCCCACAGTGTATGCTTTCGTTCCCTTTGTCAAATATCAGATGGCTGTAAGCCTGAGGGGTGATTTCTGGTTTCTGTGTTCTGCTCCACTGGTACAAGTGTCTATTTTTATGCCAGTACCATGCTATTTTGGTTACTATAGCTTTGTAGTGTAATTTGAAGTTGGGTAGTATTATGCCTCCAGCTTTATGTTTTCTGCTCAGGATTGCTTTGGCTATTCAGGGTCTTTTGTTGTTCCATATGATTGTTGAGATTGTTTTTTCCATTTCTGTGAAGAATGCCATTGTTAAATGATGGGGATTGCATTGAATCTGTAGATCAGTTTGGGTAATATAGACATTTTTACAATGCTAATTCTTCCAAACCAAGAGCATGGAATGTCTTTCCATCATTCTGTGTCTTCTTTAATTTCTTTCAATAGTGGTTTGTAGTTCTCGTTATAGAGATCTTTCACCTTCTTGGTAAAATTGATTTCTAGGTGTTTTTTTATGTGTTTGTGACTGTTGTAAATGGGCTTACTTTTTTGATTTCTCTTTCTGTTAGCTCATTATTGGAGAATATAAATGCAACTGATTTGGGTGCATTTATTTTGTACCTTGCAATGTTACTGAAACTATTAACCAGCTCTAGGAGTTTTTGATAGAGTCTGTAGGTTTTTATATATATAGTACCATGTCATCGGTAAATATGTACATGAAAAAATGCTCAACATCACTAGCATTCCAGGAAATGCAAATTAAAACTACACTGAAATATCATTTCACCCCAGTTAGACTGGCTATAATCAAAAAGAATGACAATAACAAATGCTGGTGAGGGTGTGGAGAGAAGGGAACACTCCCACGCTGTTGGCGAGACTGTAAATTAGTAAAACCACTATGGAAAAGAGCATGAAAGTTTCTCAAACAACTACAGATAGATCCTCCATATGATCCAGCAATCCCACTTCTGGGTATATACCCAAAGGAATGGAAATCATCATGTTGAAGGGATACCTGCACTCCCATGTTCATCACAGTTCTGTTCACAATAGCCAAGATATGGAACCAACCTAAATGTCCATCAATGGAATGATTAGATAAGGAAACTGTAGTATATATACACCACGGAATACTACTCTGCCATAAAAAGGAATGAAATTCTCCCATTTGCAATGACATGGAAGAGCCTGGAAAAACTTACGTTGAGTGAAATAAGCAAAGCACAGAGGGATAAATACCATATGCATTCTCTTATAAGTGGGAGCTAAGAGTTAAAGAAGAAAGGAAAGAAAGACCACAGTGGTGCACTGGACTTGCAGAGGGAGAGAACATACCTGGGACAGGAAGTGAAGTGGGGAAAGGGGGATAGGTAGGGAGGTCAGGGATAATGGGGGGGTAATTGGGTGGGGAACATGGTGTATAATCACAATTTGTGGTAATGGACATGCTGCTGCCAATAAGGATTTGGCTATCACATCTTAGGCACGAATGTTGACAATTTGCTTTGTACCCCATGAATATTCATAACCAATAAAAACAAAACAAAACATTTAAAAAATGAATAAATTCTGTTAACTAGGATTTTATTGAGGATTTTTGCATCTATATTCATCAAGGATATCGGCCTGTAGTTTTCTTTTTTAGTTGTATCTTTACCTTGTTTTGGTATAAGGATGATGTTTGCTTCATAGAATGTGTTTGGGAGATTTCCTCTGTTTCAATATTTTGGAATAGTTTGTAAAGAATTGGTGTCAATTCCTCTTTGAATGTTTGGTAAAATTCTGCAGTGAATCCATCTGGTCTTGGGCTTTTCTTTGTTGGCAGCCTTCTGATAACAGCTTCAATCTCCTTTGTTGTTATTGGTCTGTTCAGATTTTCTACGTCTTCTTGGCTCAGTATTGGGAGCTTTTGTGTGTCCAGAAATTTATCCATTTCCTCCAGATTTTCAAATTTGTAGGCATATAGTTGTTGATAGTAGTCTCGAATGATTCCTTGTATTTCAGATGAATCAGTTGTAATATCACCTTTTTCATTTCTAATTTGTGTTATTAGGATCTTCTCTCTTCTTTTTTTAGTTAGCCATGCTAATGGTTTGTCAATTTTATTTATATTTTCAAAAAAACCAACTTTTTGATTCATTGATCTTTTGTATCATTTTTGGGGTTTCTATTTCATTAAGTTCTGCTCTGATCTGAAAGATTTCTTTCCATGTGCTAACTTTAGGTTTGGATTGTTTTTGTTTTTCTAGTTCTTTAAGGTGAAGTGTTAGGTTGTTCACTTGCCATCTTTCCATTTTTCTGAAGTAAGCATTTAATGAGATAAATTTCCCTCTTAGTACTACTTTTGCAGTATCCCACAGGTTTTGCTATGATGTATCATTATTTTCATGAGTTTCAATAAATATTTTGATTTTCTGTTTGATTTCTTCTTGGACCCCTCTATCATTAAGTAGAATGCTGTTTAATTTCCATGTGTTTGTATAGTTTCCAGAATTTCATTTGTTATTCATTTCTAATTTTAATCCATTGTGGTCTGAGAAAATACATGGGATAACTCCAATTTTTTTGAATTTGTCAAGACTTGATTTCTGACCTAATATGTGATCTATCCTGGATAATGATCCATGTGCTGATGGGAAGAATGAATATTCTGAGGTTTTTGGATGGAATGTTCTATAGATATCTGCCAAGTCCAATTGGTCTAGTATGTTGTTTAGATCTTATGTTTCTCTGCTGATTCTTTGCCTAGATGATCTGTACAATATTGACAGTGGGGTGTTCATGTCCTCTGCTATTATGGTACTAGTGTCCGCTTCCTTCTTTAGGTCTAATAGAGTTTGTTTTATAAATCTGGCTGCTTCAACATTGGGTGCATATATATTTATGATTGTTAAGTCTTCTTGATGGATCAATCCTTTTATCATTATGTATTGGCCCTCATTATTTCTTTTAAATACTAGCTAACAGAATACAGCAACACATATGTAAAATTATTCACCATGATCAAGTAGGATTCATCCCAGGGATGCAAGGTTGGTTCAACATACGCAAATCAATAAACGTGATACACCATATTAATAAAATCAAACACAAGGACCATAGGGTCATCTCTATAGATGCTGAAAAAGCAGTTGATAAAATTCAACATTCATTCATGACAAAGACCCTCTATAAGTTAGGTATAGATGGAAATTATCTCAACATAAATAAAGCCACATATGATAAACCCACTGCCAATATCATCCTGAATGGGGAAAAGCTGAAAGCTTTTCCTTTAAGAACAGGAACTAGACAAGGATGCCCACTCTCACCACTCCTATTCAACATAGTGTTGGAAGTACTAGCTAGAGCAATTAGAGAAGAAAAGGAAATAAAGGGGATCCAGATTGGAAAAGATGAAGTCAAACTGTCCCTGTTTGCAGATGACATGATCCTATATCTCGAACAGCCTAAAGCCTCTACAAAAAAACTCTTTGAGTTAAAAAATGATTTCAGCAAAGTAGCAGGATACAAAATCAACACACAAAGATCAGTAGCATTTCTATTGCCCAATAGTGAACATGCAGGAAGAGAAATCAAGAAAGCTTGCCCATTTACAATAGCCACCAAAAAAATAAATTCCTTAAGAATTGAGTTAACCAAGGATGTGAAAAATCTCTAGAAAGAGAACTACAAACCACTGCTGAGAGAAATTAGAGAGGATACAAGAAGATGGAAAGAAATCCCATGCTCTTGGATCAGAAGAATCAACATTGTGAAAATGTCCATATTACCCAAAGTGATATACAAAATCAATGCAATCCCCATCAAAATTCCGAGAAAACAGGAGAAACAATTCAGGAATTAGGACTCGCTACAGACTTCATGAATACGACCCCCATAAGCATGGGCAACCAAAGGAAAAATAAACAAATGGGATTATATCAAGCTAAAAATCTTCTGCACAGCAAAAGAAAATGGATTCAGTGCAATCCCCATCAAAATTCCAATAATATTTTTCTCAGAAATGGAAAAACCTATCCAGACATTTATATGTAATATCAAAAGACACACATAGCCAAAGCAATCCTGAACAAAAAAAATAAAGTTGGAGGCATAGCACTACCTGACTTTAAACTATACTACAAAGTTATAATAACCAAAACAGCATGGTACTGGCAATGCAAATCAAAACTACACTGAGATACCATCTCACCACAGTTAGGATGGCTAATATCCAAAAGACTGTGAATGATAAATGCTGGCGAGGTTGCGGAGGAAAAGGAACTTTCATACATTGTTGGTGGGAGTGAAAAATGGTGCAGACTGGAAAATGGTATGGAGTTTCCTCACACAATTGCAGATAGATATACCATATGACCCAGCCATCCCACTGCTGGGAATATACACAGAGGAATGGAAATCATCAAGTCGAAGGTATACCTGTTCTCCAATGTTCATTGAAGAACTATTTATGATAGCTAAGAGTTGGAACCAGCCCAAATGTCCATCATCAGATGAGTGGATATGGAAAATGTGGTATATCTACACAATGGAATACTACTCTGCTATAAAATAGAATGAAATACTGCCATTTGCAATGACGTGGATGGACCTAAAGAGAATTATATTAAGTGAAACAAGTCAGGCACAGAAAGAGAAATATCACATGTTCTCACTTATTTGTGGGAGCTAAAAATAAGTAAATAAATAACCAAAAAAACAGTGGGGGGAGGGAAGAAGACATAACAATTACAATTCCTTGAAGTTGATACGGCTAGTGAACAGAAGGGACATTTTTGGGAGGGAGGGGGGAGTGGGAGGAGGGAGGGAGGTTTTGGTAATGGCCACAATAATCAACCACATTATATATTGACAAAATAAAATAAAATTTGGAAGAAAATAAATAAATAAAAATTAAAGAAAAAATAAAAAATGAATAAATAAAAATTTAAAAAATTTAAAAAATATTTCTGGGATTATGGTTGTGGTAAGATAGAGTATAAAGAAAATAGATTGGCCAATTGTTCAGCTCTTGATATTTGATGAGACTCATTGATGGATGTTTGTATTTTTTTCTCCTTCTGTAGACATTTGGAATTTTCCATACTAACACATTTTTTATAAATGAGTGGATTGAAATTTGTTCTTAGCTCTAGAAGGGAGAACATCATTTTTAAGCTGGGTACCTTCTCCTCTGGCCAAAAACCCTAGTGGTAATTCTGTCTCACTCTTCCAAGTTTGAAACTTTGGCGCCCAGATTGCTCTGAGGTCTGTGGGTGGTAAAATAGACAAAAACAGTAAAAGTCTCTTCAACCTTACCTAGAAGACAACAAAGAGTAAAGTCTCTGTTAAATCTAGGGCAGGTGATGTAATATCAATATAAGGCAAAAAAATTATTTTCTTCTGAAAACCAGTTGTTACTACTGTATGGACTTTTTAATGAAATTTTCTGTATTTTCAGTATTAAATTCATTTTTTAGGCAACGTTTAAGATTTTACGCATTCAAAGACAAGAAATAATCATCTAGGCTGAAATTAAGTTAAATCTATTTTGGCCATTGTAGTGTATCCTCCAGTCTTGTTTGTGTTGCCATAAAAGGTATGAGGAGATCTCAGAATCATTAATGCCAGGATTCAAAATGTGTTCTTTGTAGCTCGCTTCCTCCACATCTACCCACTCTGAGAAATCTCTGCTCTCAGACCCACTGATTTGTTTCATCCCTTCATTTCAACTATACCACAAAGTTTCCTTAGGGGCAGAGACCAGTATTATCAACATTAAATTCTCTTTTGGTCTCTCCATCTCCACACGGGTGCTTTCATAATTAGTGTTGCTAATTATGTGTATGTTTGACCATAAAGAAATTACAGAAACAAATGTATTCTGACTAAATTAATAATAATAATAACACACAAAATAGAGCAGATTGTGAAAAGAATTATCCCAAAAGCTACAGGCCAGTTCACTGATTGTAAACAAATGCTTGTGAGGAGGGCACCATTTAAATTCATAATTGAAGGAAGGGTTGCAACAAATTTTATTACGAAAAAATATTTTTATACCTAAAATTTTTGAGTTTAACTAATCTTTAATTTTATAGAAATAAACGAGATACAAAGCATTCATTCAGGTTCCTAAATGATCCAGTCCCATTTTTTCTTATGAAATAATCAGAACTATTATAATTTCACCAGTTGAAAGAATTGGTAAATTCTTGAATTCACCAAGAATTCACCGATTTCTCCCCTTCCTTTATTTTCTAAAGTTTGGTATAAGTACAAAATCAAATCCTTCTTGATTTAAAATTGAAATTTGACAATTTTTACATCTTTCATCATTACTATTTTGCTATGACAAAATGAGATCAAAATTGGAAAACCACTGACTAGATGCTGGAAAATGACCTTTCAGTGATTCAACTAAGGTGGACTAGCTTCCAGATTATACCACAACTGGGATTTGGGTTCTAAAGTGGACCATTAAACCACAACTCATCTTCTCTCTTTAAAGCCATTGCAAATAAACCTGATACCTGGCCTTTGAGATTCTGCAAACAGACTGTATTTACATCCTTTGTCTTTTTAACTTCCTTGGCCACCTTCTCTAGTTTCCCAGATGGTGGCTTCTACATAAGCACGATTAGTACAAAGAGTGCAGTGAAAAGGGCAACTTAGTCTACTGCACTCTTGCAAGCAATTTACTCACAGAATGACTTACCCTGTCCACAGTTTCTTCAAGAGCTTTGTTAAAAGAGGTTTCGGCTTAAGCAACCAGCCTTGTCAGTAGTTTGAAAAATCTCTGTGGGAATAAAATTGTATAACTACGAAATATGTATATGAAACATTTCATTCAATCTTAGATCCAGAATTTTCTGCTTCTTTAAGATTGAAAAGAAATATACAGGTAAAATAAGAGCGAAGAGGAGATTTATATAATACCTGTGCACTCTTCACCCCCTAGCACCTTATATTTTTTCCTATTTCTTAAGAAAATTACATATCCCATAGGAAATAATTTTTTAAATTATTCGATCAAATTTTTATGTGCATTTTCTCTATTTTACACTAAAGTTTCTCAAATATAATTACTTTCCCCCACTTTCCAAAAGAAAGTACAAGACATGTTTTTATTTTGTCTTAAGAATATTTACAGATATTAAAGATTTTATTATATTGAAATGCAGACATGTTTTTAGGATACTCGAGTATACTCGTATAGAACTAATTAGTGCTAAATTCACATTCTAAATGGCACGTCTTTCTCCTCTGCTTTCTGTTGGTATTTATCCTGCTGCAATTATATCCTACTGAGGCTGCTACATGTCATTGTTAAATTTGAGGTTCTGAAGCTGAGACTGAATGTTCTCCCTTCCACAAAATAATAAGAATTGGTTTTATGACGACTGTTTGCCTCCAGAAGTCTACTTTTCCACTCACTCCCAGTCAAGTCTATGGTGAAATGTCTAAAACAGATGAGTCAAACCTTACCCGGTGATCTATGAAACAATTATCTGATTATATGAATCATATTCAAAGCAACTCCTCCCCAGATTGTGGTCTTTCTGCCTGTGGGGTATAACCATTATATATGTGGGGTATAACCATTATATATTTATATATATATATAAATGTAAGGTAGAGTTAAATTATAATTTGAAATTACTTGTGGAGTTTAATTTTTTCAAAAATATTTTTGAAAGATCACCCCCTAATGTAAATCGATATATTCACAAGAGATTCTTGGTCCAAATGAAGAAAATCTTCAATTATTGTTCTTTTATTCTAGAGAGAACAAGGATTTATATTTTCTCTTAATAAAATATTATTTGACAAAAAGAGAGTAAATGTTTCATATTTTTTAAAACTTCTAAAATCAAATTACTGACCTCATTCATAAGTTTTAATGACTCTGAATGCCTCTTATATTCTCTGTTTAGTTTGTACCTGCAGAGTTGAATCACCTACTTAGCTCCTTGAAAATGCAATATATCACAGACCTCTATATATGCAGTTCACATAGCCCACCACCAGAGAGCAATAAAGAAGTTTACTCTTGAAGCCATATAGTGAAAAATAGTTTAAATAAAAACAGCATTTCACAGTATGCTTTTCTAACCAATGTTATATATAATGACTTAATGGATTATATATACATGGATTCTGAAAAGTCAGCAGCCTACCTCAGTGGTCAATTTCTATGACAAGAGGAAAGTAATTTGAATGTAGAAAAATAGTATACCTACATCTTAAAATTCCACCTTTGCAGAATCTACTCACTCTTTAAAAATTGTAGGCATAATAGCTTTCTGTGACTCAATGACCAGACAAAATTATCAAGAATAGGATTTATCTTCCTTTGATGCTCAAATGCACAGGAAAAATGCATATCTAGGATAATGGATAAACTCTGAGTGACATACAAAAATAAATAATTCTTTGAATGAAAAAAGCATAAAATCTGGAAGGGACTGTTTGCTCTGAACTACTGTGGATATATACATTAAGAGTCTAAGAAACATAAAAATAACTTTTAGTAAGTACTTCGAGGTAGAAGAGAATTAATATGGATGGGGAAGAAAGGAGAGATGGTCTTACCACATTTATTTATTATTTTATTTATTTTCATCTGTGGAACATAAGAAAATAGTGGCTTTCAGGCAGGTATCCCAATGAAACAAAGGAAGTGAGAACTTCACTTGAGCATGCCAATGTTTGAGCATCTTGTAGTAATACTGGCGAAATACAGCCAAATCATTTGAACAATAAATATCCTCACTGAAAATAATCTAAAGACATTGCTTTAATTAAGGTGTTAAGAATGTTGTTATATTTTCTTTAGATGGGTCAAATAAATAATAATGCCCAAATCTCATGTGTACAGACTATACTGATTCCTATAATTTAGAACATTCCTCTAGAAGAGAAAATGTGAGTGATAATTTCCCCAGACTTCATATTTAATGCATACTGTTTAGATAAAAAGCATCTCTACTCAAATATACTGTCACAGATTTTTTTTCAGTTGATCTCAAATAGGGTAGTTGAAAGGAGTTCCTCTTTCCTTTCCAAATACATATTGAGGAATGGAGGTGGGTGTGAGTTAAAGAAACTAACTGATTGGACGATAGTAATCAATACTTTTTTTTTTTTAAAGAAACTTCTATTTATTTTTTTTTTAATTTTTTTTTTCTTTTTAAAAGATGACCGGTATGGGGATCTTAACCCTTGACTTGGTGTTGTCAGCACCACGCTCTCCCAGTGAGCGAACCGGCCATCCCTATATGGGATCCAAACCTGTGGCTTTGGTGTTATCAGCACCACACTCTCCCGAGTGAGCCACGGGCCAGCCCAGAAACTTCTATTTATATAAAGTGTTTCCATTAACAATATTCAATACCATCTCGTGAAACTAGGGGTAACATACTTTAAGGTTTGTACATTCAATCATGTTTGACTGTAAGTTATGTTCTCTTCTATCAAAATTGGATTGGTAGATGATACACGTATTTATTATGTTATATGGATATAATTTCAACTATAGTCAGTGACTGTGTCTTATTTATCAGTGTATTTTCTACAATAACGCACATAGTATGCTTAGGAGGAGTTCAATAAAATTTGACTGGAGATTGTAGTGGATTGAATTATGTTCCCCCCAAATCACTGAAGCTTGAATTGTGTCCCTCAAGTTTTACGTATTAAAAACTTGGTCCCCACTGTGACTATGAAGAGGGTGGGAAATCCTATTACAGTTATTGAAAGGTGGAGCCTTGAAGAGGTGATTAGATTGTAGGACCGTGCAGTAGTGAATGGATTAAAAATAGTGGTCAGCGGTGTGGCTCTGAGGGCTTTAAAAGAAGAGAGAAGAGAGTCTGTCTTTCTTTCTCTCTCTGCTCTCTCTGCTTCCACCATCTTGCAATGTGAGACCCCTGGGTTACTGCCACCACCACCAGATGGACTTTGGACTTCCCAGCCTCAGAAACTGTGATTAATAAATTTCCTTTTACTTTATAAATCACCCAGTTTCATGTATATTTTTTATAAGCAACGGAAATGGACTAAAACAGAGATACCACTGATTAAAATAATACTCATGTATACAAGAGACACATGCCTATTTAAACTGGGAATGTCTTTCCAATTTTTTGTGCCCTCTTTAATTTCTTTCATCAGTGTTTTGTAGTTTTCGTTGTAGAGATGTTTTACCTCCTTAATTAGATTTATTCCTAGGTATTTTATTTTGGTAGCTATTGCAGATGGGCTTGCTTTCTTTTTCTGCTGGTTCACTGTGATGCATAGAAATGCTACTGACTAATAATTTTTACATTTAATAATATGAAGTGTCTTGAAATTCATAAAAACCATGACTTAAATTTACTGATATACTTTTGAGGACTTTATATATTATTAATGATAAATAAGAAAATCTTCAAAGAAATTTCAGGACTCTGTTATTTTTTACATAATTATAGGATAAAAATTTTTTTCAGCACAAATTTTTCATAATGCAATTATGTCATAATAACTCTATTGCTCATTTCAGCTAGATCTTTTAATGAAGAAACTTGTCGGAATTTTTCTCCCTATTGCTGCTGTTTTTTCCTTTACATCTTTGCCCTTAATTAGTAGAAATTCCTGGAAGAGGGAAATTTCGTAGAAGCATAGTAAGGAGAGTAAGTTCAGGGTTGGAGAACACTGAATCATGGTGACCCACAAAAGAGAACAGGCCCAGGACCATTTGGGAGAGTGATTAACATGGTCTGATACAAAGCCTAATTTTTAAACACCAAAACATAACTCCAAGAGATTCATTTTCCCAGTAAAAGGGCATTTATTTACACTGGGTCTCATCAATTCTGAGTGAAACAAAAGTAAGATTTAATGCTCCCTCTCAGCTTGCTTAGATATGATGGAAAGCAAAAGCCAGTATCACTAAAACAAGGATTACATATGCTGATAGCGGAGAAGGGACAAGAGAAGTGTCCCTGCAGCCTATGAGATTTGAGGAGCTGGCTCTGCCTCGCCCCTTGGTAGGGTGGGGATGTCAACTCAGTAACCAGGTCCTGACCAGACAGTCACAGCACATGTTGGACTCTGGCAGCCCTCTCCTTAATAGGGTTAACATGGCACAAACATACCCAGACATTCATTTGGTGACTGACTTCCAATAAAAAAGTGACCCACAAATCCTTTTAAACTATATTGCCAAGACTAATCACATAGATGCACACACAGACCAAACATACTACTTACAAAATTTCAATGAGCTATTTTGTAAGTAGTACAATTTTGCTTAAGTTACTCACAGTAGTGATGAGAGAAGGACATACTAATTGTAAAATGGCAATTGATTGGTGGGTTCAGACTCCTAGAGGGGGAGAGCCAAGAGACTAAAGCTACACAGCTGCAAACCAAGAAATGCCAAGGATGGCCACCTCCGGGAGCTGGAAGAGATGAGGAGGGATTCCTCCCTTGAGGCTTCAAAGAAAACATGGTCCTCCCAACACCTTGATTTTGGACTTCCTGCCTCCAGAGCTGTGAAAGAATAAATGTTTATTGTTTTAAGTCTCCCAGTTTGTGATACTTGCCTAAGGGCATGCATCTTCCTGTGGCTCACAGTGTGTGTGATTCCTGAGATAGTATCTGTATTTTGACTGTGCACTGATTATTCCCAAATCACTAACAGACATGAAGATAAAAGCACAACTGAGACTAGAACCCAGGTCTTTTTACCCTCAGAGTAAAAAACAATTTAAAAATTTAATTCTCATTCATCAAATCAGTATCTGTGCATAGTTTCAAGAGACATATTTACTAGAAAGCTTATAATAATATTAAGAATAATAAACACCAGCAATCCTTTACCTTACTTATCCCAACCCCCAGTCTCTCCAACCACAAAGATCCTCCTCTTAGAAAAAAAACAATTTCTTCTGTTATTTGAAATATCATACATAATAAACTACTAATCTTTATGCAGTTGTTTCTAATAAGGTTAGTATTTATCTGTTTTACAACTCTCTCTTTTTTACAACTCTCTCTCTTTCTTTCTCTCTCTTCTCCTTCCCAGTACAGGTGTAACAAAAATCATTGTTAAATCAATATTTAGTCTTTACTTTATTTTATCATGTAAATGTTTTTCATTGCTGAGTCACATGGTAAAATGTAACTACATTTATTTTTATACAACCTTTTGTTTTGCTAAGACTTGATAATCACATTTTTGTTTTCTGTCCTCTTACTTGTCCTTTTCAGTACCTATAATTAAAATATTCTCACAACCTCTCTGATATAACTATCAAACTCTTCTCAATATGGTCAAACACAACAAGAAGCAAAGTTTTTTGAAATAGTATATATATTTGAAAATGTTGCAATTTCTCCTTCATATGCAATTTGTAGTTTGGCTAGATATGCAATTTTAAATTAAAAATTATTTCCCTTCTAAATTTTAAAGGAATTGCTCATTTTCTCTTGGTTTCCAGTGGAGATACTGAGAAATCCACTCCCGTTCTCACTGTTAATTCTTTCTTTTGTATACAACAGACATTGTCCCTCCCCAGCAGTCCAGAATCTTTTAGGATTTTTTTCTTTTTTCCTAAAGTTCTGACATTCCATAATGACATACAACCGTATGGCTTTTTTTTTTTTTTTTAACTCATTGGGGATTGTACTTAGCCCTTGTTGGATTCCTTATCTCTGGAAATCCATGCATTTTATTTCTCCAAAATTTTCTTGTATTGTGTTTCAGATAATTTCTCCCTAGCTTTTTTCTTTTTTCTCTTTCTGGAATAGATGCATACCATTTGTATGTACTTCCGAGCTTGATGTTCTAATTTACTATTTGTTCTCCTATTTCCATCTCTCTTTTGTTGCTGTTCTACTTTCTGGGAGATTTCTTCAGTTATATATTCTACACCTCTTAATAATGTTTTACTTAATTATTTATGTCATAACTTTAAGATATATTTTTTGTTGCTTTAAAATATATGGCATTAGGGCCGGCCCAGTGGCGCACTCAGTAGAGTGCGGCGCTTGGGAGCGTGGCTACACTCCCGCTGAGGGTTCGGATCCCATATAGAAACCGGTCCGCTCACTGGTTGAGCGCAGTGTGGGCGTGACACCCAGAGTTGTGATCCCGTTGCTGGTCGCGGTACAGGTGCGACACTGAGGGTTGCGATCCCGTTACCGGTCACGAAAAAAAGACAAAAAGGAAAAAAAAATATTGATATATATATATATATGGCATTAGACTCATAGATACAGTATTATTTATTGAATTTTTCAGACAGCATTAATTACAGTATTTTCAATTTTTATTTGCATTTTGCTTTCCTTATTTTTATTTTGCTTTCCCTTAAACTGTTTGTTTTTTGCTGATTTGTTTGTTTGCATCTATTATATTGGATGTTTCTGTGAATGTGTTGTAAACTTGATCACCTGTCATTTTAAGATTAAGTCTTTGAAAGGCTGATGAGAAAATCTGTGAATGTGAATGCACATTTCTACTACTCGTCAATATCTGGGCTGCGGAGTCATGACCAGGTGGACACAGGGACATTTCATTGTGCTTATCCCTTATCGGTAGATTCCTGGGACCATGAATTTTCCTGTAGAGGAATCAACCATTCATCTGCATAAAAATCATAAACTTCAGAGAATACAGTGAGTTCATTATGCTGATTTTAACTCAAATGCTCTCACTCCCACTTTCAGCTCTACATGCTGGAATTCAGTCTCTCTGATTTAATCTCTCCAAAGATAACTCCAGGTTTCTGGTGGAGTAACAAGGAAGCCACTTTTTGGGTGTTTTGAATTGGGAGACATGGGCGTGGGATGTCTACTCCTTAAACAGACTTTTCAATAATCTCAGTTTTCAAGTCCACTATGCACACCCATTTTAAGGTGCTCCCAGTTTCTGAGACTTACCAAGGTTTCAGTGCAATTCAGCTAAATTCTTGTTGACTTCTTTCAGGGATCTTTGCAAAGAGAGGGAAACCAAAATCTAAATTACATTAATCCATTTATCTTCCATCTTCCAAAATTTTGTTGATACATCATTTATTATAATCCCCTCCCAATTATTCTTGTCCTTACGTAGTGTTGTTTATAATTCTTTAATGTTATTTTACTGTAGTTATTACACCATGGATTTATGTACTGAATTCCAGAGCAGATATATAGCAAAAGCAGAGACTGCTTTTCATCAGCATTTTCTTCCTTACCATAGATCTAGTGCAAGAATCCTGAGAGGCATTATTTCCTTTGTTATTTCCTTATTGAAAATAATTCAGGATAAAGTATTTCCATTGTACATTTATAAATTAATATGATGGACACTGATAGTCTGGATTCTGATTATGGCTTCAAGATATGTTGGAAGAAGTATTTAATCACTCAGTGCCTTACTTTCCTTTTCTGTCAATTGAGAATAACTATAATATTTAATTCATGTGATTATAATGAGAACTAAATATGACAATATATGTAAAGTATTCAGAAGAGTGTCACAAGTTCACAAACCATGACAGCATGCTATTGCTCTTCCTAAGCTGTCCCCAGACTTGAAATTTCCCTGGATTTATTGTTCTTGGTTATTTAGAGTGCTTTGCTGTACTCCTCTGCTTTTGTGTGTGTGTGTGTGTGTCTGTTTGTTTGTTTGTTTTATGTTTGTTTGTTTGTTTGTTTATATCAGCTCCCACATATAAGTGAGAACATGTGGCATTTCTCTTTCAGTGTCTGGCTTTTTCATGTAACAAAATTTTCTCTAAGTTCATCCATGTTGCTGCAAATGATAGTATTTCCTTTTTATAGTAGAGTAGTATTCCATTGTGTAGATGTACCACAGTTTCCTTATCCACTCATCTGATGATAGGCATTTAGGTCGGTTCCAACTCTTGGCTACTGTAAATAGTGCTGCAATAAACATGGGAGTACAGGTATCCCTTTGACATGATGATTTCCATTCCTTTGGGTATATACCCAGAAGTAGGATAGCTGGGTCATATGGTAGATCTATCTCTATAGTTGTTTGAGGAACATCCATGCCATTTTCCATAATGGCATTTTACAGTCCCACCAACAGTACAGGAGGTTCCTCTTTCTCTGCATCCTCGTCAGCATTTGTTATTCTCAGTCGTTTGGATATTGGCCAGCCTAACTGGAGTGAGATATCTCAATGTGGTGGTCTTGATTTGCATTTTCCAAATGCTTAGTGTTGTTGAGCATTTTTTCATGTGTCTGTTGGCCATTCATATATCTTCCGTTGACAAATGCCTATTCAGCTCCTTTGCCCATTTTTAAATTGGATTACTTGTTTTTTTGCTGTTAAGTTGTTTGAGTTCCCTGTATATTCTGGATATCAATCCTTTGTCAGATGCATATTTTGCAAATATTTTCTCCACTCTTTTGATTGTCCTTTCACTCTGTTAATTGTTTCTTTTGCTGTGCAGAAGTTTTTAATTTGATATAATCCCATTTGTTTAATTTTCCTTTGATTACCTGTGCTTTGGGGGTGTAAAGTAAGGCAAATCATAACTAAAGCCAAAACGTTTTTCTTTTTTTAGTTATTATTTTAGTTATACTAAGTTTCCATTTATATTGTCAGAGCTAGGGCTCAGACCCTCCAAACCCACTGTACAGACTGGGTCAGCAGACCCCTCACATGCCAGGCTGAGTCCCCAGACCCCACGGTAATTGGGAAAGATTCCAGGAGCTGTTGGCAGATAACATGAGCTCAGTCCTCAGCCATTTTGTCTATTCACCTAGAATCCTCCAGAGCACCCATCCTGGTGTCTGCACCAAGGAGGCAATGAAGAATGAAGGAACAGATATGGGGAGAATGTGGTTTTAACTATCCCCATAGTACGAATGCAATAACTTGCTATTGAATAAAATCTACCTCTGAGTCTTCATCTCATTGTGGCAAAAATGACCCCAGTTCCTCACCTTGCTTCTCCCTGTCCTGCACCATGTGACTTGACACAGCCTCCCTCCCATTCTGACTCTGGGAGGGGCATGGGACCTGCCTTGGGGTCTTCTTCTTGCTGTTCTGCTCATTCACAGAAGGACACAGTCAGGCTAGCCTGCTGGAGGACGTGGGACCTGGGAGAGCCATGTGTCCCAGTCATGTGAGTTGGACCAGCCTGGAGCAGAAGGACCATCCAGCACAGCTGAGCCAAAATCACTGACCCTTAGATGCCCAATAACCATCTTCCTTTAATCTATTTGCTGAGTGAACATCTCCAAAAAATGTCCACAAACTCACCAGAGGGAGCCTCTTTATCCAGGTGTCCTGAAGCTGATTCCACAGCTGCCTCTGCCTCCCTCAACCCACCCAAGGATTTCTGGGCCTGGCTCCTTAGAGCTTTCAACCTCAGGGACAGGAGCAGACCTATTTACCTAGACTCTTCAACCTTCTTGGTTCTACACCAACTGACACCACTCATGTGGGGTCGTCAATGGGAGAGAGTATATTGTAACATCATAACCTGTAAGACCCAGACTTTGCAGACAATCCTGGCAGTGGTCCAAGGAAGGGATGCAGCGGCACGCGCCTGTAGTCCCAGCTACTTGGAAGGCTGAGGCTGGAGGATTGCTTGAGCCCAGGAGTTCTGGGCTGTAGTGCGCTATGTCAATTGGGTGTCCGCACCAAGTTCGGCATCAGTATGGTGACCTCCTGGGAGTGGGAGACTACCAGGTTGCCTAAGGATGGGTGACAAATCCATGGGGGGCAAAGCAACAATATGGTGCCCCATGTGAGGACATTCTCCACAGATCGGAGACGGACCTGCCAAGCATTGGAGAGGAAAAGGACGTCCAATTCATCCTGGCAAGGGAGTCCCTAATAAGGGAGATGCATCCCAGTAAGGGAATCACAGGTGGCTTTCCATTAGCGATTGCACGCCTGCGACAGGTCAAAGTTAGGTCTTTTCAACCCCGGAGATATTTTTTCCTTCTCTGTACTTTGAAAGTATGGATAATTCGTTAACAAAAGGGGAGACTGAACATACATTACAATTCCAATGTCTTCTTAAAGCAGCTGGCTGTAAGTAACTGAATCAACAACCATGTCCTTGATACCTCAAGGAAGGGAGCCTTAACATAAAAATTTGGGAACAAATTGGTCACTGATTAATTATGCAATGGGTCTCATTAAGGCTTCCCACCTAACAACTAGGAATCTATGCCAAGTCTCTCTGAGACCTATCCAAGACTTTAACAAAAAACTAAGACATGTTTATGTCACCAAAAAAGATAAAACTTAATCTTTGCCAGTGACTAAGAAAACTTTAAATTGGACAATCTAAAGTAAAAGAAGTTAATATTTCTTTACAGTGTTGGTATCATTTGAGCATGTTTTTCTTTCTTATCTGCACAATGCTTCTCTCCTCTCTTAAAAGCAGTGGTTCTTTTCTTAACTGCGTGTGCTACTCTTTTTCTCTAAAGACTCAGGAGTTTTATGAAGAAAAGCAGCCATGGCACCAACCAGACCCCTTTTGGGTCTACTGCTCAAGAAAACCTCAAGAGTCAGATGGTTTCATCTCTGACTGGTGGCTCAGCTCTTGAGCTCAGTAACCCATTTGGGAAACAAAAACTAGACTAAAATCTACATGTTTAAATAGATGGTCTCAAATTTTCTGACATCCACCTGGTTATCTTAAACAGACTTCTAAATTCTCTTCTAGTCTCATCTATGTATTTCTTCACAAAATCCTATGGTAGAATTCTATGCTATTTTCTTAAAAAAAAAAAAAAAACCTTCTCTGCATCTTCTTGAAAAGGCTTGCATACTTTGCTTTACACTGTAAATTTGTTATCTTGCTTTCTTTAAGGCAGGGTGAGGCCTCACCAGTAAGTCTTTTTGAAAAAAGACAATCTAAACCTGACTGTCCTTTTCTCTAGTGAGCTTTTTTTAACATCTTAAACAAAACCTATAAGATCCTTGTTTGTTCTTGTTGTTTATGTCTGCATATATGCGTGTGTAAGCTGTATGTTATGTCTATATGTTCATGTCTGCATGTGTAATCATTTTATCTGCAAGGTACCAAATTTGCTTATAATTAATGTGTGCTCATTAAATAAATAAGTATACTTTTCAAGTTCACATGACTTAAATCTTTTTTTGTTGTTGTTGTCTTTTTCCGTGTCCGGCAACGGATCGCAACCCTCAGTGTTGCCCCCGTACCGGACCAGGACCGGCAACGGGATTGCAACCCTCGGTGTTGCTCCCGTGCCTCGCTCAGCCAGTGAGCAGGAACCGGTCTGTATGTGGGATCCGAACCCTCGGGCGGGAGCGCCACCGCGCTTCCCAAGCGGCGCACTAGTGCAGTGCGCCACCGGGCCGGCCACACATGACTTAAATCTTCTAAAATTTTGATAAATATATTTTCAAAATTTGATTCAAACTTTTTACCTAAATTTGTCTCTAGGTCAATATGTCTCCTTGTTATCTCAGCTCTGCCTCCTGGCCGTGCCAGGAGAAAATATCTTTTATGTATATACCACCCTCTGTCTTAAGCTCCACATGGCTCCAAATGCCATGTGGAAACCTGGGACCTGAAATGGCTAGTGAAAAGAAACTTATGCCAAATATTGCATAGGCCCTAGTTAGCATTAACTGATAAGGGTATAGATCTAATACACCAAGTTTTTGGCTGGGAAACCATAAATATGTATTTGGTAAATATAGCTAAAACTCAAACTGGGCTTTGTATAATTTGCTGTGATAAATGGATACCTATTCACTAACCTGAATGTATAAAAGTGTTCTTATCAGCACACATCATTGCCTAGGTTTACTAATCAAACAGGATTACTAAAGTTCTTTTCACTTAACTGCTCTTGATGCAAAATTGTAAAAGGTTTTCTTTGTCCCTTGGATAACTGGTTTAAAGAATTTATTTCATGATAAGTTCTTGTGCTCTCTGCCTTTAAAACCCTTTGTCACTTTGGTCTTATTTTTTGTAGTAATTTGTGATCTTATTCAACTAAATGTTTTAAGCCTTTTGTTATTTAACAAAACTTTCCAAAACCAAATTCTAAAAGCTCAACATTTTAATGTTAACTTTAAGGAATTCTAAGGGCCCTGGAGTGTCTCAAAGGATATATAATAGATGTATCAAAACTAATTGTATCAAAACTAATTTAATAAATTAGACTATTAGGAAAGCATTGTCAGTACTGAAGGTGTTATGGATATGTGTCCCAAAATCTTGTTAGGTTCTTAAATATCTGTGTCTTGATATAAATGCTACTGGTCGTAATCATAGTTTAATTATAATTTTAAAATATGTCTTCAAATATTTCATGAAAAACCTCTGATACGTACAGTTTCCTGACAAACTTTGAGTTCATAGTTTTAAACTGAAGTTCCAAAATTCTAATAAAGAAACTGATGGGTTTGTGAAATTGTTCACAAAAGTCAAAACAATGAAAGTTAATTAGTGAACTAATTTTAAAAAATTATGGGTTTTTACAATTTCCTTATTTTAAAACACTATTGGTTCTCCTAATGTTTTCCAAATGTAAGAAAACTCTCTCTCTCTCCCTCTTAAGCTATCTATAACTAACATCAGTTTGGTAAAATGTCATTTAAAACAGAGATAAAAGCATTTGTTTTCTCCCTATTTGATCCCCCCGAATTTAATAACTCTAAGTATCCTTATGATTATTATGGCAATATGGCTATTGTTATAAGTTCAATGAAAATTAACTCTCTCTCTCTTTATAACAGGATATAATTTAAAACTTTGGATGTAAGATAGCATGTCTCACTTCGAAGTTGCTGATGCTCTTTCATGTTGCTGAAATTTGGCCTAAACTGCTGCTTCATCTTGCTGTTCATCTTTTCCCCCGACATGGGACAGATCCCTGAGAGGAAGTGAGCCGAGATGCTTCTTTCTATCATCGCCTGGGAAAGAGCCTTCCCAACACCGAGAGATTTATACAAAGAGAAGTAAGACCTTTTCAATCTAGATATTGATCATCAATGCTTTTATGAGGAATGCCTTGATCATAAAGGGGGAAATAACTTCTTCTCTACAAAAGCAGTTCTCTAAGTTTTCCTGGCCTTAAAGAGGGTGTTTGTAACTTGGATGAGACATCCTCTTCTTAAACAAAAGACTCATAATTGATCAAAAATTTTACATAAGACTAGACACTCTGAAAGCAGTAATGTCCCAGACAGGTGAATTAATAATAACAAACTCTCTGACTCAGAATCAACTATTATGTGGAGCAGAATCCCTTTCTGGAGTTTCAACAATTGGTAATTACACCCAATTCACAGCACCTGGAGCGATGCCACTGCAGCCCCGCTGAGACAATGACATCATCAGTCCTCACTTGAAATAAATTGAAAGGAATTGCCATGCTAAATGATACCAACTTTGCTTTAAATGCTTTTGTCTTAACTGTGCCAATCTGATCTATAGCTTTTACTTTTTCTTTTAAATAAATAAAATGGGGGAGATATGGAATACAATATAAAGCAAATGTACTTTGCAGGGCATGGTTTTCCAAAGCCTTGCAGTGTCATATATTGACCTTGTGGAGGACTAAAAATTTTCCTCAGGCTATAAAGTCTCTGGTGTAAGACAAAGATTTGTGGCACAGCAAGGTTGCTGGCTCAAGGACAGACAGGTTACTGATTGATATGTGTAGATACTGGAAAATTGCTGGAGTGAGAAGGAATGTTTGCTAAGATCAAGCTTTTGTTGATAGGACCACTTAATTGCCTTCCTGGAATGTCATCTGGCTTGTTTCACTGAAAGTTACCAGCCTATATTGTTAAACTATAACCCCACCTATGTTCTCTTTCTGTAACTTCCTGGTCTGGAAAATAAATGCAGGAAGAGAACCCCAATTTGGTGTTAATTACCCAAGGAAGGAATGCCTCTCACTTGAGGGTTCTGGGGGAAGTTAACCACTTAGGGGCTTCTCACTGCTCAGAAGAGATGGGCTTTGAATAATCCTTCGTGGTTGCATCACCCAGGGGAAGAGGTGTGGCAAATCCGTGGGGGACAAAGCAACAAAAAGCAACACTCAGCAGCAGCAAATTACAGGTCTGGTAGCTTATGGGTCCAGCAGTGGCAGTGGCCTTGCAGAGGGTCTCAGGAGCACTAGCAGAAGGCTCCAGCAACAGTAGTGGCCTCCCCATGCCCCTCCCATGGGGGGCATCCCGGGGTTGGGAGGCACTATGGATCAGAGCTGTTCGTCTGGACACCTGGGTGCCCACACACAACTTACATTAAGCAGTAACAAGGAACACCTGAGGACATTTACAGCAAATGCTCGGCAAGACTCTGAACATCTGAGGGGCCCTGACATTTTCCCATTTTTCCTAACAGGGGTCACATTCATAAAGTCTATGCCCAGTCCTACTTCCTGAAGTGCTTCCCCTGTGTTATCTTTTAGAAGTTTTACAGTTTCAGGACATATATTTAATTCTTTCATTCATTTCAAGTTGATTTTGGTATATGGTAAAAGGTATGGGTCTAGTTTCATTCTTCTACTATGGATGTCCAGTTTTCCTTATCTCTAACTGTATTTCTGAGTTATTTCCTTAATGCTTTCCCTAAGGATTACAATTAACATCTTAATTTATACCAGTGTATGAAAACTTTGCTCCTATGTAGCTTTGCTCCTTTGTTCTCCTCTGTTTTTATTGTCATAAATATTTCATCTTTATACATTATATACCCATAAACATAGATATATAATTTTGTCTTTTAAATAGGAGAGGAGAAAAAAATGTTTTACAAATAACAAAAAAAATTATCCTTTTTAAGATATTCTTACCTATGTAGTTACTTTATTGTTGCTCTTTATTTCTTCATATGAATTCAAGTCACTGTGTGGTGTCTTTTCATGTTCATCTTAAGGAATCTATTTAGTAGTTCTTGTAGGACCGGTCTGCTAGCAACAAATTCTTTTTGTTTTTGTATAAAAATACTGAAAGCTTTACAAATGTTATGACATTCTTGTGCGAGGACCATGTTAATCTTCTCTATATTATTCTATTTTAAGTACACATACTGCTGAAGTGAGCATTTAATATCTGCTCTCATATGGTAAAAATTTAAAGCATTATAGATGATAAAATTATAGAGACAGACTTGTTACGTGTTTAGGGACAATTTCAAGAGAACATGTGGGCAATACTAATATTGATGCTCCAAGTCAATGTTACAGTGCTTTAGCAAGATAAATAGATGAACCTCAAGTCATGTAGCAAGACAAATAGCAAGATAAATAGATAAACGTCAAGTAAGCAAGATAAATAGATCCTCAAGTTATGACTTATTTTTCTAATAAATAAGATTAAGCTTAATTATAAATTGTCACATTTCTGTTGGCTTTGTTCAGCTAAAAAGAGATCATCTTTTAACATCATAAGTGAAAAGAAAAAATGGTAACTTTTACATTAATTTCTGAACAAAAAATACAAGAACTTTCAAAAATAAAAAACCTGTTACAGAGCTGTGTGTTTCCTGTGAAAATTAAATCTGTCTCCACCTTTAAAAATTCATACATATTTTGAAAATTATATGTGCATAAGTTATTCCAGCATTTTACATGGTTTCAGTGTACACAGAATTTCCTCTACCACCCCCTTTAAGTCTTCTCAATAATTGGATTAGTTTTTTTTTTTTTTATTTGTCCCTTATTACATTTAGGTATGTTTAGGCCTTCTCTTCTGAGCTAATTTCCTGGTGACATATAAGTAAGGTATAATATGCTAGCTCTGGCTCCAGGGGATGTTTAGGTTCAGGTATACTGGACTAGGCATAGCCTAGCATCACCCCGTTTCTGAAGAATCTTTGCGGAAGTGATGAGCTTCTGAAGAATTTTAAGAGACATGTGACACAACTGAACACTCTGGTTAGGCGGAAGATGCATTTTATTTTCACCTGTTTATTTTCATCATTTGTCCAGATAATACATGTTCTTGGTACAAAATTCAAAAGTAACAGTGGTGAGTGAAAAGTAATTCTCTTACACTTTTTGACTTCAGCCCCCTATTTCCCCTCTTAGAGTCAATAATTGTTATTAACTTTTTATGTATCTATCAGGGGTAGTTCAGGCATATAGGAGCATGTACCACATAGAGGATACCTTCTTTTATTAGGGTAAAGTTGTGTGTTTGTGTGTGTGCGTTTCTGAATTGAAGTCTGCAGGAATCTGAAGTCTGTTGTTAAAATGAGAGTTAAGAGAGAAAAGGCATTTGGGGAAAGGATGGTGTGTGGTGAGGTTCTAAACTATATAAATCTGCACATTCATGAATGTGCTGAAATCTGGGCTGGGTCTCCGTAGGCTTAGGGCACAGCGGTCATACCGCTCTCTGTCTTTAATATCATCCTGGGGATTCCCTTCACCTCTCTCCTGGGTTGAATCTCTTGTTTTCTGTGTACTTCATTTTTCTCATTTTTAATTTGCTACCTTATATTTGTAGAGCACATACTATGGTTGCTTCCTGAGAAACAGCATATGGGAAACATATTTTGCGAGATTGTGCATATCTGCAATATTTTTATTCTCTCCATCAGTTTGATTAATAGTTTGAGTGTGCATTGAATTCTAGGTTAGATATCATTTTCCTTCAAATATTGAACATATGAGTTCATCAATCTAGCTTCCAGTATTGCTGTTGAAAATTCTGAAGCAATTCTGATTCTTAATACTCTACATATGTTTCTCTAGTATTTATTTCTCTTTTTTTGTGTGTGTGAGCAATTAGAACCATATCTTTGTTCCGAAGTGTTGTTCTTAACTTCACAATTATATGCTTAATTTAATCTATTACCTTGGGTGCTTGGTGGATCCTCTATATAGAGAAATTTACATCTTTTGTCTTGAGAAGGCTGCTTTCATGAGTCCTCCTTTCACCTTTTCTCTACTCTGTGCTTCTGGAACTTATTATTCAGGTATTTCATCTCTTGAGTGGGCTTTGCAATTTTTTATTTTCTTTTCATCTATTTGTCTTTTTGTTCTATTCTTGATATATTTCCCAAACTAATCTCCCTCACCTTCTTTTCTTTTCCCCTGTTTCTTCTCTAATGTGTTTTAATGTTTTTATGAAGAAGACCAAGGGTTGAAATACGGATACATAGAAGCACTAGTGTATCAATCAAGGGGCTAGAAATTGTAATACCTATTCATCTTGATTTCTTTAAATTCCATGAAAGGTGCATAGCACAAGCACATACAGACTCTCAATAAGCTGTGGTGTAAATAAATAGATAAATAAGTAATTAAAACTAGACTCCAGTTCCAATTTATATTTCTTTCCTACTTCATTATTGGCATAGTGTGTCCTCTTTTGTTCTCTGTTTCTAACTAGCAATTTCAGACTACAATTTTCTCTCTGTCATTGACAGCTCTCACATTATTTGATTCTAACAGTATAATTAATCCATATTTTTAGCTAAATGCACACTCTTTAATCCCTGTGACTATTCCCAATCACAAATATGATTACATCTTACATATGTACATACACACACACACACACACACGCACAAGCGTACTTCAAAACATTCATGGAAAGATTAGTATTTGTTCTATTTTTCTCAAACTGAAGGACCCTTCTGTATATATTACATATACGTGTGTATGTGTAGTTTTTAATTAACTAAAAGATTTAAATTATCTTATATGCTGAACTTACTATACAGGTAAAGAGTAACTAGTAATATTGGATAAGTAAAAGAATTGAGCTCTTCAGTACTTGAAAGAGCACTAAAAATCCATCCCAGTTTATTATTGTTATTTTTTTTGCTAGACTTTAACTATTTGTCTTTAGTAAATAAACCAGAAAAAGCAGCAGTACTGCATTTGGTAAACTGAATTCTTTGACTAAGTTTCAAAATGATTTCTTATGTCATGTAAGTTACAAAGTATCCATATTGGTTCATTGAAATGTGAGGTAATTTCATACAGTACTAGTCATTTAGCACAGGTCATGTAAAGAATTTCCTTGTGACATGGAACAGTGCAAAAAAAGTTTAAATCTCTTGATACTGATTCAAGGGAAGGTATCAAGCCTTATACAAAAATTTCATGTTTAAAAATAGTTTTAAAGTAATTCTTCCAAATTGTAGACTTCTATATCTTTAAATCAAACAACAACCAGGTTTTTTAAAAACTTTTGACTTGGTTTGCCAATCCACTAGTTAAGAAACATGCTTTTATTCTTTTTAAATGAAATCAGCCTTGTCTGCCCTGATTTCATCATCTCCATTGAAAATGTTTATTGCCAAATGCGAAAGAAGAGTACAAATCAGAAACACTGATATATCTTCTGACATTATTCATGTAAAAGCTAGTTCTCAAGTTGTCATTACATTTACCACATGAAAATTAGAAATTATTTGGAGACCCATAGCTATTTTTAGACCTAAGATATTTAGACAACTGTAGATAGAGTTTGATTATCAGACTAACTAAATATGCTGAAATTATATATAAATTAGGATAATTTTTGCTCCATGAACTAAAGTTATTAATCTGCATAGGCCAAGTATCCAGGATATCATCATTCTCCAAAGTTATACAAGGGTTTTTCCCAGCCAAGTATGTGAAAAGTGATGCTTGAAAATTAAGGTCAAGGATTGGTTGGACAATGTTCATATTTTTATGATTGTTTCCATGTTTCTTCTGGTCTGTGAAAGGCTAACCTTTCCACAAAACCTTGTGTTTCCCCAATCATTAGCACTCGTCACACTTGAAATTATTAGTTAGATGTCTATTTTCTCCAATAAATGACAGGCTAGTTGGGCCAGGGTTCTCTGCTGTCTTATTCTCTTCTGTATGTCTAATGCTACCATATCAGGTTTCAATAAATATATGTTAAATGAATGAATAATGAATGAACAAATAAATGAGAGAGAACCTAACTTATCAAGCTAATTGAATTATGGAATGGAAGTCAGAAGGTTTTACTCAATCCTGTGTTTTACAAAATTTTTACATGACCATAGTTTATTTAACTTTAATATGCAAAATCTTATAGGCACAGAGTTAATAAGTAGTAAATAATGATGATATGGGTAGATTTCAAGTCACCTGAGTCCTAGGGAGAGTGAGGAACCAAAAACAAACAGACAAAAGAAGCCAGGGTAATTCAAGTTCTGCACTATAAGTATTTAAGAAACAGGGATTAAGCATTCATTAGTATACTGCATTGATATGATTTCTATGTTAATTAGCATCATAATTCATTCAAATTAACTATGAGATGCAGACCTCTCAGAATAGTCGCTATGTTAGTCAAACAAAGAATTAAACTGAAATTTGAATTTGTTTTTCTAGTACATCAAAACTTTATAGTTAATTAAAGATAAGATTGACATTTCCAATAACCTTTTGGGGTTTTTTTTAGTATAGAAAATTTTTGCTAATTTTGCATTTTTGTTCTTCTTAAATCAATTCTATAATGTTTTCATTTCATATATTAAAGATATTTTGTTTATCAAAAAAAGGAATGTTTCCCTGTAGGCATGCAAACATGACTAGAATACTATAATAGCATTGCTTTAGATAGAATCTAAAAAATGCCCTGATGTGCAACAACAAAGACCAATGATTCATGAAATTGCTCAGTGTTGAGCATATTTCTTCTCATAGAACTAATAGTTTATTCAAGACATTTTTATTTAAACTTTGAAATAAAAATATAAACTCTACTGAGTTTGTCAGCATTTACATTAAAATGAATTTCTAACTCATGGGAAAAGCATTAATTAAGTGTATCTAGAAGTTTGGAAATATCAGCAGCACCTTATGGCGAATGATTCAAATGTTTCTCTCCCTACCTTCCTTAGAATAAAGGAGTAAACACAGGGGAAGGAAGGAGAAAAGGAAGGAAGGATGGAGGGAGGGGAGGGAGGGAGGGAGGGAGGAAGGAAGGAAAAAGACAGGAGGACATTTGTCCTAATATCAACAAAACTATTAACCTATCTGCATCTGTACCTGTGTACTCAGCGTCTCTCCTCTAGAATGGAAGAAGTGCCCATTTCCTACCAAAGGCTCATTTACTCACTTGGTGCTGAGGATCCCGTCCCAGGTCAACACTCAGACTTCACATTTGAAAATATCTTCCTTTATCCTACATCATCCATCTCTTCGTCTATACTCTACTAATTTCCAAAATATATAAGCATGCTCTAGTATCTCTCATTGCATTTATTTTTTAAAAAAAAATCATACTCTAGGGGCCGGCCCAGTGGCGCACTGCTACAGTGCGCCGCTTGGGAGCGCAGCAGCGCTCCCGCCGAGGGTTCAGATCCCACATACAGACCGGTTCCCGCTCACTGGCTGAGCGAGGTGCGGGTGCAACACCGAGGGTTGCGATCCTGTTGCCGTTCCTGTCCAGTACGGGCACGACACTGAGGGTTGCGATCCATAGCCGGTCACGAAAAAAGACAAAAAGGAAAAAAAAAAAAATCATACTCTAATGTCCCATTTAAAAAAAAAAAATACCTTTAACTTAAAATCTCTATCCAGATACCGTTCCATTTCTCTTCTAACAACCACTGCAAGATTCATAAAAACATTTTCATATCTCCTTAGATGAGATTTTTCTTCAGTATCCAGGGTAATAACCTCTCAATTACTTTCTATCATGTCTCACTTTTTATTTTTGCCTATCACAATCCAAACTTAATGTATTTTTAAAAATTTGTTAATCTAATCTTTCTCCTCTAAGTAGCACATAGGCTCTTTGAGGCAGATCCCTTTAACTCTCTTGTTCATTACTGTATCTCGAGCTCCTAGAGTGCTCAGAACACAGTAGTTTCTCAATAGATATTTACTGAGTGAATGAAAGTGACTATACGAACATTTCCTTTGGAAAAATCAACAGTGCCTATACCCTAGAATTAGAGGTCAGCCCCAAGTAATGGTGCAAATGAGGTGAGAAACTTTATTGTCACCTTACATTTCTTTATCCTTCCTTCTTTCTTTCTTCCAGATACCTAACACCCTTCTACCTTTCCACTATAATATTCTACCTGGTATTTTGCCCTTTAAACAGACCCTCTATTCTGTAAAGTCATCACTCATTTCAATAATCCCTCAATTCAAGTAGTACATCTACTGTAGATGAGTGGTAAGAATCCAGCTATTTAATTTAATTCATTCATATTAAGGTGAAAATTAAGATTTGTATTTTTTTTACCTGCCTGCTTTCCCCAAGTTGGTCTCAAATCTTTCAAATGAGCAGTTATATGGTTGCTGTGTTTGGTAGGAATCAGGTTTTATATGATTCTCAAAACATCTTCACTAATTCCAGAAGATTCCTGTTTAACTCCTCCCCAAATGACTTTTATCACTTTTTCCACTGTCATGTATATTGGTCCTGAGCATAGCATACATAATTTTATAAAATTATGTTCATCATCCTTATCCTTCCAAACCTTCTTCTTTTGTTGCTTTTCTTATCTCTATTGATGAGACCATTACCTGCCTTTATCATATATGACCATCATTATACGGCCTTATTGCTCAAGGCACATAAGGATTATCAACTACCTTCATCCCTACATATTTAATCACCAAATGTTGTCATTTTTACCTGCAAAATGACCTAAAGTTCTCAATTTATCTTCTTAGTTATAATTCTTATTTGTTCCGTCTTAGTCGAGGGCTTTTTACCCTGCCTCTGGGATAAGCTCTCCCCCATACAACCTCTTGTCTGCACAGCTAATGTGATCTTGATTTTAGATTTTAGATGCAAATTTTCAGGTCATTCCCACTGATAACAGAAAAACAAATCCTTCAGGATCTAGGTAGACCTTGCCTTTCTTCCCAAAGTAAAGCCTCAACTATTCCAAATATAGCACATGGACACCTATACCTAAAACATGAACTTTTATTGAGCATTTGCTTCATTTCAGGTGGTGTTCTAAATAATTCACATGAATAATCTCATTTATTTCTTACAATAACACACTGAGAAAAAAGTACTATCATTATAATCAATTTAAAGATGAATAAAGTGAGGCCTACAGAATTAAAGTAACTACCCCATGCTACTGAAGGGGGATCAGGATATATGAGTAGTGCCTTGTTTCCTAAATAAATAAATAAATAAAAGACCGTGCTATTGCTCATCTTCATCATCATTGCACCATTGCTGTGTAAAGAAACTGAGGCTCAGAAAAAATGGAAAATCCAGTAAGAGTTTTGGGCAGCCCCAAACACGGGCTGGTCTTAATCTACAATGTTTCCCCTTTACTGTTCCTGGCCTTGGAGTATCTCATCTCTAAGATAAGATGGATAGTCCCACAAACACTCAACCTTCCAACATACTCTTGAGCACTGACTGCAATTAGAGGGCTTCATTAAACACCTTGGGCTATACATGACAGTGTTCAAAAAAGAAAAACGCTACAGGGTGCTGGCTATTTCATTTCCTCCAAATGCCATCAATCAACAGTTTAATGTCAACTTGTGAGAGCATCAAATCTATACAATTTTCTTTTGAACTATGAGAAGAAAACATTAATTTTTATGAAGTAAAGCATGTGATTAAACAATTAAATTTATCCCAGTTGGAACTACGAGAAAGATTTGAAATGAACCGAAATCTCCATAACTCAGTGCATTAATGCAGTCATCCCAAGGGCCAAGAAACAATTGGGAATGCTTCAACAGCTCAAGTGCACCCATGGGTGCTTACTTAGACTGCATGTATGTTCAGAAATGGCTTCTGTTTTGAACGAAGATCAAAAGAGTTACTGAAATTCAGTGGAATATTGTTATTATAACTCAGACTTGGCAAATACTTTAATATCTAACACAAATTACAACTCTGACATTCTTTTAATTTTTTTTACTCCAAGGCACAAAGTGTCAGAAAATATTTTAGACATTCCTTATGCTGAAAGAAAAGTAAACACAGCTGAATGTATCTGTAGGTTAGAAAATCAGCATACAGATTTTTGATTGTTGTTGATCACAGACCATGTAATTCCCAATAAACAATAATAAAATAGTGTCTATAGTTCTAACACAAGATCTACATGAACTATCAGTTAATTTTGAAAATACATTTATTGCTATTAGCTATGAAACATAAAAAGCCTTTGGCACAATAGATAAATATATACTTTTATGTTATCTAAATGTTCTCTATCTTGGTAGAAAGACAAGTTTAGCTGGCAATAACTGGTATGTACATGGACATTCATTCTGTAAATATTTGGGCTCTGACAGTCAAAGTGTGTAACAATAGTCAAAGTGTGTAACTGAGAAGAGCAGGGTCCAGTCCAGACAATGGAATGCTGTCCCTGAATAAACTGGAGAAGACATAAACGTGAGCATGGCAGTTCTTTTATTGCATTGTGCTTTATTTACCTTTATCACTGTATATCAATAAAACCACAGGTTTCTGATCTCCCACTAGGCTGTTCTCCAATCACTAGAGAATCTATTTCTTCTGCTTTTCAGTTTCTACATAACATTATTCAAAAGATGAACAAATCTCACTTTTACCAAATATGAAGTAATTTAATATGGAACATTTGAATAATTCTTTCTGAAAGATATATCTGTTATGACAAATTTGTTACTTGGAGTTTTATGGTCTGATAAGTGATAATCTAAACAGTTATTACTCTTTGTAAAATTGTCAAAGACAAGGTCTAGCTGTATCAGACAGAAACCTTCTTTGCTTCCAATAATTCTGTTAAAGGCCCAAACATAATCATGCCAATTCCAGAGGGAGAACACATGAACAGAGCATTCTGTTCAAAATAGTATTCCTGATGGGAACACACAAGAATAGAAGGAGAAAATTCTCTACTGGAAGGAAAAGGCAAATAGCAAAAGTAATGAGCTTTAATGATAGAGACAGAGAGCAGCTCTCTTCAAAGATGATATAAACAATTACTTGTATACGACATTGATGGAATATAATTCAGAATAAAACACTCAAGAAAAGTCATTATTACTGTATAATTGTTGTTGTCAGTAATAATAAAAAAGCCACCTTTTTCAAACTAAAATCTTGGAGCACCTATTTACTAATACTGACAGCATTTTAGGTTTCAATGATTGTTTTACTATCAAAGTGTTATTAAATTAATGTGATCAAAAACAATCAGAGCTGAGTCCACACTGAAATGCACTAGGTTAAATGTGAGGTGTGTTGGCAAGACACTTTCATTGAGAATGATAGGAGATCTGATGGTTTCTAATGTCACCACATTCCAGGACAATTCCGTCAAGCAGGATGCTTTCTCTTTCACAGCTCCAAATTTCCATGATTTGACACATTCCAAGATAAATGAGGTCATGTGTAAAACCATCACCACCATCACCAACATTACTTTTCTTCTATATCCTTTCATACCCAACTCAAGCATAAGCCTCATGAGGACAGGAACAAGGACTACTTTGTTTCTGTTCACTGTTCCAGCTCCATTGCTTGACACAGTGCCTGGTGCATGGAAGGTGGGGAATATGGGCTTGTTGAACAATTTAGTTATAACACTGAGCACAAAAGGGAAATTGTTTACGTGACCTATAATCCATTACTTTAAACTCTAACTTGTATAAAACTTACAATGACTTGTCTTATTACAGGATTAGAAAAAGTACATATAAGACTATAACACACAGGGGATATAAATGTGCCAATACAGATATTGATATAGTTATAAATATATAAAAATAAACCACTTCCTTGACTAACCTTGTTCAGAATAGTTCTAATATATTAGTAGAATGTAGTTTCAATGATATCATATATTCCCTTTACAACAAAGTAAGTTATGTGTAAGTTATGTTTATTCTAGAAAAAAAGAATAATTTTTTGTGCTGATTGCATAAAAGAAATTTAATGCTACCTTTCCTTATCAAATAAAAAAATAATAATACTGCTCTAACTGGAAATAATAAAAAGAGGGTCTAATAAGAGAGATTATAAAAACTGTGGAGTCATCAAATGCAGTAATAATTAATATCCTTGTTAAAAAATTTTTGCTTTTATTTTCCATTTCTTTATGAAACTCAGTCCCATTTGCTTGAATTATTCTTCTCATTATACATTGGCTTCTTTAGAAATAACTAGGATTCTTTCTCTGTAGTCCCAAAGGAAAGTTTTAATTGTGTGTTGCTATGACAAGTTGAATTATTAAGACACATATTACTATATAATTCTACAACTTTCTAATCTTAGAGGGTCTTATCAAGAAAGCCACTTTCTTTAGATGTAGCTGAGATCTAAAAATATGCAAAGCATCCATTTCACAGTTAGCAAGGAACAATGTGAGGATCAGCTAACATATTCAGCCAGGGCCAGAGAAAGGAAGCCAGGATCTCCCATGAAAGCTCTGGTGACTTTACATTTATGAGCTCATAGCTGTAGCTTATTCAGTAACTGACCTGTGAAACAGCACCAGTTATTAATATTAATATCAATAACTAGCATAGTATTTAGAGTATCTCCCAGTAGCTTACAGAGCATAATAAAAATAATTCAAGATTCAATTGCATAATAAACAGCTAAAACATCACAAAAGATATTGTTTAATACAAACAAGAAAATGTGAAGAATCTAAAGAGTGCATTTGTGAAGCAAAGAGCTTGGCTTCTCTTAAAGATCATCCAATCTTGTGGCTCTAAGCCACGCAGCCTCTGACCAGACATTGGGGGTGAGGAAGTTTAGTGGTTATAGTAATTCCAACAAGCAGATGGGAAGGGAAACAGTCCAAACATACATAGTAAAATGGAGGTGATAAGTGATTTATTCTAGTAATTTAAATTAATTTAAATCATTGTAAAACAAAAATGAAGATGGAACAAAAACAAGGACACCCGGAGGTAAAGACCAATGTAAGAAGTCTAGACAGCAAGAGACCCATCTTCAGCAGAAATCTATTACAGGAGAGAAAAAAATTGAAATAATAAAATTATCATCAGGGTTTTTATCCTTAAGATTTTAAGAAATCAAGAAAAGTAAGAAGAATTCCCTTTTCCAACTTCTTTACAACCAACTTCAGTTTTTAAGATACTTAAAAAAGAACAAATTCAAAAGATGGCAGAATAGACGGTCCCTAGCATCACTCTCTCCCCAAAATCAACCAATTTACAACTATAGAAATGTAACAATGGCCAAGGTGGGGCTGCTGGAGCTCAGGGGAAGAGGAAGAGAGACCTACGAAGTTCATGAAGGCAGGAGAAACCACAATGAGAAAAAGAAAAAACTGCTCTGAGCATTTTGGGCCACGGCCACTTTAAGCCCGGAGCTGCTGAGCACATGGAGCAGGAGCCAGCAGAAGCCACAGCTGTGCCCTTTGGATGGAGTTGCTTGGAGGTGGCAGGGGAGAAGAGGGCCTTGGTGGCCCCCAGGACAGCAAGACCACTAACAGGGTTCTCATGGACCCACGCAGGAGCAAAAAGCCAGAACAGCTGAAAAAGGGGAGCATTCAGAGGCCAGTGAGTCATCGCAAGGGACTGGTGCACAGCCAGTACAATGTGAAGTGATTAAAGCATGGGAGGTGGGGGAGACGGGCCCATCAGGAGAACACTGGGACACAGCAAGGACAGCTGATATGCCCCCCAAGCAGCACAGGACCACTCAGAGAAGACTGGTCAGGCATGCAGAATTGCATGGGATGCAGTTTGATGAAAAAACGAAGGCCCAGATCAGAGTTTCTACACAACCCAGGTGTACTGGGTCTTTGGAGAGCCAGAAGTGCCTATAAGGTCAACCATTAAACCCTGAACTGCACAAAAAGCCTTCCCTAGGAAAACAGCAGCAAAGCAGCAATTTAGCTCAACCGCACAGCTCAAGTACTGGTTCCCACATGAAGTTGCCCTGTTTTAGAAGTAAACAAAGGACAAAAATTAGTTCCAGCCCAGGAACACCACCAGTGCTTCGGAGCCACCAGGGGATCTGAGATATGGAGCCAGGGACCAGACCCCACTCCCACATCCAGGCACACCAACATCAGGGCCCTACCCTGGATCTGGGGACCAGAACCCTGCTCACAACCAGGCACTCTGCCAGCATCTCAGGGCCCTGTGGGGGCTCACAGCATCAAGCCAGGGACTGGACTCTCTGCCCACACACAGGCACACTGCCAACACCAAGGAGAATGCCAAAAACATTATATCTATGTGGGTGGCTCACTACAGCCACCACAGTAACCTTGGCTGCCACAAAAGTGGCTAGGTGTCACAACTACCACTCAGATGGTCCACCAGCCACTGGAGTGCATTGACACAAGGAGAGTCATCAGCAGAGACCTCTCCACAAAGCCCATTCCAGAGTGACAGAAGAAGCATCTGCTCTACGATAATATTGGGGGACCTGAACACACCTCTCAGCATTGGTCAGATCATTTAGGCAACAAATCAACAGAGTAACCATTATTCTTTCAGAGGGAGAGAAGAAATCTAGGGTTATCAGTGGTGGGAGGGGGGAGAGAAGGGGGATAGGGAGAAATTGGACTAGGAGCATAAAGAATAAATACAATTTGTAACAATATACATACTAGTAATATTGATTTGATCAACATATGTCAACATTGAATCCCAACAATATGTATAATCAATTATGATTCAATAAAAAAAAAAAAGAACAAATTAAGCAAAAAGTTCTGTTGCTACATGTCCTGTCCAGGAACCTCTTCCTGCTTTCCAATATGCCCATTCTTAACTCCTTTTCCTTTAAAGATCATCCAGTGTCAGCTCTTTCTTGTGGTCTTTCCTGATTCCCATGAGCAAATGCACTCTCTCTCTCTCCAGCAAGTATTTAATTGTACTTATTGTCACGATCACTTACATGCTTGACTAACCTGCATTCTAGATCGGGAGTTGACTCCTTTTGCTAAGAAGGGCCAGACAGTAAATATTTTAGGCTTTGCAGGTAATTTAGTCTTTCTTCAAAGCTACTCAACGCTGCCATTTTAAGGTGCAGGCAACCACAGACAACATGAATGAGAGTGGCTGTGTTCCAGTTAAACTTTATTTATGGACACTGAAATTTGAACTTAATAAAATTTTCAGATGCCTCATGTTATTTTCTTTTGAATTTGTTTTCAACTATCTAGAAACCTAAAAATCCTTCTCAGCTTGCTAGCCATGCAAAATTTGGTTTCAGATCAGATCTAGTCAACAGGCCAAAGCCTGACAACCTGTGTTCTAGATTGTAAATTTTGTAAGGTGGGGAAACTTATAAACTTACCTTTATCTTCTCTACGGTACCCAGTGTACTGGCTTGCACTTAGTCGTTGCTCCGTAAGTATTTCTCAAAGTGAGTACAGTGCTAGCATTATAGGGATAATTTGCAGTGAGAAAAAAAAAATAAGAAGCAAGTTCATCCTTTTATCTATATCCTCATAGTGTCTTTAAGGAAGTCCTGCTATTGTTCTCTTTCATAGTGTCCTGTTCTTTTGCATTCAGTAGTCAAAACAATAGTTAATTATGTATTTATTTGTGGATTTTCTTTCATGTTTATTACTGCATTCATTTCTATTGCTGGTGAAATAAATTACCACAGTGGCTTACAGCAACACATATTTGTTGTCTCATGTTTTCCACGGGTCACTTGTCAGATGGGCTGGATCTCTGTTTCTAGTGGCATAAAGCTGAAATCAAGGTGTCTGTGGGGCTGTGTTCCTTTATAAAACCTGTAAGGGAAATTTTCTTCTGGGCTCATGGAAGCAGCTGGCAGCCCCATAGACACCTTGAGTTAAACATTTAGTGTTCAGTTGGTTAAGGAAAGCACAGATGTTCACTTCCAGAAGGCATGGATTCAAATAGATGATTTCACTGTCACTTATTAGCTGAGTAACCTTGAGTGAGCTTTACTTAGAATCTCTGTGCCACATTTTTTTTTTCATATGGAAAAGAGGAAATCAACATACCCTCCCTAAGAGGTATACTCAGTACTAAATATGCATGTGTGCTGATACATTTCCTGGATATTTCAGTGCTCATCTCACAATAAGTTCTCATTTTATTATAGCCATTATAAATGTTAGCCATATTTTGAAGTCTTGGTGGTTAATGGAATTAACTTAAGTGGGAAGAAAAGAGAAGAGGAAAGGACGGAAGAGAAAAGAGAGGTGAGAAGGGGAGGGCAAGGGAAGAGGAGAAGAGAAGGAAGGGAAGTGGGGGAGCGAGAGAGAGCTCAGAGTGGAATATTGCCATCTTTGATTATTTAAGGAGCAAGTTATTAAAGAGAAGTAAGAATCTGTGGCTAAAGAAATGACGGAAATGGAGAAGAGTACAGTCCTGGAAACAAAACAGGAAGAGTTGACAGAGAGAGTGACGGACAGTTTCAAATGCAGAGACAGTACCATGAAATGTAAAAGCTGAAGTGGATCCAGCACATTCCTGGATAAAGAGGTCAGTGGTGATGAGTAAGGAAGGGTCGGTGGAGTAGTGAGGAAGACACTCGATTATAGTAGATTGAAGAAAAAATGGAAGAGGGGAGAATGAGAAGGGAGAAAATGGAGTGAGAAAGTATGGTCTGTTCTTTCCAGAAGCTTGAGTTTGAAGGAAACAAGAGAGATGAGGCATTACCTTGGGCAAGAGGAGGGTTGACATAAAGGGGCATTTTGGTTGTGTGTGTTTATTTTAATGTCCTTCACTCATTCCTTACCACAGCTATTTAAATACCCTCTTCCCATGACCCTATCCCTCCCACTCCACTCTCCCCAACATGCTAAACAAAGAAGCTCTCCCACTTTGTGCAGAATGTAGGAATCATAAGAGAAGAACCTTCTCAACTTCTCAATATCCCTGTCTCCCACATTTCAGCCCCTCAAAATGTCTTACCTTCTGGGCCGGCCCGGTGGCGCACTGCTACAGTGCGCTGCTTGGGAGCGCGGCGGCGCTCCCGCCGAGGGTTCGGATCCCACATACAGACCGGTTCCCGCTCACTGGCTGAGCGAGGTGCGGGCGCAATGCCAAGGATTGCGATCCTGTTGCCAGTCCCAGTCCGGTACGGGCGCGACACTGAGGGTTGCAATCCGTTGCCAGACACGAAAAAAGACAAAAAGGAAAAAAAAAAAAAAAGTCTTACCTTCTATCTTGCTGCCACAGTGGAAACGATAAACCCTCTTGTGCCAGGAAATTCCTACGCGTGCTTTGAATATCGGCCTTACTTACCTTCTTACCTTCCTACCATGATCTTGAATACTAATTGACTCCTTTGGACTTCAGTTCCTTTCATTGTGATATGCAAGCAAAGCCTCACTGTGTTATCATAGACTAAATAAGGTAAGTGTATATAAAACGCTTCATGTAATGCCTGGCATCTAGTAGGCACTCACTATGATCCCTGCTTCCTTGTTCTCATATCAAGTGTCCCTCACTTTGTTTGTTCTTTCTTCCATTTTGCTTTTTCCCCTGAGATCTTGTCTTCCTCTGGCATAGTGAGTTATTGGATATTTACATTAGTGAATTTCTATGGCTCTAGAATTTAAGTTTTACATATACTTTTTCATATTTTATACAGTACATACTCATTTGCTTTCATTTCTTAAAAGCTACAATGGCAGCTCTAGTTTAGTCTTCTCCCCTTTTTACCCCACCTGTAATCACACTCTTATTACATGAGCAGTCTCTTCTCACCTTTCTATTTCACACAGTCTCCTTTTCTTCTCATCTCCTTACTCTTTGACTGAGAATCTTATAAGCAGATGGAATACTGCTTATTAGATAGAAGTCACATTATCTGTCTTGTTTACTGCTATATCCTGCAGACCTTCAGCATTGCTGATACGTTGAATAGTGCTTGAATAAATTAGAATGTGTCCCTGCCTCCAGTCACCTAACTGAAATGCACTTAACTGAAAGTGCCTGAAATCACCTAACTGCTTCACCTACTACCTACCAAATTTGTATCTTTAACTAAAACTGTATTTGTGTGTTTCAGCCTTAATTATCTTTCTACTTGATTCTTCCCCTCAAATGTCTCATAGACATTTCAAATTTGCATGCTCAAAACTCAATTCTGGTACCTCACTTCCATCTCCCACCTGTTTCTCCTCCAAGGTCCCCTAGCTCAATGAATACCATCACCATTAATCCAGTTGTACTAACCAGACAGCTCAGTGTCATTATGTACAAATGCATCTTGCTGGCTCTCTCTATTCAATTTTTTACCAAATCTACAGCCCAATCTCTTGCATATCTCTTGAGTCTGTCCATTTCTTTCTATATCTATTGCTAGCACTCTAGACAAGCAATCACTATCTAATATGGATTATCGCAATTGTCTCTTTACTGGTTTTTTCATATCCATGCATATGCCTCGTGTAGTTCATTTTCATGGTATTATATAGTAGCAATAATAATATTTCAAAATATTATT
Organism: Galeopterus variegatus; assembly: GCF_000696425.1. Classification (NCBI taxonomy): domain Eukaryota; kingdom Metazoa; phylum Chordata; class Mammalia; order Dermoptera; family Cynocephalidae; genus Galeopterus; species Galeopterus variegatus. Next base: position 250,383 of record NW_007726172.1, read on the forward strand.
TTAATTATTATTAATAAGTATTATTATTTATTAATAATAAGTATTATTATTTATTAATAATAATAAGTTTAAATATTATTTGAAAATAATAATATTTTTAAATATTATTCTCATGGTCTTACATGGTAGCAATAATAACATTTTGAAATGCAGATTTAATTATGTCACTCCCTTATTCAAAATGTTGAAATGAAATACTACACATGGACTATGAGGCTGTATATGACTTAGCCCCTGCCTACATCACCAGTTTCTTTTTTTTCTGTTCTCTGTTCAATCTCTGCATTTTCACCACATCCTCTATAATTCATGCTCCTCCTACCTTGGGATCTTCATACTTTTGCGGTCAGCGTCACATCACCTGGCTGATGCTGCTTCAGGTGTTTGGCTGTCAGATGAACACCTCAGCTCTCCTCCAAGTGATATCTCCACTACACGCAGTCTATTCTGGATTTGTTTTGTAGCAGAGACAGGCCCAAAACAAGAAAAGAAGTCACAAGACGAGCCAAAGACCAAGGAGGAGAGAAATAGATTACAGTCAACCCTCTATATTTGTCAGTTCCACATCTGTGAATTCAACCAATCATGGATAGAAAATATTTGAAAAAATAAATAAATAATATAAATAAAGAAATACAGTATAAAAGCTTTTTACATAATATTTACATTTTATTAGGCATGATAGGTAATTTAGAGATCATTTAAATTATACAGAGGATGTGCATAGGTTATATGAGAAAACTATGTATGCCATTTTATGTGAGGAACTTGAGCGTCTGCAGATTTTGGTATCCTTGTGAGGTTCTTGAACAATCTCCCACAGATACAGAGGGATGGCTGTACTGCTGGATGTGACAAGCAGCAAAGGTACATTGCAAAGGGCATAGATACAGGGAGACCATTACCTGGAATCATCAATACAATCAATCTTTCACAACAAACAAATCTGAGGAAAGAGAAGATTAGCTTTCTGTGTTATTTAGTTTTTGTTTTCTCCCTTTTGGACTAAAGGATATTGGTGAATGCAAATATAAATACATTCATATATATTGAATTGAATGTTGGAAGATACTTGTGCATCAAAACTTCTCTTAAAGTAGAAGTTTCCTTACTGATAAGGGTAGAGGCTGTAAGGAAGATTACAATAAATATTTGGGAAGTGCAAAATGGCATTTGTTTTTTCTTAAGGATTATGATAGAGATAAAATATATCTGGTCTTTGAAAATAGTACTTCAAAAACCAAGAAAGTTTCAGGAGCAGACCGAGAAGTTTACATAGTAAGTTAAAGGGGCTGATTTTTGGAGTAGGACAAATCTCCAAGTCTTCCTTATGTAGGTGATTTCCTCTACTTCCCTTTATATTCCCAAAGTCATGTGCCCTGATTTTAAATAGTAGCCCCATGCAGCTCTCTTAATAGTATTTGCCAGTGTTGAAATTTTACATTACTTTGTGTGAGCTTCTACACAGGAGGAAAAACACTGCAATTTTTACACTTCTTTGAATGTTAATATTTTATATAAAGATATGTTATTAAGTGAATTATATGAAAAGTAAACAACTCTATCACTTAGTTTAAGAAATATAACTTAATTAGTATTATTGGAGATCTACGAGGACCTCTCACCCAATGTGTCCTCTTTCTCTTATCCTTTATTGTTGGTAGGTATTGTTTCCTACCATTGTGATTTTAGTACATACACATGGATGATCAAATAGTTTTATATACGTGATTAATTTTCAACGATGTGTATATGTTATGTATGTATATGTCAGTATGTGTGTATGTAAAAGGGTGTGGGTGTATACATATATATAAAATTTTATACATTCTTCTGTCCATAGATATTTGGATGTTTAGATTGTTTCCAGGCTCTTTTTTTTTTTTTGCTATTATAAACAATATGGATGTATTCATTCATTTCTTTGGGGAAACATGTTCAAGAATTTCTCTCATGATTATACCTAATAATTTTATGTTTCTAACATTACTAAACAATGGCAAATCATTTCCCAAAGTAGTTTTACAGAAACAGACACTCATCACAAGTGTGTAAGACTTGACATTTTTCCACCAATACTTAGTTTTATTAGACTTCTTAATTTTTACCAAATGGTTAGAAATAACTGCAGTTTTAATATGTGTTTCCCTGGTTATTAATGAGGTTGAGAATCTTTTCATATTTTTATTGGTTCATATGCTTCATATGTTTCATATTCCATAAGTTTATTGGCATACGTGCTATTTTTTCCCCAGGGTTTTATTCCTATCCTGTTTTGGTTTTTCCGCTCATCCTATAAATTGGACTTTTTGGTAAGGTAAGTTGTCCTAGCATGTTATTTGTTTGAAAACACTGTTGTTTCACTCTCTTTTGTAAGGTTGTTGCACAAAGCGCACAATTTGTTGACAGTTACTAACTCTTTATAACTCGTATGTATTTTTTCACTATCTTTCAATATTGAGAAGTTCGATTACAGCCTAGCTGCCACTTCATTGCAGACAATATATCTTTTATCTTTGGTGAGTATTGTAAGTTCTCATCTTCAGTGAGCTGTGTCTTCACTGTGTTGTAACTACATACATATTTCTACATATTTATCCTGTTTAACTTATGCAATGGTTTTTGAGTCTGAATTTGTACTTTTCATGAATTGTCAAAAAATTTTAAATGTTGTATGTCACCCATTTTTCCCCAGTCTCCTTGTAGAATTCCGATTAGGTCCTCTTATTCTCTTTTCTTTGTCATGTTAGCTGTCTTTCAAGGTTTCTATATCCTAGCATCTCTGTGCTGCATTTATTTTATTTTATTATTAATCTAGACATACTAATTTATGGTCATTAGTTTATAATCTTTTAGTTTATGACTTCTTTTCTGCTATATCTTATATTTAATCCATTCATTGAGGTTTTATTTAAATTGCTATAGTTTTTAATTCTAGAAATGTATATAAGAAAATTATTCTCTGTTCCCACACATTTTTCAGCCCCCTTGATAATGATTCTGTCTATTGGGTTATGAGTAGACATCGTGTGAGTCACTTTGGGGAAGAATCTCAGATGAGCGTATTTGCTATCCTTCAACTGTCCCTTAGCTTTAGCCAAGAAGAGGGCTTCATGTAGGAATGGCAGAGCCATGAAATTCTGTCATCCCAGATATCTAAGTTGATGCAGACAGGACAGTTGCAATGGACACATGGACAGTCTCTTGATCCTCAGCAGTTTTTAAGAGAGTACAGGAACTTTTACTGTTAGGATTTTTTTTCTGCTACAGCATAGACTAGCCTACCATAACTAATATAAATTTTCAATAAGTCTTTTTCCAAATCTATTTGATCATTTTTATATTCCCTTATTCTTAGGTCACTTTTTTGAATATATATTTTAGGTCTATAAGCATTTCATTTTTTCTTATTTTATATTCTATAAGCAATAATTTCAATATCTGATGTCCTTGGGGTTGAAATTTATTGTTTGTTGTTTTCTTCTGCATGTGTTTGGTATTTCTTTTAGCTGTGCATTTATATTCATTGAATTTAGTCTGTGAAAAAATATAAAGTACCTGGGTTAAGGATGATTCTCTCCAGAGAAAATCTGTATAGGTGTCTGCTGCAGATGGGACATCCCAACAAACTGGGATTAATATAATTTAATCTCTCAGCTTCCACTTTCCCTGACTACACAGGCAGTATAAATTAGAACCCTAGACTGGAGTGAGGCAGGCAAGCCTGTAACACACTTTCTGTAGAGCCACTTTTCTCCCATCTGTGGCTGTTGCCAAAACAAAGAGGTTTTCATGTCTGTTTTCTTTCCTGGCCAGTGAGTTGTTCTAACCTACCCTTTCACTGAGCGTATATCTCTTTGGAGAGGCAAGATTTTATAAAAAGCTTCAGTTCTCATTTCCCCCACTTCTGTAGGCACAAGGCCTAATATTCTAGTACCTGTTTAACTATTCCCTAAAATTCTAGCTTGCTATATCATCATATTTCCCCTCCCCATGCCCTAAGAAGTCCCAGATTTCATGTTGTCTTGAAATTTTGATTTCAGTTTTCAAATCCTCTGTGTTGTTGGGTGAAGGGCAGATACTTGAAGATTCCCTTAGTGTCTTGAGAACTTACCTATGAACTTAAAACTACGTTTATTTCAACTTAGCTCATAACTATATGTTTGCAGAGAAAGAGCTTGGAAAAAAAACAAAACTGTATATACATTTTACACACAGCTATATTCCCACCACTTAGTCCTGTATATAGAACCATTTAGACTGAAGAAAAACCAACAACACAAAAATAAGACAAACTATTTACTTTTTTAATTTCTAAATATTTCAAAGATATAGAAAAATGTAGAGAACAATATAAAACAAACATCCAAGTTCTGACCACCCAAATATTATAAATGCTGACATTCCCATACATGAGCTTCAATCCTCTTTTACAATAATACAATGTTACCAAAACAAATAACTTTCAATTAGAGCTAATTGAAGAATAAAGGATTTATTCATGCATTCTTTCAATTAACATACATTGACTCAGAATTAAATATAAACTATGCTTACCACTGGAGATTCAAAAATAAATTATGTGACTTAAATCACTTACATTTTAGGTCAATACTGGAACTATGCCTTTCAAAATAATATTTACTATGACTGTGTTATTGATAATTAAATCTAGCTCCATAAACATTTATTGAGCACCTAGGGAAAATCTAGCAGTGAAAATAAAGGAGGAGAAGGAAATGCTACAATTATGCGGAACTGTCTTTATTACTTAACTGACACTGTATATCTAAAAAAAATTGACTCATCTGTAGACGTTATCTCTTGCCTTTAACCTCTATTTAGATTATTTATTAATTCTTGACAAAAAGATCAATATATTGTGAATTCATGTATATACACTCAATACCAGTGAGATAAAATAAATTATGAAAGTACTATTACATAAAGAAGTACCAGATAGGACTATTATAGATATTCAGAGATGAGCTATGCCTCTCTCATTTCCTGTACTTTACTGTACAAGTAGATATAATACTATTTCTTCCATTATGAGTTGAAATATTCTTAAATTTGTTGAAGAATTTCTATAAAGCCAATGAAAAGAATTATTAATCCTCTTGGATAGTAGTGGGAAATGCACTATAATTGGTATGCTTCTTATCAGAGTTCTTGGAATTTCTCCAACTGCATTAGCAATTGGTCATCTTAATTACATGGTCCATTAGCTGAAATCTGCATCACAAAACTACCATGCACAATTCTTGCCAACTCTGATCCATTCATTGTGAGGTCAAAGTTTCCTTGCTCATTGCAAAATGAAACTAGATATATTAAGTTAAAATATTTCGAGCTCATTAAATATACAACCGCAAGTTAGTCACCATATCACATACAGAGGATAACTGCAATTCAAGAGACAATGGCTCTAATACTTTCAGGGGTTTTTATGATGCAAGATAGTTCTTCAAAAGATCTGAACAAATTCAAAAAGTTTAAAAGGAATGTATCAGTCACTGAACCTCTACTTTCTGTCACTTACAGATATAATTACCTACAATGTTGACACGGATGTCTCAGTTTAATTGATAATAATTGCAAGTGTGTTTCTAAATAAAAAGTAGATTCGGAGCCAACCTCACTATTGCCAGCAAGCGTTTAAGGCAGAAACATCCACATTTTTTGAGCTCTACTATGTGCTCCATGCTAGTGCACCAAGACAAAGAAAAAGATACTTCCTGCCATGAAGACACCTGTGACCCAGGCTACTCCATGTAACTTTTTCAACAGAGTTCACATTTATCAGATGTTGTTATTTACCAGAGCACTCATTTCTCCATTTACTTTCAAAGGATATAATAGAAAATTTATCAGATTCTTTGCAGAATTACAAAGACCATGTCTATACATTTCTTGAATCTTGTCTATCTACTCTTTCAAAATAACCTGGAATGTATTATATGATGAATTCAGAATTCAGTCTAACATTATTCTTCTAAATCATAAATATTCTTGCAAATTACCCATAGGATAAGCCATTCTAGAATTTTACCCAGTATGCAAAGCATGCTTATTACATGTTACAGCTTCCAGCTTTCTCTCAATAAATATGGTGACAAGTGTCTGTCTCCCATTTTCCTTTTGTCTTTCCACTTCCATTTCTATTTCATTTTAGATCCCCCTGAATCCTTAGAGATCACTGAGAAAATTTCAAATGCATATGCAAGTTTTTATAGTGGCTGAGCCTTAATTCTTGCAAGTTGGAAGAGCTTCTAAGTAGTCTCTTACAGTCTTTTATATCAATGCTTATTCTAAACTTTCTCATCTGAAAACTATTCCTTTGAGGTGAAAAAAAATGGAAATGTTTGAGCAGACCTACTTTCTTCAACTCTGTATTACACCTTTGGCTTTAGTGAGTAGTCATGCCTTGAACAAAGTTACAAAAGGAAAATGAAATTCAAAAGCCTCTCTGTTGTCCATACATTTTTCTTTCTGCAGATCTAAGCATCTATGGCACATCCTGCATTGTTCTGTGTTACTCTAATGTACATCCTTAGCTAAATATCATCCAGACCATCTTTTCCACCAAGTCTTTTAAAATTAAATCTTACTGGACTGCTCGTCCTATGCAACTACATACATCTCTATATTATCTTCCCCATTTTCTTTCCCATTAGGATCAGTCGCAATTGTAGTCTGATACTCATTTCGGGAGGCTTCCAGCCTTCTTAATTCATCCTCCCTTTTAGGGGGTCAAGCAATAGGATCAAATCTGTTGTGGTGGAAGCTTTAGAGATGATATAACTTAAGCCAAATCATTTTATACAACTCCAGCTGGCTGGAAACGGGAATAAAGCAGTTTCCTGGAAGGAAATCTGTGGATAGGACGAGCTCTGTAGAGTTCAATCTACTTTCTAACCCTATTAGTCCCAGAGAAAAGAGATAAAAGGACCATTAAAGTGGTACAGACGTGTGCCAGCCTTGTGACTGCAATCCAGTCTCTGACAACAGTTACCTCCTTGTGATCAGTGAAGATACTGTTAGTGCTGAGGAATTTTAGCAAAGATCTTCCTCGGCAGTGGCAAAAGTGAAGGTAATAAAACTATACTTTGTGTATTTCTTAAACTGTAGCCACAGAGTTACTCAGTGCTACTGAAATAGGTTAGAAGGAGCTGACACAACTTTTACCATCCTGGATATTAAGAGACAAAGGAGAACCTGGGAGAGGTGGCAATTTTAAAGATATTGCTGAAGAACAATGGAGTTAGTGTTATATTACTATTATTATCATTATTACCTAGTACTGAGACCATATTTTCAAGATTATATTACGTGGAAACCACTTATCTTTGAAGAACTTGAACTTCCTTTCACAATATTTAGGCACCGTGTCTGTTATGATCAGCATTTTATTCACTAGCAGATGGGAACTCCGAAGTGACATGGCCCTTCTCACAGGTCCTCACTATTATCTTATTAAACTTTTTTTCCCTGTTTTAAAAATTAGGTTAAGATTAGATCCCATCACTCCCTCTATCTTCTCACTGTTTAAACTGGAGTTGAAGACTCAGGAAGAGAAGTGTGCATTGAGTGTTTGCTGTGTTCTATGCACTTAAATTTTTAATTTTCACACATTATCCTACTTAATCTCTTAACATCTCAAGTATGTATTTTAGTACACTGATACTCATAAAGTTTAAAATATAGGAACAGAGTTATGTGGCTCTCCACTGTTCTACTGAGCCTCTTCCCTCTGCTGGCTGCCTCAGTGATGGTTTGGGATTGGCACCTTCCATTACTTCTACCTGTCTGGGTATACTGGCATAGCACATAGTTAGAAAACCCTGATTTTTTTTTTTCCTTTTATCCTCAGCCACAGGAGACCTTGTTTAAATGCAGGAGTGGCACTTCATAGTTACTTGGCTTTTCTCCCTGGCAGATTGGGTTCTTTTTCTCTATCTACCTCCCTACCTACCCGTCTAACACTAATGCAGCTGCACCCTGTGGGGAGTTTCTGTTCTTGTCTCCACAACCAGGACTCAGCCCTTCTCCTCACTCCCCACCCACCCCACAAAAATCTCCAATTCTGAGGAATGAGTTTGTTTGTAATAATTAATAAAGGAGTTCATGGAGGGGCTTTCCATAACTCCGGACTCCAAACTTTATTTCACATTCTTATGATTTCCTTTCAAGTTAGGGACACAGCATCCAGCTTCTCTTCCCCTTAAACTCAGCCTTTGCAACTTCCCATTCCCCTTCCCCCAACATTCTCCACATCTACCTTGGCCCTATCATGTCTTTCATTTTTTTTCAAATGTGGATTAATTTATCTCCTCTCATATTTTGCATCCCACAGTCATCATTTATACTGTCATCAAGTTGACAAAAGGCAGCAAAGAAAAGATTATCCTAATTTTTCTATTACACATTTAACACTTTTCAAATGCCTTTTATGTGTAAGACTCCATGTGAAGTATTAGGAATGTAGAAAGAAGTGATATACAATCACTAAGAAACTGCCAAACACATCCCCATCCATAAAGACACTTACAGATAAATATGTAATCAGGTGAACAGGATGTAGATGGACACATATTCAAGTGATAGAAATGAGAAATGAGAAGTTAAAAGATGAGGGATGAGAGAAGTTGAGTCAAATACAGAGCTCCAAGCTGGAAGTTTAAGGTCTGGCCACAGCTCAGTTGGTTAGAGTGAGGTGTTGATAACACCAAAGTCATGTGTTTGGATCCCCTATCGACCATCCAACTAAAAAAAAGGGAGGGATACAATGAAAGTTTGGTCAATGATGTTGCCCGCGTCTAGGCAGAAAGAATTCTTGAGGTCTTAAGCCCAGAGAAATAACTAATGAAAGGAGACAATACTGAGATTTGCATCATCGAGCTCTCAGTGATTCCTGTGAGGTGTTCGTGTGCTCCTCCATAGTACCCAGCACCATCTTTCTTGGCTTCTTGTACATTCTTTACATTTATATCCTGTGCCCATTCCCACGGTTCCCATCCCCATTTGGAATTATCTTGTCCTGGTTACTTCCTCCACTTTTATCCCCTTATCACGCTATTCGTAATGTCTTCCATAAAAATACATTTTTCAGATTCAGCCAAATCTTTTTTCTCCCACTGTCCACTCAATTTTCATTTTAAAGGGATCTTCATAACATGAATAATGTCTTTATAAGTATAAAAGATGTGGGTCATTCTCCCCAAAAGATTCATCTTGCAGTATCTTAAGCCATGGCCCAAAAGAAGCAAATTCTGTTCCTCAACACAATATTTGTAGCTAGTCATCTTTCCAGGTATTCTCTCTTCTCTTCTAGAGCCCCATGCTTTATGAGAAAGAATAGATCAAAATGCCCCATATTTCTAACCCTTTCCCTTTTTTTCTAAGGTTGCAGATATGACGTAAACATTCCTGTCCAGTGTTTGCTGATCCTACTCTTTCTTATCACTTATATGTGTTATTGTACTCACTCAACAAATATTTAAGCAAATTTTATTCTGTTAGTTTTTGGAGACAATGATGTAAATGATGACATCAAAGAGCCTGAGTCAAGTGGGAAAAACCCTGTAATAATGGTGTCCTCAGAGTGTAATAATAACCCAGAAAACAGGCCCTACTTCTCAACTCCGTGGTGGAGGATGTGTGTGGAGGCAGCAAGCTCAGGGAAGGCTTCCAAGAGTACATCACACTTGAGCTATCACTATTGCAATCAATAGCACCTGTCAAAATGTTTAAAATGGAAGCCAAGAACTCAGCCACTCTAACTTCCTTCCCCAAACATTTTCCTCAAGAAGTCTGATGATTCTGCCTCCTGCCTCCTAAATAACACTTAAATATTTTCAATTCTTTTATCCTTCTGCCCTATCTTATAGGCACTGCTATCTTTTTTATAGAATACTACTCTGTTAGATTTTCTTCCTGATTTCAGAATCTTTTCCTTGCAATCATTTACTCGCTTTTTCTTTTAATCTTGCTAAAATTCAAGACCTAAACCTCTCCAAAGATTGCCAAATGCTCTATACAGTACAAACTCCTAACCGTGTCCCAACTCATTCCTGTGAAGCCAAACATGCAGTGCAAGAGCATAGAGCCCAGAGTCTAGGTTTGAATTTTGTTGTCTATTAGCTGGGGGTGTTGGGAAAGTACTTAATTTATCTTAAGCCTCAGAATTCTTATTTTTAAAGTAAGATTTCTTCACATGATTATGTTGTGGACTAAATGAGATAAATTATCTAATGTTTTTAAAATACTGTCTGGCACCTAATAAGTAATAGCTATATTAGCTATAGTTATTATCTCTCCAATTTCATCTTCCCTCCAATTTCTCCCTATGCTCATATATGACAAATTTCCTTGCTATTCTCATAAGGCACCAATTTATGCTTTTACATGTTTCTTTCTCTGTCTAGATCTACTTTCCATACCTTCTCCAAACCTGCCTGACACCAACTCACTTTTTAGATCTAATTATGGATGTCATTTTCTGTTTTCAATTCCCCAGTGCTAAGATAGGTGCTTTTTCTACTGGTTGCCACTAGTCCTGTGCACGCTTTATCATAGCATTAATCGTTCTGTATTGTAATTGCTTCATTAGTCTCCTTTGTTGGATTGTAAATTCCTTAAGGGCTTATTTCTCATTGCTTATCCTCATTTTCTACCCAATAACACCAGGATGGGAGGTTTTTAGAGGCATAGCATTAGTTTTTGCTTTGTTTTGTTTTGTCTAATAAGATTATGAAGCTTTATTGGAAGCATTAAAGAATACCTAAATAAATGTGAAGCATAAATATTCATGGATAGGAAAACTCAATAATGATATTAATTCTTTCCAAGCTGTTTTATAGATTTAATGCAATTCTTTTTTTCCCCAGCTTTATTGAAATATAAATGGCAAGTACAACTTAAATATAATTAAGTTGTACTCATGATGTTTCGATATACATACACATTGAGAAATGATCAGCACAAAGAAGCTAATTAACATATCTATCAATTTACATAGTTACCTTTTCTTTTCATGTGTATAGTGAGAGCTATTCTCTTAGTAAATTTCAAGTAGACAATACGTATTATTAACTATAGTCACCATGCTGCATGTTAGATCTCCCAAATTTATTCATCTTGCATAACTGAAACTTTGCACCCTTTGACCAACATCTTCCTTTTTTCCCCATCAGTTCCCTATTTTCCCCAGTAGTTCCCCTGGCAACTACTACTCTACTCTCTGCTTCTATGAGTTCAACATTTTTTAGATTCCACATATAAGTGAGATCATGCAGTATTTGTCTTTCTGTACCTGGTTTATTTTAGTAAATGTAATGTCCTTTATGCTGTCTCAAATGACAGGATGAATAATATTCCATTGTGTATATATATATATATGTACACCACCTTCTTTATCCATTCATCTGTTAATGGACACAGATTAATTCCATATCTTGGCTATTGTGAATAATGCTGCAATGACCATTTGAGTGCAGCTATCTCTCTGAGATACTGATTTCATTTCCTTTTGATATATACCCAGAAGTGAAATTGCTGGATCATATGGTAGTTTCGTTTTTAATTTTTTGAGGAATCTCCATGATGTTTTCCAAAATAGCTGTACCAATTTACATTCTCAGCAGTAGTGTTTCCTTTTCTCCTTATCCTTTCGAACATTCACTGTCTTTTGATATTTTGACAATAAGCATTCTAACAGGTATGAGATGATATCTCATTGTGATTTAGTTTGCATTTCTCTGACCATTCATGATTTTGAGCATTTTTTTACATACTTCTTGGTCATTTGTATTTGAGAAATGTCTATTCAGGTCCTCTGCCCATTTTTTAATCTGGTTATTTTCTTGCTATTGAGTCGTTTGAGTTCCACATATATTTCGAATATTAATCCCTACCAGAAGTATGGCTTGTAATTATTTTCTCCCATTCTGTTGGTTGATTCTTTACTCTGTCATCGTGCAGAAGCTTATTAGTTTGAAGCAATCTCATTTGTCTTTTTTTGCTTTTTTTTGCCAGTGATTTTAAAGTCATATTTAAAAAAATATTGCCTGGACCAATGCAAGACACTTTTTGTCTATGTTTTCATCTAGTATTTTTAGAGTTTCAGGATTTACATTTAAGTCTAATCCATTTTGAGTTGATTTTTATGTATTGTTTTGGGTTGAATTGTGTCTCCCCTCAAAAAGATTATGTTGGAGTTTGTATTAGTCTGTTTCTGTTGTTTATAAGAAAATACACAGAACTGGGTGATTTATAAGAACATGAAATTTATTGCTTATGGTTTCTAAGGCTGGGGCCATCAAAGTCCAATGAACACATCTGGTGAGGGTTTCAGTGGTAGTAACAGTGACCTAGGGGTCTCATATTGCAAAATGGTGGGAGTAGAGAGAGATTAACCTCCTCATTCACACTCCTTTTAAAGCCCTGCAAAACATGCCCATGTCCACCATTTTTAATCCATTCACTACTTCATGGTCCTACAATATAATCACCTCTTCAAGACTCTACCTTTCAATTAACATAATAGGATTTCCTGCCCTCTTAACAGTCATAGTGAGGGCCAAGTTTCTAATACATAAACCTTGGGGATACAATTCAAGCTTAAATGAGTTTGGGGGGGGGACATTCAATCCACTACAGAGTTCTAACCCCTAGCACCTCAGAATGTGACTGTGTTTGGAAATAGGATCTTTACAGAGGTATGCATTAAAATAAGGTGGGCCCTAAATAATTAAATTAGGTGGGCCCTAATTCAATATGACAAATGTCCTTATAAAAAGCAGAAAATTTGGACACAGGGGTAAATATGCACACAGAGCCCTATGTGAAGATTGGAGTTCTGATGCCACAAGCCAAGGAACTACCAGAAGCTAGGAAAGAGGCCTAAAACAGATACTTCCTTAGTGCCATTACAGATAGGATGGCCCTGCTGCCAATTTAATCTCATATTTCAGCCTCCAGTTCCACTCAGTTTGTGGTACTTTGTTATGACAGCACTGGCAAACTACTATACATATATTATCATAACAAAGTACCACAAACTAAGTGACATATATGTGGTGTGAGATAATGACCCAATTTCATTCTTCTGCATCTGCATACCCAGTTTTTCAATTGCCATTTTTGAAAAAATTGTTCTTTTCCCATTGTATGTTCTTGGCATCCTTGTTGAAGATCAATTGACCACACATGTCAGGATCTGTTTCTAGGATTTCTATTCTTTTCCACTGGTCTATAGGTCTGATTCTATTATACTGTTTTAATTACTATAGCTTTGTAGTATATTTTGACATAAGGTAGTGTGTGCTTCCAGTTTAGTTCCTTTTTGTTAAGATTACTTTGGCTATGTGGCATCTTTTGGGGTTCCCCACAAATTTTAGAATTGTTTGTCTATTTCTAGAAAAATATTGCTAGAATTTTGGTGGGGATTTCAATGAATCTGTAGGTCACTTTGGGTAGTATGGACATTTTAATATTCTTCCAATTCATGAACGCAGGGTATCTTTTCATTTATTTGTATCCTCTTCAATTTCTTTCATCAATGTTTTATAGTTTTCAGTGTAAAGATCTTTCACCTCCTTAGTTAAATTTCTCTCCAAGTATTTTATTCCTTTTGATGCTTCTGTAAATGGGATTATTTTCTTTCTTTTTTGGACAGTTCATTGTTAGTGTATAGAAACACTACTGGTTTTTTGTATGTTGATTTTTACCCTGCAACTTTACTGCATTTATTAGTTCTAACAGTTTTTTGGCAGAGTCCTCAGGGTTTTCTATATATAAGATCATGTCATCTGCAAACAGAGGCAATTTTACTTTTCCCTATTTGATTTAGATGACTTTTATTTCTTTTTCTTGACTAACTTTCTTATGAGGACCTCCAGTATTATATTGAATAGAAGTGGTGAGAATGAGCATCCTTGTATTGTTTCTGATCCTAGAGGAAAAGCTTTCAATTTTTCATCATTGGGTATGATGTTAGCTGTGCGCTTGTCATAGATGGCCTTTGTTATTATACCTAATTTATTATTTATTATATTTATGATGTTCTATACTTTATTACATGTCTTTATAATGAAAGGATGTTGAATTTTGTCAAGTGCTTTTTATGCATCTATTGAGATGATCATATAATTTTTATCCTTCACTCCGTTAATGTATGTATCACATTTATTGATTTGCACATATTGAACCAACTTTGAATCCCAGGGATCAATTTCACTTAACTGTGGTAGATTATCTTTTTAATGTGCTGCTGAATTTCGCTTACTAGTACTTTGCTGAGGATTTTTCCATATATGTTTATCAGAGATATTGACCTGTAATTTTCTTTTCTTGTAGTGTCCTTGTTTGGCTTTTGTATCAGGTTAATAGTGGCCTCATAAAATGAGTTTGGAAATATTCACTTCTCTTCAATTTATTGGAAGATTTTCACAAGGATTGGTGTTAATTCTTCTTTAAATGTTTTGTAGAAACCTCCAGTGAATCCATCAGGTCTTGAGAATTATTTCATTGGGAGGTTTTAACATTCAATCTTGTTATTATTTATTGGTTTGTTCACATATTCTGTTTCTTTATGATTCAGTCTTGGTAGGTTGTATGTTTCCAGGAATTTATCCATTTCTTCAGGTTATCCAATTTGTTAAGGCATACTTGTTTATAGTAGTCTCTAATGATACTTTCTATTTCTAAGGTATCAGATGTAATGTTTCCTCTTTCATTTCTGATTGTACTTATTTGAGTGTCTTTCTTTTTTCTCAGACTGTCTAAAGGTTTATTAATTAATTTTCTTTATTTTTTCACAAAAAACTTTGTTTCATTGATCTTTTCTATTTTTTACTTATTTTTTAAAATATAATTTTATTTATTTTTGCTCTCATCTTTATTATATCTTTCCTTCTGATAACTTTGGGTTTAGTTTGTTCTTTTCTTATTCCCCTGAAGTATAAAGTTAGTGCAAAGAAAGATTTGAGATGTTTCTTTTTTATTTATGTAGGCATTTATTACTATAAACTTCTCTCTTAGAACCTGTTTTGCTGCATTCCATAAGTTTTAGTATGTCATGTTCCCTTTTATATTCATCTTGATTTATCTTAGATTTCCATTTTGATTTCTTCTCTGACCCATTGCTTATCTGAGAGTATGCTACTTAATTTCCATGTATTTGTAAATTTTCTAATTTTCCTTCTGTTATTGATTTCGAGGTTCCCTGTTTCATTGTGGTTGAAAAGATACTTGATACAATTTCAGTCTTCTTTAATTTGTTAAGATTTGTTTTGTGACCTAACATATGATCTATTTTGGCAAATGTTCTGAACTCTTAGAAAGAATACATATTTTGCTGCTGTTGGGTGGAATGTTCTGTATATGTCTGTTAGGTCCATTTGGTCTTTAGTGGTATTCAAGTCTGCTATTTCCTTATCGATTTTCTGTTTGGATGATCTATTCATTGCAGAAAGTGGGGTACTGAAGTTCCCTACTATTGTTGTAGTGCTGTCTTTTTCTCCCTTTAGTTCTGTTAATATTTGCTTTATATATTTAGGTTCTCTGATATTAGGTTTATAAATATTCACAATTGTTATATCCTTTTGATGAGTTGACTTCTTTATCATTACATAATAACTTTCTTTGTCTCTCATGACAGTTTTTTTACTTAAAGTCTGTTTTGTCTAATATAACTATAGTCACCCCTATTCTCTTTTGAATACCATTTGCATGGAATATCTTTTTACATCCCTTCACTTTTAGCCTATGTATTCCCTTAAAGCTA
The DNA here is from genome assembly GCF_000696425.1 of Galeopterus variegatus. Classification (NCBI taxonomy): domain Eukaryota; kingdom Metazoa; phylum Chordata; class Mammalia; order Dermoptera; family Cynocephalidae; genus Galeopterus; species Galeopterus variegatus. Next base: position 266,170 of record NW_007726172.1, read on the forward strand.
GAGTGAGTCTCTTGTAGGCAGCACATAGCTGAGTCTTGCATTTTTTAAATTCACTTAGCCACTCTATGTCTTTTTATTAGAGAGTTTAATTCATTTATATCATGGTAATTATTGACAGATAATGACTTACTATTGCCTTTTTGTTCATTGTATCTGACTGTTTTGTAATTCCTCTGTTCCTTTCTCCTTCTCTTGCTATCTTGCTTTGTGATTTGGTAATTTTTTGTAGTGGTATGCTTTGATTCCTTTCTCTTTATCTTTTCTCTATCTACTGCAGGTTTTTCTTTATAGTGACCATGGGGCTTACATAAAACATATTAGAGTTATAAAAGTCTATTTTAAGCTGATAACTTTGCACATAAAACCTCTACACTTTAACTTTTCCTTCCTTAACATTTTATGTTATTGATGTCATAATTTCCATCTTTTTATACTGTGTTTTTATTAGCAAATTATTGTGGCTATAGTTATTTTTATGCTTTTGTCTTAACATTAGTTTTTGTGAAACAGATAATCTAATTTTCAAGTGCATATACAAAACAGAAGAAATTTGATCTGACAAAGAGACATATTATTATTATAAGCTCTACAACAGCCAAGCCTTATCAACAGTGCTTTTTAAAATATTTCTTTATGTCAAACTTTGTGTCTTATTCCCTTTTGCCATCATGACTCAACACTAGCAAGTAGCACAGTGTCTTCTATTTATATAGAATAAATATTTAAAGATAACTGTTAGTTCAGTGTAAATAAAAAAAAACCTCTATATTACACAATTCCAAAACTCTTTCTGTGTGAATGAAGCCATGAAAAATAAGCCTGGGACCCAATTTGTTTCTCTCCAAATGAATAGCACTGGATTTTATGTCTTTAATCCTGATGGTTTATATTATCTTAGAGTGAACATTAAAATAAAACAAAAAGAGCCTAATGGATACAGCATTATTCATAGAGAAATTTAAAATAAAAAAATCTGAGGATTAATGTCTTTAATATTCATTTCTGACAGCTTGTGTTCAAGTTTGGGTTGCCTGGTCAACATTTGGGTCTGATTCGTAGTTTCCAAATCATGGTGCCGAGTGTTCTAAATCAATTCCCTAGGAGAGATTTAGGGATAACTTTTCCACAGGTTTTCTCAATTAAAGATGCATCTAGCTCTTTGCCCACATCACCCACATCTGCTCATAAAAATGAATAATGGAATACACATGTGCTGGCTTGTGATTCATTTCAGCCTTTTGCAGGTGCAAATGCAAGTTTTAAGGTGCAAAGAGGAGCCACAAATGTTGTGGGCTTGTTCAGCTGAAATTCTAGGCTTTAATCACATCTAAATAACTCCTCAGGTGATGTGATCACAGGATTTTGCTCACAAAGAGGGTGTAATAAATATTGTAGATTGGACTGGTATATATTAAGAGACAAGGATTCATTATTTAGAGAAAATTTAGCTAATTTTCACCATGCCATTCTTTTCATGTATTAACCCCAAATTCATCTTAGTAGGTTTCAAATCAACTTTTATTAAATAAGATAGTAAATTAAATACTTTTATTTGTACAAGTAACTGATTTACATTGACAGTTAACCCAAATCTATTGTAATTACCACATATCCTTGCAGCTGGGGTAGACTTCTAGCAGACAAACTAAATCAACACTCAGTTACAAGCAGTAATAGAAGAGCTCACTGGTGCAAATAATCCTAAATAGCAGAAAATCCCCAAATCGTTTATTTTCAGCTTGGATATGCATTTAGAAGATTCTTTTTTTCAGCAGATATCCACTCCTAACTTCATTACATTTTCCTAAGTTATGATTCTTTGAATTATACACCTTACTAATGATTAAATTGTCACATAACTTTCATTAGCCAGTACATATAAGCATACACAAGAAGGTGTCCCTTACCAGTTAAGATGATATCAGTAACAGGGCTATTTAAGGATGGAGAGCAGAACTTTGTTTCTAAGGAGACAAACATCTCCATAATCACCTCCTGTGACCAGATTTCTGCGAAGTTTATTAAACACAGTATGCTCTGCATCTTCCAATGCCCAGCTGTGTTTCCTTTGTTGTTTTGCTTGAGTAGGAAAAATACCTTTCTCTCTACTCTGACAGTAAAAGGCAGCACAGCCACCTGGTTTCTTTATGAACTAGAGAAACCCAGGTTATACAGAACAACACACAACACAACACAACACAACACAACACACACTCATTTGCTTTCATTCTACATTGTAAATACAAAACAGTATCATAATTATGGGACTATATTATTTTCCAAGTAGCAGATATGAATATATCATTATCCAAGGGTACAGAATAGAAAGAAGAATTATCCAGGGAGACGTATTTTGAAAAATATAGTAATGGTGAGAGTCCAAAAGTCAATAAAAAAGAGAAAGAAGGAGATTTCTCTCTTGGTTTCATGTTTAAATATATTTATGTCCTCACCTCAAACTCAAGGCAGAGAAAACTGAAAATTAAGCTCTGCCTTTCCACTTTACTCCTGCTATAACACCTCTCAACTCCACCCTCCTTGCTCTGCTTATCCAAATCCTGTCCATTTTTCAAAGCTCAGCTCAAATCCTGCCTCTCTTGTAAAGCATTCCCTGACCCCTTCATCTGGAAGCAATCTTTTCTTCTTCTAACCTTCCATGAGACTTATTTTCCATACTACTCATTTAGCACTTATTATTTACTGACTAGTAAAGATGTAATGTTTTCAGAAATGTTGAAACCATACTAGAGACTTTTTTATCCTTTTGTAAAGAAAAGAAATTTTATCTTTACAGTAAAATAGACCTATGTGTTTTGATTGTTCTTCATGGATCTAAAATCTAGTTAGACTATAGCCTACATCAGCATGTAATGCTTACTGTGTGCCAGATACTGTTCTGAGGGCCTTAGAAATGTTAAAACTTCTAAACACTTTACAAACATTAGATCATTAATAATAAAATTTATATATATATATATATATATGTGCATGTACATGTATGTATTTTTGTGTGCACTCATATATTTATACATGTATGTATATGTATGACTATATATACACACACATACCTTTATGTATATATAAACTTGCTTTGCTCATATAAATAACATCATGGAGGATTGAAGTAAAATAATATTTATTCAAGCATTTAACATAAATATGTCTGTAAATAGCTAATTATTATAGATGTATTGTTGAATTTATGCTATTTTTTTTACTTTCATAATAGATAAAGATGCAGGCTATTAAAGAATAAGGAACCCAAAATATCTTAGTATTTTCCATCTTTGAGGAAGAGATAATTATTTAAGAAGGGATAAAAAGCCATATATTTAGAGTAAAGCAAAATTAGATTTTATGTTTCTCAAACTTAGGATCCTCTTCTTTTTACCCAGCAAACACATGTAGGTTTTATTTTTTTGAGGAAAAAAATGTGAACAAAACTGAAACTAAAACCAAAAAATAGTCAACAATTATCTAGAAGTCCTTCCTAGATTCTAGTCTAACATCAACCATCAAAAAACTTCAAGTAATTAACCTCTCCATTCTTCAGTTTCTTCATTTGGAAATGAGGAGTACCAATTTTATTAATAGTATTATTTTACTTTCAAATTTCAAAATCTGTGTTATATTTTGCCCTTATAGAACAGAGCCTATTTAAATGAATTTTAAGAACCATATATATCACCAGTTTCTAAAATTATGTGACAATTTTAATGAAATTCAGGCAAAACTTTTCATCTCCAGAAACCGAAAGATAAAAGTTATTAAAATAAAATTGCAGGACTCATATCTATAACTATATCAACCTTGTACAGGTTTAGACACTTCTCGAATGGTGTCATTCTAAGCATGCTGAAGACAGTGGAAATCAGTTAAAGCAGATAAGCAGAAAAAGGTCATTCAGAGTCCTTGCCTCTTTGCTGGGTGTAAATTTTTCCAAAAAATTTACATGTATTTTGAACTAATGGATAGCCCACCTTTTTTCTATGTGCCTTTTCAACATCTAATGCTAGGTTTATTGCTTGCCCTGCCATTCAGTCAAATATGATCACTGTTACTCCATGCTTCTGGATTGTGTCTTCAACATTTCCTAGAAGAGTGCTTTGAACTTGAAAGATTTGTTTTAAAAACTTTTTAATAAAATGAATAGATGGTAAGAACATAGCTCTATGCCTAATTTGAAAGTCAGCAGGAAAAGCCTACTGCAAAGAAGGCTTCAAACTCTTTATTTTTTTTTTTTAACATTTCTTGTTAAAATAACAGTGGCCTAAGGAGAAGAGACATTTTTCTTTTAATTTGTAAAGTTGCTTTCTGTTGTGTTACTTCACTAATCATCTAAAAGTATAGACTGTTTCCAATAAAACAAAAAACTCAGGATGAGGGTTTAAGCTAGATGAACATTGTATCTATCTATCCATCTGGGCATGTCTGGTTGTCTGGCAAGCTGGTCCCACTAAGTCTTGATTTTGAAGAGAATGTGGGCAAGCCTTATGGATAAGGCGAGTTAGAGGGTAAGAGCTAACCCACACAAATCCCCAGAACTAAGCTACCCAAGCTACCCAACAGAGAAGGAACGCTCCTTCAAAGAAAAAGATGGTTGAGGGACAGATTGATTCAGGAAAATAACTCAACCTGAGGGGGGGAAAAAGTTATGCTTCTCAAATTGTCATGTAGCCCAAACTAAAGGATCTCTGGGATCTTAGGCCAGAAAGAATATATAAATCGACAAACCCAAGACTTAATAAGAAGCCAAGAGCAAAGAACCATTCTGTTTTGCACGAATTTCAGTAATGAATGTTTTCTTTACCACAGAGACTGCAGGAGCACAAAAAGGAGGCACAATACCCATTTCATAAAGACAGAGAAAGTTACCTGAGCAAGCTGCCCCAGGATCACTGGGGAAGAAGGAAAGGATCTCAGCTTCCTGTATCTGGTTGTGGGCAGAAAAAAGAGACGCTGCACATGGGAGGTAGAAGAAGACAGCAGTAATAACTGCACACAGGTATTGTGCAGTGGTCCCACTTCCCAAAGGGCCTGGAGAAGAAAGATTAGATGCTATGTAATAAACAATTTTTGTGATGCTTTGTACCAACTCAAAGGATTATGAAAACTGAAGAAACGGGGTAAACACATAAAAATCTTTATAGTTCATAGGTTGAAGAAGTCAAATGCAGGTTATAAAGGCTGTGTAGACAAAAAAAATCATTCATCTCAAAAACGTGCTTTTGTTTTACATGGAAGGGATAAAAAAGGTCAACATACAGCATTTTAAGTTATTTTTTTTAGTCAAAAGCCGTCATGTACTATTTTATTTCTTAAGATTGAAGGCCATCACATTGTTACCAACTGTTATTTAGGGTTTTTTTGAGACATACTCATAATTTCTCATTTGAGCTGGGTTACCTTTGAAGGGACAAAGAATGCATCTTATACTTCTGTGATTCCCTCTCCATGTATAACAGAAACCTAGGACAGAAGGTTGATATACAGAGGTTCACACATAGCAAGGCGTTCTTTTGAACTCACACATTAACTATATCTCATCTGGCAATGAGAAATAAAACAGCTGAGATTGCTGCCATTAATCTTAAGCAGGATTTATTAAGGTGTCAAATTAGTTTTTAAATTTCTTTTATGTAAAATAATTAGAACATGAGTGAAATATCATCTCAATGAGCTTTTTAAAAAATATTTTGTGGTATATGTTTCCTTTTATGGCAGTCTTCTTATTGACTGACTATCTGCTAATTCTGTGTCCTTCAGAGTTTTTCAGACACATGTTCATTATTATACTTAGATCAAATAAATCTTTCTTTTTTTTCTAATCAGCACCTTTTTCTTGCTGCAACAGAAAGACGAATTGGGAGAAGGAATATGGGGAAGATGACAAAATACCTTGAGAAAACAGGAGAAAGTGTCCTGCATAATGTAGGAGAGAATTGTAACCATCTGTACTGAAGGGGGTACCCAAAACTGTGCCAACACCTACCTCCTTTATATGAAAGGTTCACAAACTCAGCTGTCCTTTGCTAATCATATTTATTTTTTCTTGTAACTCAGGAAGTAAACAGGAATTCAAAAAAGAATTATTTCCTACCCTTTGGTGCCATCATGAGGCCAGAATAACAAAGTACTGAGAAAAGTTGATCTCCAGGTAAACTAAGGTTTTGATATTTTCTTTTCATTCAAAATGCAGTTATCCAAAGAATGAGAGTTTATTTCAGAAACATAATTACCTTTGCCGTAATTGAAACCCTCCAACCAACAAATCATAGCTCATATGTCTACAGAGGCTATTCGTTCAGTGGAATAAAATGTACCTTAAAATTTTAGACAACTGTGAAATTACAGTTTAGTGAATTTGGAATCAATGAGACATTGATGTTTTGATGTTACATAGCATATACCTAAATCTTTTAGATCCAAAGCTTTTAGAGTATTTGAAATCAATCATAGAAATATCTTAGTTTTATGTATTTATTTATGTATGTACCTTACAGTGTCATAGGGTAGCATATAAGATTGTATGATATAGTACTTCAGAGGCCTCAAAACACAATATTATATCACAATAAGAAAAAAATGCTATTTTGGAAATGGGACAAATGCCAAAAGCAAGAGGATGGCAATGCATTAGAAAGAATGGCTAATCAACATCTACGGAATTCATACCCAAAGTAAAACCAAAGTACTGGAATAAATCAGGTGATTCAATATTTGAAATCATTACCACAAAATATATCTAAGAAGTAAAAACATATGTTTTATTAAAAGTTCCAACCAAATATATCTTGCTCTGCTATTTGTGTGTTATATCCATATTATTATCCCTAGGCTCATATTATATCCATTCTTAGCCTTATTTTACAAGTACATCAATAGCTACAAAATGTTCATTACTCACCCATTTTCTCAATCCATTTAATTTTTTTTTTTTTGGGTCTTAATTATTAAGGTTGTCTTATGTGATGAAAATATAATTCCTAAGTGATCCCTGATGATGCCTAAATCTGCTTTTTTTTTCCCTGGTTCTCAAAATTCCGTTCTCTTTTCTCTCATTTTTTCCTTCATGGCATTTAGAAACTAAAGAACCACACAAATTTCATCTGTGAAATACAGACTCTGTCTAAGAGATGGGAAGTTTCACTATGCATGTCTCGCTTGCCTCAGCTTTTCTTATTTCTTGGAAAAGCCACAAACAGCAGGAAAAAATAAAACTGCTGAACCAGGTTTTACCTGCCTTTGTTCTTCGAGTGTTCTCTTCTCGTCTTGTTCATATATCTAGCACCTCTTTATAGAATATCCGTATTTTCAGAATTATCAAAAATATTAACATCATCAACTTCAGTTATTATAAAGGCAGCTATAAAGGCAGCCTGAATTGCTTTCTTTTCCTTTTTGTGTCTCAGAGACAGACCTTATATATGGAAATCATAAAAATTGTTCTCGTTTAACATCAGTGGTGATCTCCTGCAGTGACCTGGCCCCCAGCATCCTTTCAGTAGAATCACAGTGCTAATCCAGCCGTGGCTTTGGGCATATGTTGCCCTCATTGGCCCCTTTAACATTGCTCAAGATAGATCATTATTTTTAACATTCACACAAGGGATGAACAGAAGTTCAGCCTCCCTCAATTGTAATAGTATCAAAGGCCCCTTTCACCAATGGGAGTTACCAAAAAAAAAAAAAAAGATGGTTTCCGCCCTCATAAAATGCTCATAGGCCTCCCAGTCTGAGATTAGCACTTGCCAGGGAAGCTTGGGAGCCATGATCTGGTCACCTATAACTTCCTTCTAGCAGGACAAGACTTTCTATGTCAGATGCTATACAATGTTTAAATATTTAAATACCATCTCATCATAATTCTAGTCATCTCACATGGTGAGACGGTTTCTTTCCATTCCAACGACATCACATCTTGCTTTTACTTCATTATATTAGTCAAAGTTCTCAGGAGAAATAGAACCAGTAGGAAATACATAGCAAACTTTTGGACAAGTGTTTGAACTATGCGGGATTACATACACATAGATTTTTTTAATATATATTGGAAATTTGGGGATTAAATATGTCAAAAATGCATGGCATACCTAATCAAACAGTTAAGTAGCCTACCTAACAGTAGGCTGTTAGTAGTTACTACATAACTACTGCATAAGTAACAACACGGTGCCTGCCCCTACAGGGACGGGGGCATGCAGTGGGGTGTGGTTGGGGGAAGTTATATGCTGATGACTGTGGGGGAGGTTGGCACCTCTAACCAGCATTGTTCAAGGGCAGCTACATTTATATACACACACATATACACATACATGCATACATATACTATATTATATATTATATGTTATATATATATCACATATATGAGGGTACTGCAAGAATTTTGTGGAAAAATAGAATTGAAAAGTTCTAAAGTGATGAATGTCTATATAACATTGAATACTGTACTGAAAGTGAAAAGCAGACTAGTAATATGGGTATTGGAAGTACAGTTACTACTAAATGCATATCACTTTCACACAATCATGTTGAAAAATCATAAGTTGAGCCATCACAAGTAGGGTATTGTCTGTGTGTGTATGTGTGAGTGTGTATACACACTCACACATATATATATATATACAGAGAAAGAGAGAGACATTATGGGAATTGGCTTTTGCAATTATAAAGGCCAAAAAATTCTACTATCTGCAGCCTATGAGGTGGAGAATCAGGAAGCAAGTGACGGAATCAGTCCGAGTCCAAAGGTCTGAGAGCTGATGGTGTAAGTTCCAGTCCAAGTCCAAAGTCCTGAGAACTAGGGGCACTAGTGTCAAAGGGTAAGAAAAAGATAACCCAGCTCAAGAAGAGAGAGCAAAATTGCCCTTCCTTCACCTTTTTGTGAAGCCCTCATAGGACTAGATGAAGAGGGCCATCTCTTTCAGTCTACCAATCCCAATGCTAATCTCTTCCAGAAACATTCCCACAAACATACCCAGGAATAATGTTTTACCAGATTTCTGGGCATCCCTTAGCCCAGACAAGTTAACACATAAAATTAGCCATCACAATCATTATGTAGTTTGAGGGAAGGACAAAAAAAATTAGGACACAACTGACTATGTGAGTATCTAATTCATTTGGGATCTGTAAAAAGAGTTCAATTTATAACAGAAGGTATTTTAATGCATACAATGTGTTACATGGAGGGGAACAATGAAGAAACAGAGATTATCCATAGCTGGGAGCCACTACTAACCCCTGGGCAGAAAAGATAAATGAGTGAGGCAGTGTGGGAAAAGCCCAGGGGCTGGTATCACCCGGTAAAAGATGTCACATCATTCTTATCCAGGAGGAGCTGAAGCCATGCAGGCTCCAGACACAAATGGTCCACCTGAGACTTCTGCACCCTTCCTTCTCTCTTCCTGCTGGCATCCAATTTCTGGCCAGTGACTCTCACTGTGCAAACCCACCACAACCCGTCAACAAGGAAACTTGAGATATGCAGCCTGTAGGAGTCTGCCTCCCAGAGACACGAAGCAGAGTGGTGGAACAAGGAGAAATGCATCTGGGGGCAAATTGTCCCAAGATTGGCACAGAACCCTAGGCAAGTAGGAAATAATGGTTTGGTTTTTGTCGGAAGAAGATGAGCAAAATCTGAAAGGCTATAAATGCCTATTATATGCTTCCTTTTGTTCACATATTTCTTATTTGTTCAGCATTAGTATTTTGAAACAATCCATGTTGGTTCTTCCAAATCTAAGAAATCTTCCTTTATCAGGGGAAGAGCATTTGACTGCAAAAACCTTCCTCTATCACAAAAACAAAACAAAAGACACAAATATTTTTTTATTTCTTTGACATGTTGCAATTAAGAATCACATATAATTTATTAATATTTAATTCCCTTTATAAAAGATAAAGTATTCTTTCTGCTTAAAATGGAGTTGCTGTGAAAATAATTTTCAACTAAATTAGTTTTCCATTTTATTCCCTGCTGCTAGTAATGAAAACACATCTCCCAGCAGTGATGAAAGCATAATTTCTAATGGTTCACAGCAAAGAGAGCTATCATTTTTGATAAACTGAGTACAGTCAAAAGCATAATCACAACTTTGAGCCTATTTTATTTCAATTGAATGCATCTTTAAATTACATTATTGAAGAACTTTTTGTCCCATTAATAATCATACCGTAATTTTTTAAAATTTTAATTAGAATTCAGCACATTTTAGCCTAAAAAATAGACCCATATTTCTAGTGTACTATTTATGCAATCTATTAACTAAGTTTAAAAAACATTGTTTTATTTCTACCATCAAAATAATCACTGATTTTGAATATTGTCTTTTGATGGATTAATACTTCTCATAGTGCATTGTAAAACACATGTAAAGGCATATAAATATGCAACCTAAATACAGCCAGTTCTAATTTCCTAGTACACTTTTTTCAGGACTTCTTGTATAGAACCTATAAAGTTTAAATTTAATCTGAGGATTCTATGATTTGGGTGGTAATCAGTCAGAAAATATACATTGAAAAAAACTGTCAACTGATCCTCTAGATAACAAATTCATTAAATAGAAACCATGACCAAATTGTTTGCTGCCATTTTTACAGAAATGAGTAAAGCATATGTTTATTTTCACACAAAAAATCTGTAATTTGAGCTGTCTATAATATTCATTTTCCAGTATTTTATTCTGTATAACCTTTCCATACCTAAATTGTCTCTAACCCAGTCTGAGGATAACTAAGGAAGTGTGTTATGTGCTGTTCTGGCGCTAGCCAGGGCAGTCAACATTTTAGTTAAAATTGGCGAATTACATTCTCTGACCTCAATACATGGCAGTCAGGGACCTACCTGCCTTCCTCCCCTCTTTAGGTCACTGTCCTTTCTTTGTTCTGAGCAATATCTGTGCTTTTTCATAGAGCTTCTTCACTGTTACCTAACTTTCCATCCTCCTTGTTTTTGATTCTTACAACCTTGGTAAGAATGTAAGCTTTAATAATCCATTGGCTCCCCACTGTCTTAGAAAATAAAATTTAATGTTACTAAAATGGCATACAAAGCTCTTCATGTTCTGGCCTCTATCAGACTCTTCTCCCACTGTTCCACATTTCATATTTTTACTGCTATAATATCAAATTACACACAGCCCTTAAAACATGCCGTATTAATTATTTTGAACATGTTGTTCCTTCTACTTGGAATGACTTTATCTGTATTAGTTCCCCTGGATGACTTCTCTTTCTTCAACAACCATGTAAATTACCATTTCCTCTGGGAAGGACTCTGTATACAGTTAATTCATCTCTTCTTATATCACCAGACAGTATGGTGGCTACTAATTTAGGTGTAAAACTTAGTGAGCATCTTAAAGGCAAAACCATGTGCTTATTATTGCACTTATACGTGATGGATGTTCAGCAAACACTCTGATGAACTAGGAAATTTGTATTGTAAGCTCCCAAAACACAGTGCATTTGAATTGAAAAAATATTTAATATATGTTAAATGTATTTGATAATGGTTTTTGATAAGTCTGATTTCAAAAATTTATAAAACTGAAAAATTATTTTTATCAATGGTCTAGAAAAGAAACGGAATTACAAATCCTCAGCATTTTAGCACTAAATTCCTAAGCCAAACAGAAGCTGACACCTTTGATCCAATAATTTCTGTGCTACTTTCCTAGAAGCATGTATCATTTGTAAAAGACCAGTAAATAGGTGAGGGAACTCTAACCAACCTTCATCTGAAATCCCAGAATAATTGAACTGATAAGAATCTGTGAGATACATGATTCCCTCTAAATCAAGGAATTGTCATTACTATGACAGGTCTTCATCTGCCTTCATTGAACATTTCCTACAGCATTTAGCTCATCCCTTTGTTGGTCATTTTCTATTATTAAAATCCTTATACACAGCTGAATTCTACCCCTATGAAGTCCCACAGCTGTTTTGCCACACAGTGACTATACAGAGGTCAATCATTTTCATTTGATTCTTTACATCTTTGAGTTAGCCACATGCATTCTTGACTCCAGAAGATGATCTTTACACCATAATTGTTTTCCAGGCTTATTTTGAAGTTAACTATCTGCTAGACAGATGCACCAGGCATATCATCACTGTTATTTGTAAATATTACATTATGACTTTTGAACACCTAATAATCTGAACCCTGAGAGCACTCTCCCAGTACTCAAAATCCCACAGAAATAAGCCAGAGTATATAGTGAGCAAATGACCATCATCAAAAAAATATGAAGTCAAAGAATCACCAACATGATAGAAAACTGGGGGAAATTCTACTTCATAAAATGTCCAAGGGACACAAAAAGAACATCCAGTTTTCATTCATTTTGATTTGTACTTGAGGATTAAAACACACATCTTGACTTCATGTAAATCATTTGACTTCATGTCTCTCACTACACCTCACTCTTCTCCAATGACAGGGCTATACACATGGCCCAAGTTAGACCAATGAGACTGACTCTCCCAAATATATGAATTGTAAGTGAACATGCAGTTTTCAAGGGAGGTGACTGATGCTGTGTCTTCTAATGGCAGGACTTTCAAGAAAAAAACCATGGTAACAACTTACATCCTTCAACTGATGAATGAATAAACAAAATGTGGGATGGCATAAAATGGAATATTATTCAGCTATAAAAAGGAATGAAATAGTAATACATGCCACAACATGGATGAACCTTGAAAACATTATGTTGCATAAAAGCCAGACACAAAAGGTCACGTATTGTATGATTCCATTTCTATGAAACATACAGAATAGGTGAATCCATAGAGATAGATGGCAGATTAGTGGTTGCCAAGAGCTGTCCCCATGTGGTAGGTATGGGGAGTAACTGCTTAATGTGTAGGGGGTTCCTCTTGGGATGATGTCCTGGAATTAGATAGCAGTGACCACTGCACACACTGTGAATGTATTAAGTGTCACTAAATTGTCTACTTTAAAATGGTCAAAATGACAAGATTTATCTTTTATCACAATAAAAAATCATCAATAAAAAAAGGCAGCTAATAATTACTGGTTCTGAGATCCAAAACCCTCATAGTTTCTGTCCTTTCTAAGGTTTGGTTATTTGGATTTCCCTTCCATTTTATGAGATACTCAATAGTTTCCTGATAAATTTATTTCTACTCATGTTTCCTATGATTAGTTTTTGTTACTTTCAAGCAAAAATAAAACAACCTAATTCTCACATCTATCATAAAATGTGTGAAGTGGGGTGAAGTAACACAACTTTGGAAGATCTATCTGGCCATTATAGTAAAATATATAGTATCCAATTATATCCATAGCTAAATATCTATCAGCTGGACTAGGAACAAATAAATTGTGCTGGACTTACAAAAAAGGATATTTTACAGAAGTTAAAATGAAAGAATTAAAATTACATATATCACTCTGGATCAACCTTAAAAACAACATGGAGAAAAAATATATAGCTCAATGTATATCTATATCATTTACATAAAGTTTTGAAACACACAAAACAAGATTGTATTTTTGTTTCTGCATGTATATATGGTAATTTTTTAAAAAATACATGGATATGTTAAATACCAAACTCAGAGTAATGATAATGTGGCAGATTATATATTCCAATAATAGCCACGATAATATCTGTCATGCCACATGGACTTCTCACAATATGACATGCTAATTTCTACCATTGAGTGTTGGGTGTATGTCCCATCACCATGAAGCCAAGTGGATCTTTGTGACTATCTCAACCAACAAAGTAGAGTAGAAGTGCCTCTATATGAATTCTGAAGCCAGGTCATAAAAGTGTCATGCATTTCTGCCTTGAACTTTGAGGACATTTGCTATTGCAGCCCAGTCACCACACTGTGAAGAAGCCCAAGCAGTTATGTGGAAAGGCATCATACACCATAGAGCCCCAGCTGAGGTCTCAGCTAATAGCCAACATCAACCACCAGATGTATGAAGGAACAAGCCTTCAAATGATTCAAGCATCCAGCCATAAAATTACCTGCAGAATGAGGGTCCAGATATCATGGAACAGAGAAAAACCATTCCCACTTGGCTCTTTTCCAATTTCTGATACACAGAATCCATAAACATAATAAAATAGTTACTGTTTATACTACTAAGTTTAGCCTGGTTTATTATTTAACAATGGTGGCTGGAACAGGTCACTGCTGGAGAAGAAAATGAAGACTGAGACCTAGAGAGGAGTCTTAATAAGTTAAGATTTGACAAAGATCGGAAATAGACGTTCAGGTATTTTTTGCACTGTTTTTTGCAGTTTACGCACTACTCTTTAAATACTTCACAACAAATATAGAAAAAAAGAATGCATAGCTTAGAAACTATTGTCATTATATATAAATATTTAAATTATGACAAAGTAGGCACCACAAATTAATGAAAAAAATAGTTACAATATAGGCAAAATGGTTGAGGGGAAAAAAATTACATGAGGGAAAATCAACTTAATCCACTCTTCATTCCATATGCTAAAATAAACCAGCAATGGAATTAGAGTCAAATGTAAAATCTTTATGAACATTTTTAGAAGAAATGAATTAGATAGTATCTACATATCTACCATTTGGATAGAAGAATTTCTAATACTAAAATCAATAAAGTCATATATACATACAACATAATTACTTTTTGTTGAATGTCGGAAATGTGAAAAATTAAGAAATAAACATTTTACTGATAAAAATCTGAGGCAAAAATATATTTTTGATAAGGCTATCAAATGTGATCAACCTTAAATATGCCCATCCAATTTCTTTATTCATCTCACTTTTTCCTTAACCCCCATTATCCATTTTAATATTCTACCTATACTCTTAAATCCACGTTCTTCCATCCATTTTAGATTTTGTTCTATCAATAATTAATTCTCAATTCTTTATATCAAACTCATTGTCTATGAATATTTCCCCTGCTGCTCTCCCACTCTCACTAATATGCATGTTAAACTACTTTTCCTTAAAATAATTACATTTAAAATTACATATAAAATAATTACATTTAAAATTACAATTAAAATAAATACATTTAAAACCTTTGACTATGTCTGTCTCTAGCTACCCACTCCATCACTCTTCATTCCTTTTCATTAAAATGTTTGATAGGACTCCCTATCAAAACATTTATATAAAAAATAATAAAGCAAATAATAAAAATATTACCTGTATAAATGGTGATATTTATATCTCTGAAATTTTGTTTAGTGGCAAAATAAGATAGTGGTTAAAGCAAAGTCTCCTGGGTTAGTCACTTAGTTGCTATATGACACTATAATTATTTTAGCTTTAGGTGAATCAGAGTCTTCATCTGTAAAATTAGATGACAGTAATAGATCAGTTATCATACTGCTAATGTTCTCACAATAACTGCCAAATGTCAAGGACATCTCTTAATGAATTTTTAAACTGCGTTTATTCCTGTTTTTGCTTTTTAAAATTCTACTCCCACACTATTTACCCAACTCTAATTTATTCATTCACTTATTGGCCTATTTAATTTTTATTAGTACCCTATTTGCTGGAAGAAGCTGACAAAACTGATTAAAGCAATATTGTCCTTGCCTCATGGAGATTTTAAGGTTGTTGGAGAGACGTGTATTGAATCATTAATCACACAAAAAATATAAACTTGAAACTGCTTCTTCCAAATTTAGATCATCAATTCAGACCTTCCTTTAAAGTACTGCCCACTTGAAGTTCTCCACACAACTAACTGTTTAATCATGGGATATATAACCAAAGCTGAACTCCTGACCATCACCGCAGCCTGCATTTCCTGCAGTTTTCTCCACCTCATGTAACGGCAATTCCATTATTCATGGCTCTCAGCCCCTAAACCTTGTAGTCACCGAGTGGCCTCTTTTTATTTTACATGCCAAACCCAATCCTTCAGGAAATCTAGAATCCAACCACTTCTCACCATCACTAAGGCCCTTGTTCAAGTTATCATTACCTCTTGTTTGGATTACTCATCCAGGCTTTTTTCTTTTCTTTTCTTTTCTTTTCTTTTTTTCCCCTGACCGGTAAGGGGATCACAACCCTCAGCATGGTGTGGTCTGCACCACGCTCAGCCAGTGAGCGCACCGGCCTGCCCTATATAGGATCCGAACCCGCAGCCTCGGAGCCATCAGTGCCGCATTCTCCCGACTGAGCCACAGGGCCGGCCCCAGGCTTTTTATTTAAAGATTACTGGTAAGGGGATCTTAACCCTTGACTTGGTGTTGTCAGCACCACACTCTCCCAAGTGAGCTAACCGGCCATCCCTATATAGGGATCCGAACCCATGGCCTTGGTGTTATCAGCACCGCACTCTCCCAAGTGAGCCACGGGCCGACCCCTCATCCAGGCTTTTAACTAGTCTGCCTGGGTGTAACCTTATTTCCCACTGCTTGCTGTCTTTTCACAATGTGCTGTCTTTTCTAAACTTATGACTTATAAGTCAAATAATATAACACTGTAGTTTCAACCAATCTAATGGCTCTTCATATTATTTACAATAAAACGAAGTCTTTATAATGCCCTATGAAGCCCTGTGACCAGGCTTCTTCCACTCTACAATTTTCCCCCATCACTTTTCTCTACCACACTGGTGTCTTGCTAGACCTCATACAATCCAGCCACACTTCCACTTTAGAAACACTGTACCAACTTTACCTCTGCCAGGATCACTTCTTCCCAGACAAGAGCACAGCCAACTTCTTCCTTCATTGCCAAATATTGTTATGAAATACCATTTCTACAAAGAGGTCTACCCTGGCCCCCTTATTTAAATTTTAGAACTTCCTGGCACCTCATCTTTCACAGCCTTTGTCTCCCGCATTTATCTTTACTTTTTCCATAATGCTTCTCTCCTTTTATGTATGATGTAATTTATTATATATAAAATTGATCATATGTATTATATATATATATATATATATTGTTTTTTTTATTGTCTGCCTCTTTACTCCTACCCCTCCATAACAGCCGGGATTTTCATCTATATCATTCAATATTAAAATTCAGATGACTAGAAGAGATGCCTACAAAATATATATGTTATATATAACATATAACATATATTTATCATGCACTATAAAATATATATTTATTATATACCTAAAATATACCTCCATTACATACAATAAAATACAAAAACGAATGAACTCAAACATATTCTCTAAGGGGATATGAATTGTTTTCTTTAGAGAACGAGGCTAATGCAATATCCTAGATATTTATTAATCATCTGATTATTTGTTGTTTTAAAAGTTAGGGTTGATCTTCAATTTCTGGAGAATATGGGGTATCAGAAACCAAATCTGTCATCCTACCTGAAATACTTGATTTAAAGACATTGAATATCAGGCAACAAAGACAGTAATCCCTGAGAGATGAAAATAAGTAAATAAAGTCAGCCCTATAATTGCTACAACTTACTGCCTAGGAGAGTTTCCAGGCTGCGGTTTCAGGGAAAGGGAAACAGGTAGAGGATGAGAGTTCCCTTGAGCTGAGAAGGCAGAGCTTGGTATGGGGAACTGAGAAGGCTGGAGTTCACAGTGCAGACAGAGTACTGGATATGAGAGAGCTACACAGAAAGATCTGCAGAGGGGCTCATCAAGTGTTCAACTCGTTACTGATTCTCACATGTGTGTGAGGAAACTACCCAAGACTGGGGGAAAAAACTATCTGAAAGAATCAGAGGGAAAAAAACTCTTGAAGCAAACATAGGACTGGGAGTAGTTCCTATTTCCACCAGCCAAAGTGGAAATCATCAAAATTCTTGAAGTGTGGGGAGAACCTGGGAGAGTTTTCTCAGGGTTAGGACAAGATTAGCCCTAGACTAAATGCTGCTCTAGCCACATATAACAAAGCAATATTCAAAAAATCAAACTGTTTCAAAGTGATTTAACCATGTCATTAAACAAATCCCAACAATATTAATAGAAATAAAAAATATCCAGCACTCAAAAGGTAAATTCACAATGTCTGACATCCAATCAAAATTTATCAGAAAAATAATTAAGCAGAAAAATACAATCCATAATGAGGAGTAATGCCGACTAATCAGTCAAAACCAAATATTTAACTGATGAAAAAATTAGTAGACAAAGAGATTAAAACAATCACTGTAACTGTAATCCACATGTACAATAAGTTAAAGGAAAAATGAGTGTGTTAAGTACAGATATGGAAGATAAATAATGATGAAAATTAAACTTCTAGAGATTAAAATACAATGTCTGAAATGAGAAATAGACTGTATGTGATTAAGAATACAATTGAGGGCCGGCCCGGTGGCGCACTGCTACAGTGCGCCGCTTGGGAGCACAGCGGCGCTCCCACCGAGGGTTCGGATCCCATGTGGTGACCGGTTCCCACTCACTGGCTGAGCGAGGTGCGGGCGCAGCACCGAGGTTTGCGATCCCGTTGCCAGTCCCGGTCCGGTACGGGCGCGACACTGAGGGTTGCGATCCGTTGCCGGACACGAAAAAACACACACAAAAAAAGAATACAATTGACATTCTAGAGGTCAAATATAAAAGGCTGATATTTTTTTATTATTAAATCTCTTTTAAAGATTACTGACTTTTTAAAAAAGTTATCAATGTACTATTTTATGTACATAATGTAATATTGTGGAGCTTATAACATAAGTAAAAGTGGAAGATGGAATAGCAATAACACAAAACCCAGGATGCAAGAAAAGGAAGCAAACTGTTACAAGATTTTTATATCATATACAAAGTGGTATAATATCACTTCAAGGAAGCCATATTTTGCATTGTTTTGTTTTAATAGTCACAATAATATAGTCTAAGAAAGCAATTTTAAAGAGCATTAAACTAAAGGAGCTAATAAACACATACTCTCTCTAAACAGAGCTACAGCTAACAAGCCAATTGAGGAGATAAATTTGAATCATAAAAAAATTCCAAAAGAAAGAAAACTGTAAACAAGTAGAACTAAGAAAAAATAGGGCAAATAGCAGAGACATATCAGGTGGTATATTTAAATCTAACCATCATGAATAATCATATTAAAGTCAAATGGTCTAAATAACTAACTTAAAAGTAAGAGATTACCAAATTGGGTTAAAAAAGAAACGAACACTCATTCATATGCTGCCTATTAGAAACACACTTTAAGTATAAAGAAACAGATAGGTTAAAAGCAAAAGGTTGGATAAATACATACCATGCTAACACTAATCAAAAGAAAGCTTGAGTCACTATAACATCAGGCAAAGTAGATATAGCAAAGAATAGTGCTATGTTTTATAAATAAAGGGATAAAGAATGTTATTTGAACATGACAAATAGGTTCATTCACCAAGAAGAAATAATAATCGCAAATATTTAAGCTCCTGAAAAGAGGTATTCAAAATACCTGAAGCAAAAACTGATAGAAGTACAGTAAGAAATAGATAAATCCACAATTATAGTAGGAAAATTTAACCTATTCTATAACTAACACAAGAAATAGATAAAAATCATTCAGGTTGGGCCGGCCCGGTGGCGCACTGGATAGTGCGCCGCTTGGGAAGCGCGGCGGCGCTCCCGTCCGAGGGTTCGGATCCCGCAGAAAGAAGGGTAGAATTATGGGCCGGCCCGGTGGCGCACTCGGTAGAGTGCAGCACTTGGGAGCGCGGCAGCGCTCCTTCCGAGGGTTCGGATCCCATATACAGACCGGTTCCCGCTCACTGGCTGAGCGAGGCGCGGGAGCAACACCGAGGCTTGCGATCCCGTTGCCGGTCCCCGGTCTGGTACAGGGGCAACACTGAGGGTTGCGATCCGTTGCCGGACACGGAAAAAGACAAAAGACAAAAAAAAAAAAAAAATCATTCAGGTTATACAGAACTTGACCATATTGACCTAACTGACATTTATAGACAATTTCCAACAACAATAGACAAATACGCATTCTTTTCAAGTGCATTTGAAAGATTTAGTAAGATAGACAATATTCTAGGTCATAATAACCATACTCAATAAAATAAAAAAGACTGAAATTATGCAAACTACATTCTCTAACCACAATGGGATAAAATTAGAAATCAATAAGAGAATGATATATTAAAAGATTTGGGAATTAGATAACATACTTCTAAATGGCATGGGCCAATGAAATCAAATGTGAAATTAGAAAACATTTTACCTGAATGAAAATGAAAACAACACATGTCAAAAATTGTGGGATTCAGTTAATGCTGTAGTTAGAGGAAAATGAATAGCAGTGGACCTTCTATACTAGAAAAGATAAAGTGTCTCAAATAAATAACCTTGACTTCTACCTTAAGACACTAGGAAATAAGGAGCAAATTACACCCAAAGTGATGAAAATAAAAAAGATTGAAGTGAAATCAATGAAATAGAACAGAAAAACAATAGAGAAAATCATTGAAACCAAAAACTGATTCTTTCATAATATCAATAAAATTGAAGAACCTCTCACTAGGCATCTATGAAAAACTTCAAACTAACATTATACTTAATAGTAAAATAAAGTGATTTCCTGTCAATTACAGGAACAAGGTAAGGATGTCTTTTAGCTAAGAGGTTTAGAGAATAGTCATTTACAATATTAAATACCTACCCTAAAATCTGTTTCCGGCTCACTTGCTTATCCAAATTTACTATGTTGAAAATGATAGATGATAGAAGATAGATAGACATAGACATTCATCAACTTGCTGTAGGTCTTTCATAAATGGCCAATAATAATTCTCTACTTTTAACAATTTAATGATATAAAAAATGCTGGATAAAACCATCTCATCTTACCTAAAACCTGATGCAAAAACAGGAAAAAATCACTTCCATCTGCTTGTCTCTTTCCTTCTCTAGCTCTGACAAAATGCCATAGTGAAAATACACTGGCCTGAAAGTGTTAAGATCTGGGTCCTACTCCAGGCTTCACCATTAACTAACTGTGGCACCTAGGTATATAACTTCATTTCTCTAATTTCAGTTTTCTAATGTGAAATATGAAGAAGTTAGAGTAGATCATGTCTCTAAAACTAGAGTCTGAGGCCTCTTAGTAACCAGTGGCTATAGTCTAAGGGGCCTGTAATTTCTACCTCAGAATTTTAATATTTCCAGAATTAATAGCAGCATTTTTCCAGATTATCTGTAGAATGCCTTGTAATTCACAATAAACATGGCTTTGAGGACTCATAGCTGTATTTATATTTATGCCAAGCAATACCTCATTAATGGAAACAGTACTGAAAAAAGAAAAAGGAAAAACTCCGTAGAATAATGAAATGTAAACAAATGTCTTTCAATCAATTGAAGACCAAAGAATATCAAGACAAGCTGTAGAAATAAGGTTTCCTGGTAGCACAATAGAGAAAATTGTGAAAGAATTGAGCCTTCACATGTTATATATTAGAATGCGCAATGTGAATACGCCAAAGACAAAACAAAACAAAAAAACATACACAGTAAGAATCAGGACTATTTTTAGATTTAGGGCAAAATTCAGTTTTAGCAAAAGAGCCACATGTGTTATATTAATGTTATCTGTCAGCCATCACATAAGTATTGTTAATCTGAAGTCTTCAATATAATTTTTATTTACTTTATTAGTTTGTTTTGTTCATATAATTTTACAGGAGCTTATAATAGTATTATGTTTAATGATGTTTAGGAAAGAAGATAAAAATTATGTAAGTCAACATCAAAGAAATTAAAAGAATTTTTTTTAACTGCTTTTAAGAATTTCATAAATCACCTAATGTGAGAAACTGATTTAACTATTCGCTGAAATTCTCTTCTCAAGTGCTGTGGTCCTCTCCTCTCTCTGTGCGTTGGTACCACAGATAACCACTAGAGGTCAGTACGGCACTTGGACGAAATGTGATTTTTTTTCTTTATCTTCCTCCTATTCTCCATGAAAATTTAGAATTGAAAGATGTCTACTATAAGCTATGTATTTAAACTACCAGCTTTTTATTCAAATGTTCTGAAAAATTCTCTACAGGTCTCCTTAATCTTAGCTTTATCTAATCCTTTCCTGTTACAATGTCATCCTATTCTTTGGCCTTGTCTTGTCAAGACACCACACACACACACACACACACACACACACACACACACACACACACACACACACACCCCACCACTTATATTTAATATTGTTGAGATAAATATTTAGTATGTAAGGTGGATATGATAATATAAAACAAAATTTGTTTATATCTAGGTGATTGACATTGATCTTCCTGTTCTAGAAAAGTAAATCTAGCAAGAGTAGAAAGATGAATCAGAAAAAGGACAGACTGAAAAATAACAATATTTAATATTTACAAAACATTTACTATGTCCTGGAAACTTTTCTGATCACTTTCATAAATGACATGCTTTAATGCTCATAGAACTCTATCAGGAAGGAGGTACATTGTTCACCTTATTTAACAGACAAGGAAACTTAGAGACTGAGTCACACAGTTAATAAAGGACAAAACTGGCCTTCAAAGCCAGAGTGTCTGACTCTCAACCATGTGTCTCCAAAAGGCTTGCGACATAGTACTAAGTGAAACAAAGAGATCCCATACCAAGACAGTGTCGGTGAGCATTGGAAAGAGTAATATGAGTTACAAAGACACTTAGGAAGGCAAACTGAGAGGGCGCTGTCACTGATACAAAATGGGACCTGATATTAAAGGGCACCTTAACTCTGAGAAGTTCACCCTAGACAGTTGAGTGGATATATTTGTCATTAATCAAAATAAAGAATTAAATAAGAAGAGTACATTTAGAAAGGTGGGAGCTTTGATCTTTGGTTTGAACCTGTTACATGTTGGGCTTCAACAAAAGTATGTGTTCTAACAATTATTTACTGTCTACTGCACACTAGACACTATTGTAGCCACCTGAAGTATGTCAACTAACAAAAACAAAGTTTCCTGTCCTCCTGGAACTTACATATTTTGGGAGAGAGACTGACAATAAATAAGTAAACATTTTGGTTGATAGGAGGTGACAAAGTTCTCTAAAAACTAAGAAAAGGTAAGGCTGCAGAAAGAGTGAGTCAGGAATTGCAGAGGTAGACAAGATGTAGTATTAAATAGCATTATCAATTTTAAAAGTTAGGAGACACATAGACAATGTTTTATGCCAGCACCATTCTATAAAATATAATGCCACATAGGTATTTTTGTTTTCTAGAAGTCACATTGAAAACATAAAATTTAAAGTGAAATTGATTTTAGTAGCATATTTTATTTAACTCAGTATGTTTAAAATACTATTTCCACATGTACTCAGTATTTAAAAAGTGATATTTAAGATCTTTTTAGATATTAAGTCTTCAAATTCAGTGTGTACTTTACAATGACTTTTCAAAGGTTTCTCAGCTCTTAAATAATAAATGTATTTTGACATTCCCACCTTCCTGCCCCTTCTGTCCACTTAAGTAGTTTTCCAAGAAAGACTAACACCTCTACTTTGTTTAATATAAGTCATTAATTCCAATATTCAGGGAGGCATCTCAGCAAACAATTAAAACCAACTCCAGATGTTCTTACCAAAATACTGAATCTTGAATTATGGAGGAATCACCCCGTGTCAATGAATTATCCCTATCTAGTTTTATATTCCACATTCCCATCTGTCTCATAAGACCCTCGAGATCCACTGCTTCATATATTCCTCTGTTCTCTGCTCCTCCAATTCTACTGATATGCTGCTATTTTTCTCCAAAACAGAATTTCTGAGTTCCAACATTCTGAGATCCAATGAAGGCTGATGGAAGTGGGTTTTAAGAAGAACAGCATCATCTTGTAAGTCTCTTGATTCAAGTAACTTTTTTTTTCTTATCCTCTAAGCAATGGAAAGCTGTTGTCCTTCGACAAAGTAAAAAAGTCTGCTCCGAAAAAGGCCCATAAGAGGTTTCAGATTAACAATCTTTCCTTATCAGGACCCTGGTTTTGACAGAGAAGGTCTGCAGAAGCTATGCATTTAATCTTCTCTGCAGCTCTGCTAGCCTTATAATAAGACCCTGGACTTGACTTTCAGTGTAATAAGGTACTATGGCTAGAGGAAATGAAAACCACCTTTGGTGCTGTCAGAATGTCCTTTGGCTTTTTGAGCAATTGAAATTGGCAATTAACTGGCCAAATTTAATCAATGGCATCTTCAATACCATTTAAAAGAACCAGCCTACTTTGCAATCTTATAATTATTGTTTCTCCTGCATCTATTGCATGCAACAGTTACTGTTCTCCTAATACTGTTTTCTACATAATCACAATTATCAATAGGTAAAATGTTTAGTAATTGTGATGCCAATTCTAGTGCTGCTTTAGCCAGGTAACTGAAAAACAGAGTTTGAGGATAAACTTAAGTGCTAATGCTCTTGTCTGTAGCACTCCAAGTGTGTTCTGCTCTTTGGACACACCTGCATTGCCTTGGAACTTGTGAAAACTGCAAGACATTGGGCCCCTCCCTGGATATACTGAATCAAATTTCCAAGGGATGAGCCCAGATATGGGTGCCTTAAAAAGCTCTTCAGGTGACTCTTAGGTTCACTAAAGCTTAAGGAATACTGTTTAATAGGAAGATGCAGTTTTAGAGCAATGAAAGTCAGGGGAAACTGAGGCAGGAAGGGAGCAGAAACAAATACAAACCTTCACAAAAAGATCGGCCAGTTACTTAGCCTGCAAGATATATCTTCAGACAAGCTTTACAGAAACCCTAATCCACTGAGAGGTGAAAAACCTTTCTCCTATCGCCTTTTTTCACTGGTCAAAGTTGACCCCGTAGTTCATTGCCTCTCCTGCACACCAGGTTCATTCATGTGGTCACTGGGTAAAGCAGACCCCACGCCCTGTACTATGGTACTTCATCAGAGTGAGGAAGAGGTAGGAGGGGCAAGATGTAAGTTCTGCAATTTTTCAGAGTACATCCAGGCGTGTTTTCTCATTTGTGCATTTTGTTTTATTTTTGAACGATTTAAGAATTTTATAAAATGGAATAGAAAGGCATTATTTGGTAAGTAATGAACTTAAATTTCTTTTTGCTTGAAAGAAAATGCCAGTAATTGTCTCATATTACTTCCCCATTGTACACACACATTCTTCAGTGAATCTCAAAAGGAGAATTCCAGTGCTTGGCTCCCTCACACATTTTTATTTCTAATTGGAAGAAAAATTAATGCCTCTTAAGTTTCAACTTTCATTGTTCAAAATTTCTCTCACTGCCTTCAAAATGCCTGGAGGAACTCATGGAGAAGGGAGTCAGCAAATATACTCCAAGCTTTGTGTATTTATTTTTGTTGGGAGTATGAAAAGCTGAGGAGCCAAGATGGCAACAGAGCCCGCACATCATCCATATTTCATGTCATAAATTCTTCTTTCAAGGGAGGTCCTACTTGATCTTTCCCTTCCTTTCCCACAGCTACCTGACAAACAGAAATCCTAATCGTCTCCCACCTGGCTTAATGCAATCACCTTTGTACTCAGAGTTCCACCACTGGACTCTCCACCCCCACTTCCAACCCTTCTCTCCCACTTTCCTGCTGAGAACGATCTTTGAGGAATTGCTATTTTCTATACTCAAAAAAGAATTGAGATTCCTTAGCTTAGTTTCAAAAACTTCCCATGCACTGTCCCCATCTAGCTTCCTAACACCCATTTTACAAACCCTCCATTCTAGTCAATAAGCCAGCTAACTCTTCACTGTGTTCTCTAAAACAAAGTTTATTAATATGTTCATAGTGTGATTTCAGAGGATAAAGTAGACTATCTGGACTTGCTATAGCACTTTAGTTGAGACACTAGACGTGTAGAAGAGGTAGGAATAAGGTAAAATGTAATGAAATCTTTACCACTGAGTGAAAACTTCAGTACGTTAACAGCTGGAGCAGCCACCAGGCAACACTGATTCCTGTTGGGACTGTCTGTGCAGACACAAGCATTCAGTGATTGTTTGTGAACCTGGGGGAGACAGTCTTCATTATGAATCTGCTCTTTTGCAGAGAAAAAATTATTTTACCCTGAAAGTGACAAATAAAATGCCACCTTGGGCCATCTGGTATGGGGGCAGAATCAATATCAAATACTAATCAAGCTCAATTCATCCTGACCATTAGTACAGATGGGCTTGCTGCTGAAGAGTTATAGTTTCAGGAATCAAATGAAAATGGGACTTTTCCAGTGTTCAAAAATACGATACTAAGAGTTATTCAAATGAAATGTTTTACTAGTGAGCATATGGTTTTATTTACTATTATTCTTTCATCCCTAAATAATTATATTCAATATTCATTTTAAAATTGGTATGAAGCCATGACAAAGAGGCCTAAGTATTTGGCAGCACAAAGCTGCACAATTTATCAATATTTGGTAAAGCAGAAACAGCATTTATAAAGACCAGATGGTCTTTGCATATGAAAGTTTAAGTAATGGGTATCATTTATATATGAATTATAGGGTGAGAAATAATGTAAACAATTCTTTAAGAATATAGCAGGAGAGTGATTTTTCTATTCACCCCTCTGTTCCTGACTTACAAGGTCCCTACTAATCTTCAGTTATCTTTATGTAAATATCCAACAAGAATATATCATAAAAATTACTACAAAAGTATGAATAACAGAGCCATGATGAACGTTAAAAACTGTCTGATCTCCCAGCTTTACAGATTATGAAGTCGAGGTTCAGAAAATTTACATGGCTGAATCGCCTGATTGTAGGTCTGTGGACTCCAAGTTGGTATGCGTACTCTTTCCACCAACCATGCCACGTCATGCTTCCTCTTTAGGTAGAATATTACTGGTTAGCATATTATTAATATTCAGTAAGTGGTGACAATTGATTAGGTACAAGGCCAAAGACATATACACAGAAAAATGTATACTCATATACCATCTGCTTGATACAGAGGGTAAATAAGAAAGACAAATAGTGATGTAGAAAAAAGGACCACCATTTTAGCAAAAGAGGTGTACTCCATGAGGAACATTAGAGAGGTGGCAACAAGGTAATGTCACTGGTGTTGCTTACGTCAGCTGTACTTCTGGCCAAATGATCTGAAAGTCAGGTGATGCTCTTAGAAACAGATCTAATAGATGATCTATTTAGAGGGCAAGGCTGAGTTTTGCAATGATCTAAAATTTTCTATTAGCAATGATCTAAAATTTTCATACACAAATGTGAATAAATTATGTGTGTTTTACTTGTTAGAATGCCAATAATTATATAATTTTTTATCTGGAATTACAGTATAATTCTGTCTAGGATTTGGAACTCACACAACTCTCTGCAGAATAAATTTGAGCATAATTCATACAAAGAGTATCCACAATCTGATTCCTGATGTGATAAAAAGAAATCTAAGATACAGCAAATAAGATAACTTTGTTTTGAAGTTCTAGAGAAGCAATTTAAACTTGACTGAACGTATTTCAATAAAAGACAAAAACTTTCATTTAAGTCACTGGTATTAATGTTATACAGATGCTTATTCACTTTCAAATCCAAAATCTAATAATGGTAACCCAACTTTAATTCTGAAGCTTTACAGTAAAAGGGAAATTATAGATTAGTAAGGTAAAGCAAACAATAAATCTAAATACAAGGCAATAAATCTAAATACACTCCCTACTTCAAATAAATATGTAAAAATATATCCTATGTCTGTTCCCTCAATAATAAAATAATTATTGAAATCTTGGAGACTTTCACACAAAGAGGTCTGGGGAAAGATATCTTTATTTCCTTAATTTGTGCCAACTAAAAACAATAAAAAAATAAAAATAGACAAGAACCTTCTTTTTTAAATAAAACTAAAAGGTAATCTTAACCCTATACCACAACCTCTGAATAACAGCTGCCAAATACAGTATAACTAATTCTCAATCAAGAGAGAATGCCAAGAACATGTGCAAATGTCTGCAGAATTCACTCAAAGGGTAGATTTGTCTGAAATTGGAAGTCACAGACCTAGACAGTAGTACTACCTTTAATTATTTTAACTGCTACTTGAGCAGAAGAACATACTAAGGAGATAGGAGTCTGGGCTCACTCGCTGTGTGGGCCTGCTGTACCTCAGCCTGAAAAACTCTGAATATTATTTGAAACTATAATTTGGATCTGCTCAGAACAGTGAACTCTAGTGATGTGAACAAGCTGTGGGAGAATCTGTGAAACATGCTCCCCATGACGGAGTGGCTGGCAAAAGGGCACTGAAGGTTTAAAAAAGAAAGAAACCCACAGAGGTACCAAGCATTGCAAGAATAAAGAATTAAAAATCTAGAAGAAAGAATGTTTTGAGGACCCAGCTTGGTAGTAATTCATTAATGTCTGTTCACTAAAAATAAATTCTAAATCACCCTATTGAAAAAAATTGTAAAGCAGACCTGTTCATCTCAACTCAAAAGTGAGTTTGACACAAAAAGCAAAGATGTGACCACCCCCCAGGCAAAAGACAGAGACAATGTATCTTCATTGCCACTGACATAGCCAAAGTATATGACTTCTCCCAGATATTCTCCTTCTTCCAACATTAACTTCCTATTCCCTGAAATGAGTTAAGTATAACAAAAAAGAAATGATATTATGATTATAACAGAAGCAAAGTAAACAGATTCTCATAAATTTGGTTTTCTAGGAAATTAACAGCAGAAGTCTGAGATTTGCATGTGGAAATTATTTGGAAAGCACTTCCTGAAACATCGTAAGGCAATCAGGGAAGGAGAACTGGTAGAGGAAAAAGTTGAACTAATATGCAGTTTCAACATATGCCCCACTCGAATCTCTAGACTGTAGCAGAAAAGACCATTCACAGAAATCCTGAATTGAGGCACGGTGGCTGAGGCTTTGTATTCTCCCATCAACCTGTCATTTAATTTAGGCCATCCCCAGGAATGGGCAGTACCTCTGAGCAAGGCAGCTGCCACAGCAGAGAACCATTTCCAGAGAATAATTTAGCTGTGAGCCATCACCAGCCAGCACCTCTGGAATGAATGTCTTATGCCTGGAAGGAAATCTAGCTGGCTCATCCCAGCATCCATTACACAGTTCAACATGTATTTCCACAAATACCTAAGAAATGCAGACTGAGAAATGCAGATCAAGTAAACAGAAACCCAGAGACACTGAGGAGCTAAGTCATTGAGAAAAACATAAACCCAAGGAGTTAAACCTGGCCTTTGGGGGCTCATTTTTCCCTAGAAATGCGTGTGGACTCCAGAAAGGTGGCTAAAAACCTGAGAAGCTATGCATAATTTTTTTAAAACCTCGCAGTGCTAGAGGAAATCAAAACTGGTTTTTGAGGGGCACCAAGTAGGTGGTGCTCAGATAACTCACCCAGAGTTTGATTTGGCCTAAAAGTAAGGACAAACCAGAAGCCCTTCATTCCATAAGCAGATTAAAAGCCAGTTTTAAATCATCTGAACTATAATGCATTAACGTAACCCAGTATTGCTAATACCCTGGCTGCCTGCCAAAAGCAAACACAAATCCTTTCTAGAGGAAGATAACATTATATTAGGTAGCACTTTCTTTTTTTTTTTTTTTTTTTTTTTACAATTTTTGATACGTAATAGTCAGGACATAAAAATGACCAGGTACATACAGAAACAATAAAACATGCTTAAAAACTTTAAAAAACGGTCAATAGAAAGAAACATACAAGATATCCAGAAAAAAAGTGCTATCAGAAACAGACTTTACAATTACTATCTTTAATATAGTCAAAGAAGTTTTTTTTAAAACGAGAATTTTAGCAGTGAACTAGAAATTATATTTAAAATAAAAATCTGGAACTAAAAAACATAACAATGGAAATCAAAAACTCAGTAAATGAGTTTTATAACACTTTAGATATAGCTGAAAAGAAATAATAAATAAAAATATATGTCATTTTCTAGAACAAAAGAAGAAAAAGAGATTGGGAGAGAGTGATACATGTAGAAATATTTGCTAAAAAAGTTGGCTAAAAAGTTTCCAAAACTAATTCATGACATCAAACCACAGATTTGAAAGGGACCACTAACCCCATGCAGAATAAACCAAAGTAAACCACATTTAGGCACACTGTGGTAAACTGCTGAACACTAAGGCAACGTCTAAACCACACACCCATGGGGCAGAGAACAGGGACATATTACCTTCAAAGGAGCAACAATTCCACTTATAGATAACTTCTTAACAAAACTAACAGAAGCTGGAAGGTAATAGAAGTATATATTCAAAGTCCTGAATGAAAATAATGGGCAAATTTGAATTGTATACCTAGCAAAACTGTCCTTCAAAAATAGTGGTGAAAGAAAGATATTTTCAAATAATTAAAACTGAGACAACTTTCTGTAAGCAGAACATACTAGAATAAATGGAATAAGCAAATATTAAATTACATAGAAGAAAAGTAATTTTGTGATAAAGGGAAACCTAATGTAAAGAATGAAAGTGCCCAGAAAGTATACTTGTCAATAAGGTATTTCCTATCTCTGTGACATAGAATAGGGATTGGTGGATTTTCTGACAATGGCCATACAGGAAATATTCCACCTAGCTAGCAAATTGCATCTGCCACAAGTACTCAACTTTGTTGTAGCTATGGAGAATACATCATCAATGAATGGGTGTGACTGTGTTCCAGTAAAACTTTGCTTACAAAAGCAATTGGTGGCCTGGGATCAATTGGTAAGCCATTGTTTGCTGACCCCTGTTATACAGGCTTTTGTTGAAAGAGTTGCCCTTTAGATATAAGAATAGTACTTTGTCAAACATCAATTGACCATATGTATGTGGGTCTATTTTTGGAATCTGTTCTATTCCAGTAATTCTTTTTGTCTAACTTGATGCTAATATCACTCTGCTTTGTTTGCTGTAACTTCATAGGTCTTAAAGTAAGATAATATAAGCCCTCCAACTTTGTTCTCCTTTTACAAAGACTCTTTTCCTATTCCAGGTCTTTTGCACTTCTATATGCATTTTAGAATCTGTCTGTTTCTTAGGGAAAAAAGAAGTTTGCTGTACTTTGATTAGGAAAAAGTTGAATGCATAGATCAATTTGGGTAGAATGTATAGATCAATTTGGGTAGAATTCACATATTAACTATATTGTCCCTTCCTATCCATTAACATGGTACATCTTTCCATTTATGTCCTCTTTCATTTATCTCAGCTATATTTAATATTAAATTATTGTGCATATTTTATCAGATGTATCTCTAAGAATTTCCTGTTTATCATGCTATCTCAAATGATTCTACACTTTTTAAAATTTTAATATCCAAATACTCATTACTGCTATATTGATTTTGCACCTGGAACTATACTGAACTCTCTTCAATTTTCAACACAATTTAGTGTCAAAGTAACAACTCTAAACAGTAACAATATACAAAAATGCATAGGGATTTTGAGGAAAGTGGAGTTGGTTTGGTTAGGCCCTCTTGCCTCATATCCGGCTGGGTATGATTCAGCACATCCTTTGTAAACAAGTTATGTAAGAGTAGTGTTAGTATGCATGCACGCCCATGTACCACTTGGCTTGTTGCCACTGTTGTATACATCGATATGGGAGGCAGCGGCTCTGAACCACTGGTGGTCAGAGCTCATATCTAAAAATAAAGCATGCCCACTTTGCCTGCAGCTGCTCAGTTTTTCTTTCACTTACCTGACTCAGGACCTGCATAGGACGGGGCAGAGGGGTCTGTGATCCGTCCTGACAGATTACAATGGGTGCATTGCAACAGCGTGAATGCAGTGTCTTAATAATACACACATTGTCAGAGAATGAGAAAATAGTGAGTTTTCAAAACCATTGAATAAATGATAGAGTGAGTCATGTGGACATTACGTGCAACAGCTGTTTCTAAATTGTGATAGTTCATTAATAGTGTTTTTTTTTTCCTTGTAACATAGTTGATTGTTCATAACTGTGGGGCACAGAGCTGAATATTAATACCTGTGTGCAGTATGTGATGCTCAAATCAGAATAATTAGTATATTCAACATTATACAATATAACCATTTTTTGTGACCATTTAAAAAACTTACCTTAACCCAGTCAATTTGTAAATTGATTAGATATATGATGAAGACCAAGTATCCAAATCAAAATCAATAATGAAGGGAGACCACCTAAATAATATCCACCTTCATATACTGACTTATTTACCTGATAAGCCACTTTTGTCAAAGTCTAGCTCTTGCAAACTTGGAAAAAGAGGAAATGCAAATAAGAGATAATAAAATCTCTTAAGGTTGTATGTAGTGTTGCAAGAGACAAATAATCCGGAAGGGAGGTGGTAGGAGGAGGACAGACAGGCCAGATACAGAGTGTTTACCACTGGCGAAATGAATTTTGAGGGTGGCAAGGGCAGGATCAAAGTTCCCAGTAATATACACAATATTTTTCCTAATTGTCTCCTATCACATTGTTTCACAAGATGATCATCTATAAGAAGGGAAGAATCTATTTCCAATCACTTCTGTGAAAGAAAAACACACAAATCCTCTAATACTCTGTCCTTAATTGTGGCTTTACTAGATGAAATGTCATTTGACATTATTTTAGTTTGAGCACTTAAAAGTACAGAGAAGAGGAGAATATAGTTCTAGGATATCCCTAGGCACCTGGATACAAATCCACTAAGAAAGCGTTTTAAGTTAAAAAGAAATAACACTGAAAACCCACAAGATGACAAACATCATTCAAAACTGGTTAGGACTACAAAACAATAAAATAAGATGAGATGAATAATTTTCTATACTTAGTATCACTATTTCCTTATGGCCTGGTATATTTTGTTACTTTACCTATTTTTTCCCAAAATTCAAGGTTTTGTGTTCTGTGTGAATTTTAGGATAGTTTAAGTACATACTTATATATATGTTTTTGGAATAGAACTCTGATCAATTCTATTCGAAATCTGAAAATTGAGGACACCAAAAATGAAGTAACAAAATACCCAATATGGTTTTCTAGATCAAATTTCACATATTCTTTCCATCATCATAAATAATCCATAAGAAAACTTCTGTTTAGCAATGCACATACTATTATTACTATGTGTTAGCAAAAGAAGTGATTATAAATAAGATGAGGATAAATTTTAAATTGAATGATTTTCATCAGACATCTTACCATCTAGAAGTTATACTTTGTGTGTATATACATAATTTTAAAAAGTGCAATGTCTACCACTATATTTGAAATTAATGAAAAAAATAGAACATAAATATTCATTCAATTTAGCCCTTGCAGATACTTGTAACACTGGAGCAGATCACCATAAGTAATTTTCTCCAAGTACCTCCTACTTTCAGTCTCATCAAACATTCCCACAATGAGTTTCTTAATGTCACTGCACTGAATGGCTCTAACTGCTAGCCCCACTTTAAGAATAGGTTGTTCTGGAATCTACAGGTCTTACCAAATATAGGTCACCTCCGGACAGCCTCTTTTACAAAAAGATCGGCCACATACAAATTGCAATTTAAAACCATTTCTTCAATTCCACTCTCCAAGGGACATAATAACAGGAATCTATTTCATTTAATGAGTTCTTTAAGGCACCTTTAAAGGAACATTACTCTTTTTCTTTCTCAAGTAAAACTCCATGGTCTTCATTTACTTTTAATCCAGGAATCCATCTCTCTCTATTTAATTATTATGTCATTTTTCCCTCCTTCAGGACTCAGCTTGAGTACTTTAAATTTTATCCTCCCATTTTAACCCAGATACATGATTCTTTTATGAACTTTATTACAGCATTTATTTGTCCTCATATTGTTATATAATCTTATAAATTTATTAGGGAAACAAAAGATATTCAATTTTTCTACATTCCCAATGGCAAATAGAAGTATAACAGTCATATAGTAGAAATTAAGTATTTATTAAATTAAATTAAGAGAAACAGCTTTTGTTTCCTTTGTTTTTTCAAACCCAAGCTATCAGAAGTTCTCCATGCATGCTGGAATAATCATGACTCCGATCTTTTCCGCACACATTTTCTCTACCCTTATTATCCTGCCCTGTACCCCCAAACCAAATCCCATATATTTGGCAAAGTTTTGTTCATTCTTCAAAGCTTCACTGGGATACTTGATAACCAGTTGAAGAAATGAAATCGAAGTTTTGAGTATTGGTGTATCAGTCTGCTTGAACTGCCATACAAAGAACCATGGACTAGGTGGCTTAAACAACAAAAATATATTTTCTTAGAATCTGGGGGCTGGAGGTACAAGATCAGGGTGTCAACATGATCAGATTCTCGTGAGCCCCTATTCCTGGCGTGCGGATGGCTGCCTTCTCCCTGTGTGTTCACATGGCCTTTCCTTGGTACCTTCATGTGCAAAGAGATATTCCAAGCTCTCTGGTGTCTACCTGCATGACCTCATCTAACCCCAATTACTTTCCAAGGGCCCATCTCTAAATACTATCACATCAGGGGGGTTAAGATTTCAACATATGAATTTTGGAGAAACACGAACATTCAGTCCGTAACAATTAGAAAAAGCAAAGACTTTGAATTAGCTGGGCCTGGATTCAAATCCTGTTTCTACTATTTCAGAGATATGTGAGATTGGATGATTCATACTTATAGACTTGGTTATCTATGAAAAGAGAATATCAATATTAACCTCATCATCATCTTAACAGTCACCATGACTTTAAAAAGTTTTGAATGTTTACTATACACTAATAATCTTTCCAACGTCTTTACAAGTATTATATTATTTAATTATCAGAATAACCCTGTGAAGCATATGCTATTATTAGCCTACTTTTGAATATTAGGAAACTGAGGCACAAAGAGCATAATGTAAGTATTAAATAAATATGTAAAATACCCAATATATAGTAAAATTCCTGATTCCATCCCTTTACATGTGCAATATGTTCTCAAGGAAATTAAAATAAGAAGTATTTGTATCACTAAGAAAAGAGATATTATGACTGCCACACTTTGCCAATTCAAAATATTATCCCCTACCTGCACTCTCATGTTTATCACAGCTCTATTTACAATAGCCAAGAGTGGGAACCAACCTACATGTCCATTTTCAGATGACTGGATGAGGAAAATGTGTTATATTTACACAATGAAATACTAATCAACCCTTTAAAAAAAGAATGAAATTCTGCCATTCACAGCAACATGGATGGACTCGGAAAAAATATGTTAAGTGAAATAAGCCAGATATAGAAAGAGAAATACCACATGTCTTCACTCATAAGTGGGAGCGAAAAAAAATAAACAAATAAATAAAAGGGAAGGAAATATACCACAATCACCATAATACACTGAACTTTCAAAATGAGAGTACAGAACTGAAGTTACCAGAGGGGGGAAAAGGGGAGTGGGAAGAAGAGTAAGGGAGGAATTGATAAAGGGCCACAAAAAATGATTACATTACATAATGCTGAATATAAAAATTATGCTGATTTGAGCATCACATATTGCACACAGTTATTGATACTCAATTATGTATCCCACAGATATGTACAATCAGGTTTCAATTTTTAAAAATCCCCTAAAATACCAACTTGTCTTTACTTGAAGACTGCACAAATGAGCTTACCACATCACATTGTTAGCTTTAAGCAAACTAATAAAATAGCAATAAGAAAGATTTGAGTTCTTCTTCCATTTTCCATGATCTTAAAATTCAAAGCTTAACGTGTCAATCCTTATCAATTTAACAGTGTTAAATTGAACTTATAGTTCTTCCTTGTCTTTAGAAACAATTGATACCAGTATTAGAATATCCTTGCTTTTTTTGTATGTTTAAATTCTTCCATGCTGACTGAGAAGCAAAACTCCCTTATGATTGCAAATATAAAAAGAAGATTTGAGGAAAAACATTTGCTATTGAAAACGTTTTTTCAAAACACTTTTAAATTAAGGGCAGCCCTTATATATCTAAGCAGTTACCTACCCCAATTTCTTTCCTTTAAGTGTAGTATATTCCCTTATATATTAAGGTGTACTTCTTCAGCATGGTGGTAGGATATCAACTCTATAAGCTAACCTAGAACTTCTTAAACATCCCATGTCCAGGCCTCACTTTCAGATTTAAAATATCTGGTGATAGAATTTGGACATAAGTATTTTGTAAAATTTTTTTAGTTGATTTTCATGTGCAATGATTAATGTAAATGTTCGAAGTTAACAGAACTCACATGCATTTCCATCCATGATAAAGTACTTGTTGGCTTATGCATACTCCTAAGTCTTGACTTAAATAACAGATATAAAGAAGGAAGCCTCAACAGATTTTCCTATAATAAAATCTGGTGAGAAATAGTAGGACCCAGAGGCCTAATATGGAGAAAACTGGGTGGATACGTGTAAGAATTTTGAGCCCAGGATTCCCTTTAACCTTTTGGAATACTTTTCTGCTTGCTAGAGGAAACAGCCTTCTTTTTCCTAAACATTATGCAGTGTCTTGCCAAATGAACTTATCACATACTTTGCCAATATGCTTGTTCTTTCCTTAAACCACCTTAACTCTCTTATAGCTTCCAGGCAATAATTAAGATTGAGCAGGAAAATAACGTCCCTACTAAAAGAAACAGGTAGTTTACTCAACAAAGAGTTTCATGACTTGGCTAATATATATATACTGGCAGAAACTAGGGAGATGTGAGAAGTTGAACCAAGAAAGCAAGATCACAAAATTAAATATTGGGGAGCTTATAGGCATGGGTACTCTCTTTCATATCTCAGAGTTTAACCTGAAGTTCATCCTCATACATGGTGAGAATGACTTTTGAAGTTTGAACATGATGATAGTGCATAGAAAATGACATGAGATGAAAGAAGTGCCTTGGCAGAGAATTGAAGAAGGTGTCAGAAGACTCAAGATGGAAAATAAATTTAAACAAACAAAAAAAAGTATTACATGAAAACAGAAAATCCATCACATGGCTACTGTGATCACCAGGAGTTCCCAAAGTGTGCTCCCTTTACTAAGGCAAAAAAGCACAGTGAGAGGGGCACAAGGGTCATTGAGAAACTCAGTGCAGGCTCTTTTCATGCTGGGGTTGACAGTAGATGATGCTTCCATGTACTGGGTCCTTAATGTGGATAAGCATGATAGATTTTTGGAATAGTTAAAGAGTCCAAGCGGTGGCATGTAATTATCAGAGGCAATGTGAATATAATTACCATAACAGGAAGGAAGGCCTGAGTAGTACTTTACACTGAAGACTTCTTTGGTGGTAACTAATAAAACATCGTGTTCCTACATGCAAGATGAATGGGAAGCAGACTGTAATATTTCATGACTGGCATAACAAAGCAAATCAAAATTGGCAAGCAAAAGGTTTCTGTTATCCAAATTTTATCAGAATCACTTATCCAGCTTCCAGAGCTGAGTTAGTTTTCATACCCAATTGAAGAGGAGACTAGATCCTCCTGAGAAAATATTTTGTAAAGCTGTGGAAAATATAAATAATAATACATATAGTTTGTAATTTCAAAGGGAGTTATAGTAGCTTACACAGTTGCCTGTTGGATACAAGTCCTGAGCTGACTCTAATTACAAGAGAATGGAAATGTCATTATGGCCTTTAGGTAAGAGTATAGCTTATGGAGACAGATAATAAATGAAATCCTGAACCAAGTACATCTTAAAATATAACTAATTGGCCTATGGACCCATATTGTGGACATTTTTCTATTTCCTGAATTCTTAATTGCCAGCTGACAACTACCTCCCATTAGTTCTCAGATCAATGGATTAGCAGTATGACGTTAGAAATGGCCAGCAGGACATTCTTAAAATTTAACCCTGCTCAGGAAAAATAGCGAGTCACAAACTATGGTATTTAGATATGATTTCAGAGATTTTCTGAAATTCCAACGATTCAAAGAAAAAGTTTACTTCTGTAAACATGATCATATGGTAGCTCTAAGCACATCTGTTGAGCTTATGTGTCATATTTACTGGAATAAAATGACACAGTTTCTGATACTTGATACATGACCAATAATCTTGTGGATGTGCTCTTTTCAATCCCAAAGAACAAAAAAGATCAGAGCGGTTTGCAGTCAGTCACAGGGGAAGAGTAATAGCATATATTCACTGTTTACCCTGAACCCATGTTGACGGATCTGTTCGTGCTCTCCATACACTCTACAATGGCATTAATTATCTTGGTATGTGTGGGGAAAAAAGAAGAATTTAGTCAGGCTCCACAGGCTCAGGTCTGGCTGCGGGATGGAGCAGCACATTTCCTGTAAACAAGTTGTGTGGGTGGAGTTAGTGCACATGTGCACCCATGTATCTTCTAGTTAATTGCTTTTGTGTGCTCTGCAGTTTGAAGCAGGCTGGCTAGCACAGAGCTTGCATTTAGCAATAGAGCATGTTTACTCGGCTGGCAGCTGGTCAGTTTCAGTTTTCTTTGGACTTTGCCGGTAGCAGTTGAGTTTCTGAGTTTCTCTGTGGAGTGCTTGGCTCATAGTGTTATGTGTGCTGATTAAAGACTTTTCTTTCTTCAACCAAGGCTCCTAGGACCTTTTTGCCAGTTACCTAGCTCATAGACCTGCATGTGAAGGATTTTGAATGGGCTCGAGGGGTCTGTGAGCTTTAGACCCTAGCCCTAGCTCTACAATTGGCCTCGTCAGCTGGATTACACCACAGTATGCCATCTATGTTGTTAGAACCTTAAAATCACCTTGTTAATTTATGTGAGATTAAAATGTTTAAGTGATTTCTTAGCCCAGGCATTGTCCTTTGAGGACTTACAGCATGATGCAGATTTATTTCTTCAAAGACAGTGAGTAAGGCAGCATAACTCATCTTCTAAACATCACGTGACTCTCAACATTTCATCATCTCACTTATTACCACCCTAGTCTAACCACCCTCATCTCTTGCCTTGACTAATGCGATACCTCCTACTAATATTATGATTTCCACCCCTGAATTCAAAACTTCAAACAGGTGCCAGAGTAATCTCTGCAAAAAGGAAATTAAAATACAACACTCTTCTACTCAAAACCTCCAGTGACTGTCCATCCTCCTTACAATACTTAGAATTCATCAGGGTTCTGGTGTCCAACTTCACTGAACTCATCTCCTACTATTTTTTCTGAACTTTTCTACTACTCTCTCCTAAATCAATCTTCTTTAGCCATATTCTTGCTTCCTCAAAAACACACCATTTCTCACTAGGAAAACTGCAGCCACAATTTAACTTGTCTTCCTGCGTTCACTTTTGCATCATTCCAATTTGTTTGTAATGTTGCACCCAAGTGATCTTTTCAAAGAAAACCTGATCATGCTTCTCCTTACCTGAATGTGTTTTCAAACCCTTCTCATTCTTTGGAGAGAAAACAGAATCATTGCAACTGGCTAAGATAAACAGAGCTTTGCTCCTAAATTTGAGGAAAGGTACTGAGGTACATAGCCTACTGTCAGCTAAACAAAAAAAACATTCACTTATCCAAGAAGAGAGGAGATTGACAGCCAGCACCATCTGCCACCTGGCCATTTAGTGAGAAACCTCTGTGAGCACGTCATTCTGCTATACTTTGCTTGATGGCTATTCAGATGTATTCTTTCAGATATGTCACCAATTTTCATTCACGAGAACAACTTTTTATGGTATTAATATAAGAGACATTTAAATGACCCACACTTTAAAATAATTTTCCTTCTGAAAGCTAGGAACAACTGTCATAGCTGGGACACAAACGATTCCCCATCGCCTAACCATATTACCTTTATTTCAAACTCTAGCACTTCCCTGTCCTGGAAATGTAAATGGCTTACAAAGAGCAGAAGGATTTCTTTATTCTCAGTGTGCTTGCACTTTTGTATATGACAACGGTAGTTGCTCAGCTTTCTTTGCCTATTTCCTTGCTCAACTACTGACTCTATTGCCCATACCATGACCTCACATTTCTCTCGCTTTCTTTCTGTTAGTTCATTGTTTTTCCTTTTCCTTTAATGCATTCCAGGCACACATCTCATGTGTCCTCAGTGTATGCAATAACAGTGTAAATTCAAACTATCAAGACAATAAACCTCAGAATGAAAAAAGAGAAAATCCCTGAAATTATGTCTTGTTTACTGAGGTGGTGGTTTGAACTGACTCTGCAAGGGGATTCTTTCTATAAACCTATTGTATATGATATTGAGTTTTAAGGTCACTAAAAGTAGATAGACTGAACCAGAGGTGAACTTTGTTTTTCTCACCTTTTCAGTACATATTCTTTGTCCACATTCTATTTTTCAGGACCACTTCCAACCAACTATTGCCTGACTTCTGTGTCTCACTGCTTTAAAAGGCCCTGGCCACAGCACCTTACTGAGACTTTACCTCTGAATTTTGTGTATCTGCATATGGCCAGTGGCAAAGCTGTGATATAGCTTTGGCAATATGCATGGATCATCAAAAATGACTGTTATGACTCATTTAGGCCATAATAAGACAAATCAAATAAATAGATCTATTAAATCAATGTCATATATGGGTTATTGTGGTAGCTTCACAGATTATATTTCGATTTTAAGTATAGGCTCTTAGAAAACAACCCTATGACCTATTTGGAAATTTAAAGTGCTATATTGTGATCAATAAGGATGACATTGGATGGTTCAGAGAAGGTGCTCTTAGGTACTGGGATCTGGAGGCAGGTCCCAGAAATTTGCCTTATGTGAATAAAAAGGGTTCCCCTATACTCTGGATGTGAGTGGGGAACCTGGTAGTGAAGTTTACACATTACATTGTGACAGTAAGATTATATGATGAGAAACATATTAAAACTCAAACGCTATAATGTAAATCTAAGTAAATTCACATTTCAGGAAAAGAAAAGTTATGCTGGACCTGGGAAGTATTCCCTTTTTTATTTAAAGAATGAATAATTTAAGGGAATAATTTAATGGAGATAAATTGATCTTCAATACAGATGCATCGGCCAGAATATTAGTTAACCCTTTAGGAGGAAGTAGTGATTGGAAATAGAGCTGACAGAACTTTTTAGACTCCTGATAATATTCTGTGGAGTTTTATTGAGCTCTATTTCATAATGTGTGTGTGCACATGTATGTATGTGCATATATTCTATTTTGAAAGGTTTTTTTTTTTTTAATATGACAAGAATTTTTGAAGTGAGATCTTTTTAATCAAGCTTTGTCTCTTTTCCATGTAGGCTTATTCGTTCTACCTCTGTATGCCTTTCAGTTTCTGTTTGACCTATGAGTTTTTTTAGTTTATCCTATGCCAAATCGGCCTAGTTTAGCAGGTTTGATGAATTGAAAAAAAAAAAAATAGTAAAACATGCAATAATAAATCTGCCCACACAGGATGAGTTCATAAATCATCACAGTCTCTCTGCTCCATGCAGCAGCCCCAGCATGGGTCAGTGATGAGAACCACTTATACCTGAATGCAGTGAGAACACTTTACTGGACCTAAATAGCTCAGGGTTCTTCTACTTCCATTTTAAGTGAGGGTAAAACCCAAGAGCCAGAAAAATTCACAGCAAGTGAAAATTTCAACACATTTTAGAGATCATTATCACTTTTTATTTCATAAAGGAGTAAACAATATCCAAGAAATTA
The DNA here is from genome assembly GCF_000696425.1 of Galeopterus variegatus. Taxonomy (NCBI): domain Eukaryota; kingdom Metazoa; phylum Chordata; class Mammalia; order Dermoptera; family Cynocephalidae; genus Galeopterus; species Galeopterus variegatus. The sequence goes on from NW_007726172.1 coordinate 307,724, forward strand.
AGTGACTTGTTTAAGGAATCTCCCAACTAGTGACAAAAACAGAATCAGACCTCAAGTCTCCCAGTTCCCAAGTCAGCACACTTTCTGTCTCTGGGCTTCCTTCCTCCCCTCCACCAAAATACTATATATATGTCCAGGCCCAGACAAAAATTTACATTGGGCTTGTGTTGTAAGAAATGTACACTTGGTTTTTTTTTGTTTTTTTTTTTTAAAGTCAATACTTAGAGGAATGGATCTCTTTTCAAAGTCTTTGGCTTTTTAGTTAAAAAGTGCCTGCCCAATGTACACATGAGCCCAAATGCATTACATAGAACATTTGAAACACAAAATATATGTAAATTCTTGAAAAATTATATAAAGCATTTCAAACAGAGCTGCCTAATCAGTGGAGGTTGACAGTTTAATAAAACATGTTGGAAGGTGTCTAGGTCTCTGAAAACTTTTTTACAGGGTCCTAGAGGTGTCAAGACATTGAAAGCAGTGTTCTAAGTTTCAGTATCATTCTTTCCTTAAAAAAAAAGAATTAATATCCAGATACTCATTTTGAAATAGTGTTATGAAAACTTATAATCAAATTCATACCCCCAAAGTTTCCAAAAGTGTGTTTGGCCAAATTTTCCCTATAAAATGGTACTTATAAGAAACTCACAAATACAGTTATCATGTATATCTATGATATAAATTGTAATAAATTATCTACATACTATCATTTGAAATGTAAAGTTTTAAAAAGTGTTTCAGTGCTGATATTTCATCTCAGTTCTTTGTATTGTTTTTTCTCTTTTTAATCCTAGAAATACATTTTGATTCATTTGTTAAGTAAATGTATTTCAAATGTTCCTCTTGAAAAAAAACTTTTACCTAAATGATAACACCATATGTCATATTTCAAGAAAACCAATATCAGTAAAATCATACTATTACTGAATATCTTACGCTTTGTGGTTATATTATTTATCTCCATGTGTCTTTATAATTCTTATTTATAATAGAGAAAACATGAAGTTATTTCATAAAGTCATTAAGAAGAATTTAATTTATGATAAAACTATAGATAATAAAGGGCTTAATAAGAAGTTGATAAAATATTTAAGCTCTTTACTTCCAAATCAATCAAGATTTATACAATAATTTGTTGTGGTCTTTTATTTTACTAGTTGAATGAATTTGGCAGAAAAACAATAAACAATAGATTTTATTCAACCATTCGTCGATACAGTAATGAATACCCATATTGCTTCAGGATATAAAGCATACATCCTGTGAAGGATTATTGGCAAATATATTTATGCTTTTCTGCTCTACTGACAAGCTTTTAAACATAAAGTAAATATTTGGTCATTTTATTCTTTTTTGACATAGAAAAATTGGCTATATTGGGTTAAAATTTAAATTTAGTTTTGAAACTCAGTGAACATTTCTATCTAAATTAAATTGTCGCTGCTCGTTAGAATAGGTAGGAATAAAACATAATATCATATTCAAATATTCACAATAAAATCAAATATATATTTACATAGATAAAAATATTTTGAGACAATACAATAAAAGAAAGCCAGATAAATGATGGTAAAGATTATTTTTCTACAATAATACTATGAGTTTTTCTTTTCACTGTTTCATACTGAATAGGAAAATGTCTTTAGGGTAAAAGCAAATCAACACAAGATACAATACTGATATGAAATCCCAAAAAGTTAATATAAGTAATAAAAATATAAATAGTAAAATAAATAAAGTATAATATAATAGTTATGTAAGTTTAACAGTGTACAAATATAATCATATAAAGCCTGCCAAATACAAAAAAAAAAAAATAATAATTAGAAATTGAATAGAAACAGGTTAGAATTCATCAGGGAATGTTGCTAAACATCTGTTGGTCAAGATGATAAGTTTATATTAACTTCAGTTTCATTATCTAACAATGGTTATAATCATTTCTACCTTAAAAGATTGTTATGGTGATAAAAATATATAATGTACATCAAAGACCTCACTGATAGTAGTCAACTAATAGAAGCTTATGTTTTTATTCCATTAATGAGGACAGAGCATGATTTATAGTTTGTTTATAAACAGTAATCCCTTGGTATCTATGGGAGGTTGGTTCCAGGACCCCAGTGGATACCAAAGTCCAAGGATACTTAAGCCCCTTATATAAAATAGCATAATATTAGCATATAACCTATGCACATCCTCCTGTATGCTTTAAGTCATCTCCAGATTACTTATAATTCCAAATACAACGTAAATGCTATAAAGAGTTGTTATACTGCATTGTTTTTTTATTTGTATTATTTTTTATCTTTTTTGTTGGTGATCAAATCAATAAAATTAGCATATTCATTATTACAAATCATAATTATTCTTTATGCCCCTTACCTAATCTCTCCCCAATACCCCTCTCTCTCCCTACCTTCCTGCAGCCCCCCCCCCCCCCCAAGTAACCACAGATTTGTTCTCTCCTTCTGAAAGATCAATGTATTATTATGGGCTTTTCTTTCTTTCTTTCTTTC